>NW_023270757.1:7477666-7742439 GCF_011800145.1 Mirounga leonina | reverse complement strand
GATAGATAGATAGATAGATAGATAGATAGATAGATAGATAGATAGATGTGTAATAAAGTAAATACAATTTTTCTTAATAAAGATTTATGAAAAATTCATGTTTGGGCTTAATCTACGAGTAATGCCTTGTCCATAGTAGGATTCTAATAATTTATGTGGAATGAATGAATGAATGGTTTAATAAGTGAAATAACAAAAAATTTTTAAAATTCTTTGTGGAAGTTCATGTGAAAAATATCCTGGGGTTTTAGGTAACCTCCTGCTCATTTTGCCAGTAAGGTACCACAGATGAATGAATGAATCCAACACAATTATATAATACAGTGAATGCAGTATTTAAATCAGGGATAATAGAACCATTTTGTCCTGTCCAAATTATTGCATCCTGTTCCAGACACCCATCTTTACAAAAATAAATAAATAAAATAACAGAAATGAGAATGAGTAGAGGAAAATCACTAAAAAATAAAGGGCTCTAAAAATCATGTGATAAAAGAAACAGTTAAAAGAACTAGAGGTCTGCAAACTGGAGAAGAAAAATCCGATGAAAAACTATAATGGCTCCATTCCTATTCCATTCACATTCTTTAACTCACTACATTCCTAATCTCAGCAGTTTTCACCCCCTGCAGGACACTTTATGGTAAAACTCCAGTTCAATTAATATATTTCTTCTCTGAACCTTTTAAAATAGAGATTTCATTTATTTTATTATTTTACTTATTTAGCATTTGGCACCTGAACCTTACACCAGTTGTTCTTAATGTTCTTACTCTTGCATGTGCCTTTACACACAAACACACACCAATTTCAATTCTCACTAAGTCTAAGCTTCTTGAGCTATTGTGCTGTATTGCTACATTCTTACACCCTCAACCTTAGCATAATTTTGCCTATTTATTTCATAAACATTTGTTGAGAAACCTTTTTGTGCTAAGCACCATGGGGTGATTTGTGCCTAAAAAGGTAGTTTTAATACTGACTTGTGAGCAGCTCAGAGTCTAAAACTGGAAACAAACACATAACCCAACAATAACAAGGCAAAGTAGTCAATACAATGTCAGGAACAAACACAAGATATTACGGACACTGATATGAAAAGTGCATCTAACCCATCCTGGAGAATAGTGATGGGAGGATCAGGAGACCTGAGCAGGTGTTAAAAGATGCATAGAAATTACCATTGTATAATGTAAATGGGATGAAGAGAGAGGGGAACTCTAGAGAATCACTGTAAGAGGAAAAAGCATGGGAGGGCAGGAAGGTCACAAAGCATGGAATGCATCTGTATTGGGCATATTTGTTGGAAAAAGATTAGACTTAATAGCAATATGTTCATGTTAAGTGACTATTCATCCTTTCATATGATCCACAGCTCTAGATTAGGATGCCCCACTGGCTAGGTAAATTTCAGGATCCAAATAAAACTCTCACTTGTGAAAAATAGCAATTGTAGATACTACAGTTTGTTACTTGAAAACAAAATGCAAAAAAGGCATTTTCAGGGGTGTCTGGGTGGCTCAGTCATTAAGCATCTGCCTTCAGCTCAGGTCAGCATTGGGCTCCCTGCTCAGCAGAAAGCCTGCTTCTCCCTCTCCCACTCCCCCTGCTTGTGTTCCCTCTCTCGCTATCTCTTTCTCTGTCAAATAAATAAATAAAATCTTAAAAAAAAAAAAAGGCATTTTCAGAACCACAATCTTTGGTCTAATAAGGAAACCTATCTATCAGCTGCAGTTGGTACAACACAAAAGTCATGACAGTATCTGATATTATTCACCCAAAGGTAACTTGGTTATCTGTTTTGTAATCTGCAAAAGGTACAGAAATTCTTAACCTAGGGTTCATGGGCTTTAGACTTCTAAAGCTCCAAAGATTCAAATGAGAAAAATTGACACCTTAAAAAAAGCTAAGTGAAATTTAGAATTTTTTATAAACACAGGCAACAAACCAGGCTAGTATTAACAGCACCTATGACTTGGCATTGTTAGGAATTATATATATTTTCATATCACACTGCAGTTTTTGCAGACATCAAATATCATTTACTTTCAACATGACTTTGAAATTATAGTAAAAATTACAATCACTACCAGAATCTTATTAATTATTGTGAGAATAAAAAATCATGTTCTTTACTAGGTCATAAATTTCTTAAAATGTTTTGATGACTGTAAGGCATATGACTGGTGACCTTTGAAATCCTATATATGTCATTTTATACATTTAATACATTGTTCTAAGAAGCGAGCCATAGGCCTAATCAAGATTATCAAAAGTTCCATGTGCCAACAAGATAAAGTTTAAATTTAAATTAAAAAAAATAATAATCTACTCTTGATTCCTATTGGGACCATCTTTTTTGTTTTCGTTTTCTTGTTTTTTCGCCAACCCCCTGCCCCCAAATTTGGGGAGTAGGGACAAGCCAAACATGACCTAACACATCTTTCTTCTGTCAAACCTACTCCTGCCCATCTCTTTAGAGAACCTGAGATTTTCACACCAGCCAGAGCCCACTGTGATAAATTGCTTATACATCTTCTTTTTCCAAGTGCTCTGTTGGCATCTTTTCCACTATTAACTGAAGGTTAAACATGAAAGCATTTGAATGCTACTCTTCTGATGTTTCCTTCAGGCTGGCTTTGACTTTGGATTTCACTTGTGCTGGTTTATCAAGGTGTTGGGCCATCGGATGCCTAATAACTGCAAAGCCCCTGCCATTCTCCAGGGATGTCAGCTCTTACTAGGTTTTTAAAGCACTCTCTGATTCTATTTCATCTGGCCTCAGAGTCTGGTTGCTTTAGGTTCAGCAACAAGACCATCCCACCTCACTCCTGACTCCAAAGGGCTTCCATCCTCCATGGATAAAGAAATGTGGATAATATGAGTAGTGCCTTCAGGGCCTCTATAGGCACATCCATCCACATTTAAATACACATTTTTATTTAGCCATTTATTCCTAGCTGTGAAATATTGCAACAGCTTACACATTAGCATACTAATCCAGGCCTTAGGTCTGGGGGAGATTTATGCTGAACATTTTTGATGCCATTATTCATACTATGTGTGAAGCTGAGTAAGACTTTCTTCTGAATCAGAGTAATACTAGATTCATACCCCACTGGCTGCTCTGCTAAAAATCTATTTTAACTTCAGTTACATTGCAATATTAAAAAAGAAGTTTAAGCCAATGTCATCGTAGCTCTTACAAATATGAATAGCTGTAGAATCAAAGAAAACCAGGTTAAAATCTTGGCTCTGTCATTTACTAGTTGTATAACATTGAGTAAGGACTTAACCTCATCTAACCTCAATTTCCTTGACCATAAAATAACTAATACTGTGGGGATTAAATGAATAAGAGAATGAAATTAAGTGAAGAAATAAATGCAAAGCCTGCTATGGGGCTGGGACTCAGTGAAAGAAAGCTATTATGATAACAGTCATCATTAACAAATAATGATACACAAAAAGTTTTAACCTCTCTTGGCCCAGACTGAACAGGAGAAATGTGGAAATGTTGTCAGAAATGGAAGACACACTAGAACCCATCTATTTCACCTACTTCATCATACAAAATAATAAAGTGAGGCACAGAGAGATTAAGGAGTTTATCCAAGGTCACTTAGTTATTCATCAGTGAGAGGCTGGGCAACAAGAATACTTAGTTGTTCATCTTATGGAAAAGCTAGGACAAGATCTAGTTCTTCTGGCCTCAACTCTATTCTTAAAAATGTGAAGACCTGGGGTGCCTGGGTGGTTCATCGGTTAAGTGTCTGCCTTCAGCTGGGGTCATGGTCTCAGGGTTCTGGGATCGAGCCCCACATCAGGCTCTCTGTTCAGCAGGAAGTCTGCTTCTCCCTCTCTCTGTGCTCTCTCTCTTTCTCAAATAAATAAATAAATAAAGTCATAAAAATTGTGAAGACCTGAGCTTAGGGCACAATGCCAAAGAGCCAGAGGCAGAACACTTAATCATATAGTAGTCAATCTCCATCTCCTCTGTACAGAGGAAATGTTCACCAAGTTATAAGAGCAGTGAGTCCATTAAAAAAAAAAAAAAGTAGCTGCCCCTCCACATCCTAAAGCTCGCACTTTAAGTGTTTTGCTCCCAGGGAGCATGGAGTCTAAGATCAAAGAAGAGCTGCCTTTTCTTTGCATACCATAAGGAGCACAGACTGAATTAAGATTCTATGTATTTCTCATTCTGGACTTTCAAATTCAATTTTTCCAACTATAAGGCTTTTCCCATTCCCTCTAGTATCTCCATTTGCTTTTTCTGTCTTCCATTTCCAACCCTCTTTCCAGCCTTAATCCACTCTCCCTATTTCATGTTCCCAAGTCCTTCATCACACATTATCCTTTAGCACACGCTAAAAGATCATACAAGCTTTTTATTTTTTATTTTTTTTTTGGTACAGGTCCTGATACCCTGGTCAAATAATGATGTTATCTTTTGATTCTTTGCATCTCTGTTGCCACATGAAGTCACTATTGATATAATATACTCAGTAAAATCATATCTGCTCTGAGATGTGCAGTCACACAGCAAATAAGCAAACCAGATCATGTCACTCTATTATTTAAAACCCATCAATTGCCTCACACAGCCTTTAAGAAAAAAATCAACATCCTAACATCCACTATACTGTCGGCAGCATTCTGACCTCTCTCTATCTTTCCAGCCGCAACTTTCAACACTTCTAACCTGTACATCCGCCATCTCACTGCCTTGAGCAAGCCATTCTTTTTCTTGTATTGGAGATTTGGCAATGCTGGTCCCTCCACTAGGACACTCACCTCTCCACCACTCATCCAGTTATCTCAGAGTCATCCTTTGTGTCTCATCTTAAACGTCAATTCCTCACTGAGGGCCTACCTTGATTCCTTAGAGTACTTTATACTTGATGTCTTTAAATGTCTGATTCCTGGGGTGCTTGGGTGGCCAAGTCATTAAGCATCTGCCTTCAGCTCAGGTCATGGTCCCAGGGTCCTGGGATCAAGCCCCGCATCAGGCTCCCTGTTCAGGGGGAAGCCTGCTTCTCCCTCTCCCACTCCCCCTGCTTGTGTTCCCTCTCTCGCTGTCTCTCTGTCAAATAAATAAATAAAATCTTTATTTATTTAAGATTAAAATTTAAGATTAAAATCTTAAAAAAAAAATGTCTGATTCCTGATTTCTCTGTTGAACTCTTTCCTATACACTGAACTGTCACTTTCACCTTGCTACTCATTTATCACTAGACTTTTAAGATGTTAGCATGGTGTCATTTCTCCTTCTTCCCACAGTTCTTAACTGAAACATTTTTTTTTTTTTTTTAATATGCCCCTGCCAGTTTGCCCAGCCTTTCCTCAAATTCTTCCCTTCCTTCATTTCTGGTCTGATCCATGGTCCCTGTAAAGAATTCACTTATGCTTCACTTTTTTTTTAACCTGTCTTGAGAACAAGCAGTAGTTCTCAAGTTTGCACATGTCCATGACAGCATGCTAATAATAGGGATAATGCTGTTTTTCCTACAACTCAGCTTATTCAATTTAAGGAATCATTCCATCATTAGTGCATTCATCCAGACATTTTGCAAGTATTTGTTGAGTGCCTATGTGATGGTCAGTAGGATAAGCACAAGGAAAACAATGATAAGCAAAAAGGAAAGTGCCTCTGCCTCTCCCTTGGGGAGTTCACAGTCAATTGAAGAAGACCCTTCTCATTACACCCTACATTTACACACATGATTTAAGAACTATAAAGGAGACCATAGCATCACTAATTTAATATGGTAGCCTGAACTAGATTGAAATGTCAGAGAAAACTGCTGAAAATATAGCTGTTTCTTACAAGAGACAAGAGAGTGCCCCTGTCACATACGTAGCAGATCCAGACTGTCTAGGTTTGAATTCCTGGTCTTGCTACTTGTTAGCTATGTTGCCTTGCCAAGTTTGTAACTGCTCTATGACTCAGTTTCTTCATTTATAAAATTGAGTGAATATTACTACTTACCGTATTGGATTACTATAAAGATAAATTAATCTAAATTAGATAAAGTAAAGATAAAGATAAAGATTGGATTACTATAAAGATAAAGTAAATTAATCTAAAGAAGCGCCTGACACATAATAAACGTTATAAACTTGACTACTGTCATTACTTTACAGTTCTGTCTGTCCAGATTTCTTGCAGTTAAATTTACCTTCCTTTTCTGAAATTATGTTGATAGAATATGGTAGTGATTTTTTAAGTGGCCTTGTTTGACAAATGATAAATTGGGGAACCTTATATGTGTATGTGCTTTGGGGGGTAATTTTACCATTTTAGACTTGGAAACGTAAGATGAACTATCCAAAATCCTTAAACTAGCATCTCAGGCCGTCTATCATTTTGTACTTGCATTGCTCTTCTACTTCATATTCCACAGGTCTGGTTTTCAATATCTGTACAACAAACCAAGCCGACACTGAATAGCTTTAAACAACGTTCATGATATTGTATCTCATGATTGTATGGGATCAGGAGTTCTGTAAGAAGTCACCTAAGTTATTCTGGCATTGACTACGGTCACTTGATGGTATCCAACTAGCCTGGTCCAGAGGGTCCAGGATGGTTTTTATTCTTGGGACCTTGTTGGAGATGTCAGGAAGGCTATGTTCAGCTGAGCCCCTCATCCTCTCCACATAGTCTCAGGGTATCTCCATGTGGTTTTTCCATTAAGGTAATCAAGCTCGTTACATGGTGACTAGCTTCCTCTACCACAAGTATTCCAAGTTTTGGGAAGTGGAGCTGCCCGTCCTTTAAATCCTGGTTCAGAAACAAGCACCATTTCATTTCCACCATATACTATCCGAATTCACAGAGACAAAGACTGCAGAATTGAAGAGGAGGGACATAGACTCCACTTGTCAAAAGGAGAACAGTCAAAGACTTGTGACCATCTTTAATTTGCCACACCCACCAAATTATGCTGAATTCTTATAATTTTTCACATCCCTTACTTTTTAATGGGTCAGTGTCTTTGTACATCTTGGTACTCTGTTTATGATGCCCCCTATCTCTCTTCTTATGGCTAACTTTAACATTCTTCAAATTCCAGTTCAGACATCATCTACTGCTGCCCCCACACCCCTAAATAGCCTTAGATTGAATAGTACAATGTGAGCATGCCCATTTATCTCTTGACATATTTTATTGATCTTTATTTATTAAGAATTTTAATCTGTTTCCCTCACCAGTGTATCAACCCTGTGGTGGGGGAAACACCATGTTTTATTCATCTTTTGTGTTTTCTAGAGTCTAACACAATACATGGTATACTCATGTATTCCTTCTGATTTGAATGACTGTCATCACTTTTATTTTTATTAAATAAATATATTCCAAGATTGTATGAAATAAGTTGATTTCAATTCAAATGACCAAGGCACTTCACCATGAATATTTGGCTTCCAAACATTTTTAACAGACTAATTTGTAAAATTTCAGTTTTTATAATGACATGGACAAACTATTTTTTTGAAATATTCAATGATGAGACTTTTAAAAATATCTTTATTCTATTAAAATATGCATTTTACTTTCCTTTTGAGGACTGAATTGGCGTGGATAGACTAAGAAGTAATTTTTTAAGTTAGACATCACCTGGAAGTCAATAAAAATGATGAAGAAGCTGTCTTGATGCTGACAGAGAAACAGAATTATATATGATCTTTCAAGTGTAGAAAATTAATCTATATCTGGCTATAGATGTATTTGATCATAATCCAAAAATTAAAGTACAAGTAAACCCTGAGTAATTTTCCATTATTTCTAGGCACAACAAAAATAGCTTGCCAAAATGCTCTACTTGCAAAATTCTTCAGCCAATCTCTTCCTATATCTCCCATATTTCTATTTATTCTTTCAGTTCTTTCTTATTGGTGGTAGAAATGTCTTCATGAATACATATGGCAAAACAATGTATTTACATTTATTGAGCATTACTATATTCTAGCTTATACTATATCCCATTTTACTTTTTCCATTTTACTTGGCTATATCTCAGTGTGTCTCTAGTTGCCAACATTTATGAATCTTTCAGTTGCCATTTATTTGTGCATAAATATGCACTGTTGTATATATACATTTCTACACTGAATGTTGGGTCTAAATTTAATCACGTACTCCTATCTCAAATATACAATTTTACAGGAATGTTAAAAGCAAACAAAATGAAAGCCTTGGCCTTTTTGCTCCTTAAGATGCCGTGGCAGGAATTACTACTTGTATACTACAATCTTCCCACAAAACTTGTGTTATTTGTCTCATTCATTACTTCAGTCACAAAATATTTATTGAGCATTCAGTATGTGACAGAACCATCCTAGGTTTTGTGCATCCAGCTGTAAGCAAAATAAAATCCAAGCCTTTAGATAGTGGTAAGACAGAAAATAAATTACTATGGAATACATCAAATGGTTATAGTCAAGTGCTATAGAGAAACCTAAAGCCTTTTAAGATTATAAGGAGGGCTTGGAATTGCAATTGTATTTTATGTCACTGAGAGATGACATTTGAGCAGAAACCTGAGGGAAGCAGGTAACAGGTAGCTGGGGGGAAAAAAGAGTATTCTGGGAAAAGAGAACAAAAATGCAAAGGGCCTGAGCTGGGTATATGCTTCATGTGCTTGAAGGACAGCAAGAGTGGCAGTGTAGCCAGAGTGGATTGAGTGGTGGGAAGAAGAGAAGAGATAACACCTAAGAGTTGGGAACGCAAAGCCTCTGTCTCCCAAAGCCGAGTGGATCTTGGTAAGAATTTGAATTTTACTTTAATGAGTCAGAAGAGGTTTCTAAAGAGGAGTGACATGATCTAATAACATCATTTAAAAGTCACTCTGGCTACTATTTGGGAACAGACTGCAGCAGGCAGGGCAGAAGCAAGGAGATTAGTCAGAAGGTTATTCAATAATCCAGATGAGAGATGATTCTTTTGACAATGGTGGTAATAGAGGAGGTAGTGAAAAGGGACTTAGACTCTGGACATATTTGGAAGTAGGGCAAATAGGATTTGCTGATAGCATGTGGGATTTGAGTCAAAGTGAAAAATCAATGATGATTTTAAGGTTTTTACCTGAGCAGCTTAAAGGTTGGCAGTGCCATTAACTAAAGTGAGAAAAATCATGAGAGATATCAGTTTGGGGGGTGGGGTTGGGATCAGTGTTTGATGTTGGACATGTGCTGTTAGACAGATATGGCCTCAATAGATACCTTAACACAAACTTCAGGATACCTTTGACAATCGACTGGATTTACACCAAACTTGACCTCAACATAATAAAGGCTATATATGACAAGCCCACAACTACCATCATACTCAGTGATGAACAGCTGAAAGCTTTTCCTCTAAACTCAGGAACAAGATAAGGATGCCTACTCTCACCACTTTCATTCAAAATAGCAATAGAAGTCCTACTCAGAGCTATTAGTTGGAAAAAAAAAATAAAAGAAATAAAAGGCATCCAAAACAGAAAAGTAAAACTGTCTCTATTTGTAGATTATATGATATTATATGTAGAAAACACTAAATCCACTAAAAAACTGCTGAAACTAATTAAGTTCAATAAAGTTGCAGGATATGAAATCAATATACAAAAGTCAATTGTGTTTCTATACACTAAAAAGGAAATATCAGAGGGAAAAATAAGAAAACAATCCCATTTACAATTGCATCAAAAAATAAAACAAATTTAACCAAGTAGGTAAAAGACCAGTACACTGAACACTATAAAACATTGATAAAAGAAATTAAACAAGACACAAATAAATGGAAAGATACTCTGTGCTCATGGACTGGAAGAAATAATATTCTTAAAATGTCCATAATATCCAAAGTATTCCACAAATTCAATAACATCACTATCAAATTCCAGTGGCATTTTTCAGAGAAATAGAATAAACCATCCTAAAATTTGTGTGGAACCACAAAGGACCCCTAATAGACAAACCAATTTTGAGAAAAAAGCAAAAAGCTGGAGGCATCACACTTTCTGACTTCAAACTATATTACAAAGCTATAGTAACCAAGACAGTAAGGTACTGGCATTAAAACATGCACATAAATCAAGGAACAGAAAAGAGAGTCCAGAAATAAATCCATAGATATATGGTCAATTAATCTATGACAAAGGAGCCAACAATATACAGTGGGGAAAGGACAGTCTCTTCAATAAGTGGTGCTGGGAAAACTGGATAGCCACATGCAAAAGAATAAAATGAGGTGCACCTGGGTGGTGCAGTTAGTTAAGTGTCTGACTTTTGTCTTAGGCTCAGGTCATGATCTTAGGGTCATGAGATAGAGCCCCACGTTGGGATCCACACTCAGCGTAGAATCTGCTTGGGTTTCTCTGTCCCTCTCCCTCTGCCCCTCTCCCCCCAAATAGATAAATAAATCTCGGGGAGAAAAAGAATAAAATGGGACCACTATCTTGCACGATACACAAAAATCAACTAAAAATGGATTAAAGACTTGGAAAAAAAAACCTCTTAGAAGAAAACATATATGGTAAGCTTCTTGGACGTCAGTCTTCATGATGATTTTTTGAATTTGACACTAGAAGCAAAGCAAAAAAAAAAAAAAAAAAGCAAATATACACAAGTAGGACTACATCAAACTAAAAAGTTTCTGCACACCAAAGGAAACCATCAACAAAATAAAAAGGCAACCTACTGAATGGGAGAAAATATTTGCAAATCATATATCTGACAAGAAGTTAATATGCAAAATATATTTAAAAACTCATTCAACACAGTAGCAAAACAAATTCAATTTACAAATGGGCAGAGGATCTGAATGGACATTTTTCCAAAGAATACATATAGATAACCAATAGGTACATGAAAAGATATCCAACATCACTTATCATCAGAGAAATGCAAATCAAAACCACAATGAGATATCACTCATGTTTTAGAATGGCTATTATAAAAAAGACAAGAAATAACAAGTGTTGATGAGGATGTAGAGAAAAAAGGAAACCCTTCTGCACTGTTGGTGTGAATGTAAATTGGTACAGCCACTTTGGAAAATAGTATAGAATTTTCTAAAAAATTAAACATATAACTACCATGTGACCCTATAATTTCACTTCTGGTTATCTATCTGAAGGAAATGTAGACACTAACTAAAAAAGATACCCATACCCATGTTCACTGAAGCATTATTTACAATAATCAAGACATGGAAACCACCTAAATGTCAGCCAGAGAAGGATAAATACTATATGATCTCACTGATATGTGGAATCTAAAAACAAAAAACAACAACAAACAACCAAACTCATAGATACAGAAAACAAATTGGTGACTGTCAGAGGTGGGGCATGGGGAGTTGGTAAAATGTATGAAGGTGATCAAAAGGCACAAATTTCCTTAATAAAATAAATAAGTCCTGGGAGGGTATAAAGTACTGCATGGTACCTACAGTTAATAACACGGTATTGTATATTTGAAAGGTGCTAAGAAGTAAGTCTTAAAAGTTCACATTACAAGAAAGGAAAATTCTGTATGTGTGCTGCTAAATGTTGACTAGACTTATTGTGGTGATCATTTTGCAATTTGTACATTTATCTAATCATTATGTTGTATACCTAAATCTAATGGGGAAAAAAATGCTTATTCACATATCCCCTCCTTACGCTTCACTTCCAGGGAACCCAACCCAAGACAATATGGATGAGGACCACACCTCTCCCTATATTATTCCTGTCTGATCAAGGGGGAGGTGAACTTGATGCTATATTTTTATGATGGTTCTGTTCTAATTCATGAATGCATTTCATTCAGTGAATAGTTTTGATAAGCCAGTGTGTGGAAGGCCAGAGTATTGAGTGAATTTGTGGTGATAGATACCATTTACAATTTCAATAGCAATATCCGAGTTAAATAATTTCAGAAATAACACAGGTGGAATATGATTTAATTGACAGTTAAATGATACGAGAATTATACTATATGATGCTGAACTCTAACCCACACTCCTGGAATCATACAGAGCTATATTTCCAACAAAGCAAAAGCATGAAACATCTAACTCCAAGTAGGGATGGAGAGGGAAAGGGTTACAGACAAAGACCTGAGTCTAAATCCCTTCCAGAGACTTTGGGAAATTTTTTTCTCTTTTTCTGAGGTTACATTTCTTAATTTGTAAAAATAAAAGAAAAATGATGACTTCACTAGGATGCTTTGAACATTAAATATGAAACATTCTTAATAATGCCTCTGTTAGTGTCATAATAAATGCCTTAAGGTTATTAGCTAAAAGGCAGTATAGGTCTAGCCCATCTCCAAAGTGCATCAATGAAAACAATGAGGGAAAATTTCAATATACCCTTAGTCAGAAAAACATACAAATAATATCTTCCAGACCCTAAAAAGATGTTAATCATACTCCCAGTCATCCATCTCAAGACCTTGTAGTCCATTTTAACACCTGGAAAACTATCAAATCTTCTAGGAACGTCTCAAAGTTCTTGCTTGTCCCCCTTCTAGTCTTTACCTCCACCATCACTTAGCTCAGATGCTGAACACCTTATGGCTGGAATATTATAATAACCAAATATTTTTCTAAAATTTTACTTTGTTCATATAATTCCTTTGACTAGCCTTCAATTTTCATAGAATAAATTCCAGATTCCTTAGCCTGGCATTCAGGGTTCTTGATCCCATGACAATCTACTTTTCCAGTTTCATCCCCTCCTAGCTTTTGACACTAACCCATTTCAAGTTACATGGTCTTCTCACTGTCCCCACGCCTGCTCTGAGTTTTTCTCGCTCTCTCTCTGCTCATGATGAACAGAATGTCCTCTCCGCATTGCCACCTCTCCAAAGCTTATCTATCCTGTGCTCAGCACAAATATATCTCTCACCCAAGGCGTTCCTGATCATAGAGACAGAAGAGACACTTCCTTTTCCCTTTGCAGGTCACTAATTCACTATGCAAGAGCAATGATCTGAGTCCATGGTCATGGGTATTTCTGTTTATGACATTATTGTACTTTCTTGAATTTGTTATCTTTAAGGGCAAAACATGTGTCTTACACAATTGTATACATTAGAGTACCTATCACACTGTAGGATGCATAAAAGGTGGTTGATTAATATTTATCAAGTAATTGCACACATGCAATATCTTAGTTTTTATTATTTACTAGATTTAATCTATCAGTGTCCACATAGGCTTAGGAGTCTGATTTTAAATTTTTAAGCTTATACCATTCCAATGTATGTATGAAACATGGATCTTGAACTATTAATTTGGTTATGTACCAGTACAGTAATAAATATAAAGTGGGACATGGGTTTTCAACCACTATTTATTAAAGGAATAAATAAGTAATTGTGAATTAAGGTGTATCTGCTTCATGGATACCTAAAGGTCAATCATTATGCCATTCCTTTTCAAAGTAGCACCTAATTCTGCTTACTTCCATTTTTTAAATGCAAAAATAAAGCTTTATAGTAGAAAAAGTTAACTGAAACAGAAATATTATAATCTTTAAATCCAATGACTAAGAAAAGGAGACTCCTTCAATGCATACTTACGGGATACCAGACTTGCAGGTGTCATCATGGAAGTCAGAAAACATAAGTGGATAAGAAGTTTAGGTTGAGTTCAAAGCCTGCTCTTTCTTTGAAACATTTTGTTCTCAATATTAAACCTTCAGCGACAGTTTTATCCTTCAGTTCCAAATTTTAAATGACTAAGAACAGACTGTAACATGATGCTGTCTGCAGACCCCACTGTCTTCTAAGCTGGCCACTCTCATTAGTGTGAGTTCGCATGTTGATAAGCCCTAGGGGGCATTTATGTGACACCAAAGGACTCTACATGATATTCTTTCAGTCAAGATTTTACTCAGGCATTTTGGGTCTCTCTCTAGTGCTATTTCCTCTTTTTCTGTAGCATTTATTCGCACTTGACCCTATGTTTTAGAAAGTGCACACCAAGTCAGTATTCCAGACATCCCAGGGACTTGAAGAGCTGATCTAATGCCTGAGTTGCAGGATGAAAAACAGAAGAATTTTGTTGAACCTATAAAAAGGATGACATTTTGCCTGGCCCTGAGCTGTTCTGTTCAAATTGAAGCTTTTGCAGCTTGTGGCTCTTTGATTTGTGAGCTAGAGAGTATCATATCTTGGCCATTACCGAATCATAAAAGTTCTCTGCCTCTTCCCCGCTCATTTTATTTAAAAGGAAAAAGAGAAACACTTTATCTTACAAAATGCATTTTCTTTTTGTTTTCTTTCATTTTTTACATTGCTGGAATAGATTCTGTAAAGGTTCAATGAAAACATATGTATATGGTAATTTGAAAAGGCCATTGAGCTAATGCCAACAAAAATTATTTAGGTGGTTAGACTGGAGAGGGTGTCATGAGAATAGAACATTCTGCAGGAATGTGTTGGCCATATTACCCTGTTAAAGACCAGAAACTTGTACCCATTACTTATTTTCATCTGTCACATAATAATACATGCAGTCACATAGCACATCCGGGTCAGGGTCTGGCTTAACCACAAAAGATTGATTTGTTCAGGTGGGAATGGGCTGAGCTTGAGGGAGACTTCATTAGGATTCCTGTGCATTCCATACTCCATGGACAAGAGGGAGGCATAGGGAACACTTCTTAGCAACATCTGAAGAGGTAGTTAATTTCCCAGCTGAACTATATTACCTTTTTTTTAAATTTTATTCTTATGTTAATCCCCATACATTACATCATTAGTTTTAGATGAAGTGTTCCATGATTCATTGTTTGTGCACAACACCCAGTGCTCCATGCAGAATGTGCCCTCCTCAATACCACCACCAGGCTAACCCATCCTCCCACCCCCCTCCCCTCTAGAACCCTCAGCTTGTTTTTCAGAGTCTATTGTCTCTCATGGTTCGTCTACCCCTCCGATTTCCCCCGCTTCATTCTTCCCCTCCCGCTACCTTCTTCTTCTTCTTCTTTTTTTTTTCTTAACATATATTGCATTATTTGTTTCAGAGGTACAGATCTGAGATTCAATAGTCTTGCACAATTCACAGCGCTTACCAGAGCACACACCCTCCCCAGTGTCCATCACCCAGTCACCCCATCCCTCCCACCCCACCCCCCACTCCAACAACACTCAGTTTGTTTCCTGCAATTAAGAATTCCTCATATCAGTGAGATCATATGATACATGTCTTTCTCTGTTTGACTTATTTCACTCAACATAATACCCTCCAGTTCCATCCATGTCATTGCAAATGGCAAGATCTCATTCCTTTTGATGGCTGCATAATATTCCATTGTATATATATACCACCTCTTCTTTATCCATTCATCTGTCGATGGACATCTTGGCTCTTTCCACAGTTTGGCTATTGTGGACATTGCTGCTATAAACATCGGGGTGCACATACCCCTTCGGATCCCTACTTTTTGTATCTTTGGGGTAAATACCCAGTAGTACAATTGATGGATCATATGGTAGCTCTATTTTCAACTTTTTGAGGAACCTCCATACAGTTTTCCAGAGTGGCTGCACCAGCTTGCATTCCCACCAACAGTGTAGGAGGGTTCCCCTTTCTCCGCATCCCCGCCAACATCTGTTGTTTCCTGACTTGTTAATTTTAGCCATTCTGACTGGTGTGAGGTGCTATCTCATTGAGGTTTTGATTTGGATTTCCCTGATGCTGAGCGATATTAAGCACTTTTTCATGTGTCTGTTGGCCATTTGGATGTCTTCTTTGGAGAAATGTCTGTTCATGTCTTCTGCCCATTTCTTGATTGGATTCTTTGTTCTTTGGGTGTTGAGTTTGCTGAGTTCTTTATAGATTTTGGATAGTAGCCCTTTATCTGATATGTCATTTGCAAATATCTTCTCCCATTCTGTCGGTTGTCTTTTGGTTTTGTTGACTGTTTCCTTTGCTTTGCAAAAGCTTTTTATCTTGATGAAGTCCCAATAGTTCATTTTTGCCCTTGCTTCCCTTGCCTTTGGCGATGTTTCTAGGAAGAAGTTGCTTCGGCTGAGGTCAAAGAGGTGGCTGCCTGTGTTCTCCTTTAGGATTTGGATGGACTCCTGTCTCACATTGAGGTGTTTAAACCATTTGGAGTCTATTTTTGTGTGTGATGTAAGGAAATGGTCCAGTTTCATTCTTCTGCATGTGGCTATCCAATTTTCCCAACACCATTTGTTGAAGAGACTGTCTTTTTTCCATTGGACATTCTTTCCTGCTTTGTCGAAGATTAGTTGACCATAGAGTTGAGGGTCCATTTCTGGGCTCTCTATTCTGTTCCATTGATCTATGTGTCTGTTTTTGTGCCAGTACCATGCTGTCTTGATGAACTATATTACCTTTTAATTTAACCCTTCTCTGTAGTTTAATTATCCCTTTATTCCACAAACAGGTGATCAGTGCATTTGCTAAGTCAGTCACTATCCTCTCTGCCTAGAATCAACAGCACCGCCACCCCCCTTCTTCAGGAAGCTGTCAGTCCATAAACACATTATGTCAAATCATATATGTTAATATGATATCATATCATATTTGTTAATATGATAAGTCCTATTTAAAATCTTACACTAGACATTCTCATTTTTTTCTACAGATAAAAGTGCAACATCATTTCACATGAAAAGAGTATCAGTCTTCCATCAAAAACATTTTTTGTGATGTTTATTTGTGAGCTTTTAAAAATCAGTAATTTATTGTGATTTTTTTCTCATCCTGTATAAACATTTACTTCTATACATAATTTTGTATTCTTGTTCAGAAAGGGTTTTCCCAGATACTGTAGGAGTTTGAGGCTGCACATAGTCTTAATCCAGCCCTGACAAAAAGCTATACCTAAGATGATCTACACAAAGTCACAACACTGTACCTGACACAGAAGAAGGATTTAATACCTGCTGCTATTATTATTATAATTCTTTACTAATTCTCTCATTGTCATTCTATATACTCCTAGAAAGGTATTTTCCTAAAAAATCAGAGGAAATCACAGCATCCATGATTATACTTATCTGTTCTAAGAATTGTTCCAGTGCATAACATATCCAGAGTTTTTTCAGGAGTACCATATTAAAATTAGTTTTCTATTTCATTTTGTCTACAATTTATTGGCCCATATAAGAAGTATGAATCTAAGAAAATAGGTCTCGAAACTCTGAGGCCATTTACAAATTGAAAGCACAGCCATAGGCAGATAGAGATAGAAACAAATATTCTATATCCTTTCTCCAT
Organism: Mirounga leonina; assembly: GCF_011800145.1. Lineage (NCBI taxonomy): Eukaryota > Metazoa > Chordata > Mammalia > Carnivora > Phocidae > Mirounga > Mirounga leonina. The sequence continues at coordinate 7,725,209 of NW_023270757.1, read as the reverse complement.
TTTGAAATATCTATTGGGATAGTGGAGATAAATGCATGTGAAATGAACCGTTTTACAGATTGGTGGAAAAAACCCACAGGTGTTTAATGTCCTCTGTAACTAGATGTCCTTGATAGCCGTTTCTTCTTCTTCTTTTTTTTTTTTTCTCTCTCTCTCTCTGCAGGAAGCTAGAGAACGTATCCAAGTCTCTTAATGCCTGAAAAGAAAGATCTAGTCATCTTTTTCATTGGCTTCAAATAGCCTAAATGGGGTGAACAAACCCACTGCAGCTGAGTCGGAGCGAAGATAGCCATCTGTTAAAGATAAGCAGCCCTGGGTAACTTTGAAACTGAGCCAGTCCAGAGATTGAGGACAAGCTTCAAGGAAAGACTTTGACTTCAGTTAATCACTTGGTGCTGGTTGTTAAGGGAAAATAAAGTATTAGTGAGGAAGGCACTGACTTCCCTTGGAAGCATTTATTTCTTTAAAATGTGCTTTAGAATTGTCCACGTGTCAAGATGCTATTATTCAAGTTAATGTTAACATGCCCTTATATTTTAATAATTGTGTGAGATATCTGGGGCTCAATACATTTGGGAAGGACCTGTATAAATGAAACAGTAGAGTATAAGAGTGTTTTGAATAATACTAGCTCCAGAGTCAGACTCTGCATCCCAATCCGGACTGCTTAGCTCCATGAACTTAGACATGCTTCTGAACCTCTATGAGATTCAGTTTCCTGAACTGAAAAAGTTAATGCTAACATCTACTTCATCAGATTGTTATGAGGATTAAATAAGATGATCTCCATAAATAAATAAATGCCTAGAAGACAGGATTCCATAAAAGCTAATGACCTCATTAAACTTGAAATTACCATTACCCATTTCCAGTACTACTCTAGTAGATGGATCTCAGCGTCAAGAGATTTTTGTATTTCTAATGGTTTCTAGTAGCAGTTAATAGGAACTAAAGAACAGTGACAACATTTCCCTATTGATTTAAGAGTACATTTTGCTGAGAAAAATTCAAACAGTCCCTGTAGATGGTGACAACCTGTAAGCCATCCCAAAAAAGTTAAACTCTGCTTTTATTGCTGGGGAGCTGGCCAGAGGTAACTATATACCTCTTCAAAATCAATTCAGTTTCTACCTCAAAGACAGAGATATCCAAGGAAATGGACCTACCTCATGAATCCCAATTCAGAACAGAATTATAAATCATCGGGTTCTTATGAGGCAGTTCACTGGGGCTGGAGCTTTTAATTATCTTTTTTTCTGTGGTGCAATAAGGAAAGGTGCAGATGGTGGCAGCAAAATCCAGGCAAAGATGACAGGTGACTATCTTAGAGCCATGTCACTTAATGTCAAGGTATATAGGAAATTGTGGAATTAGATAATATGTTAGATAATATCAATAATTGTCGCAAGCCTTGTAAGACTTTATGATATTTTGTTGGATTAAAAGAAAAGATTTGGGAACAGCTGGGATTTCGACATATATCCTCTCAGAGGAAAGCAGCCAGAGAATATTCACCAAGTCACCATGGACACTGAACTTGCGAATGCTGATCCATTGTTTCTAGGGGAAATGCAGAGTTAGTTTCTTGTGAGCTTCTGGTAACAACACTTTTATAAGACATATCCTTGTTTTATGTGTGTTTCTGTTTAAAGACTATTTATGATATATTGTCTCACTAACATTGGACTTACAGTCACTAGCACTATAACTCATACCCAAACAAAGCTTATCTCACACCTATATATTCTCTGTTAGGCACATCACAGCATTCTTGTGCTTAAGAATACTAGACAGGACTTCAGCACTATCCCTGGGGGCCATTTTAAATAGCAAAATCATTAACAGAAAGCAGAAAAATGCAAAAAAAAAAAAATAGCACAAAATAGATGGCAGAAAGGGCAGTTGTTTACAGGATTAGAGCTGAAACCAAAAGTCAGAACATCATCATTTTCAGCCACAGCTGGGAAGATGTGCATTGGGTGACTCAAATTTTTCACTGTTCTAAGCACGTCCATGAATGACCATGAAAACACTGCCAGTATTAACCTTGGGTTTAGAGATAAATCTTAACTTGCATGTAAATTTGCAAATATGGAATCTAGGAATAATAAGAATCCACTGTTTGTATATTATCTGGAGGAAATACTAAGTATTGGAAATTGTATATACTTAATGATTCCAACTTTATAATAAAAGATAGATCTTTAAAAGGCATATTGATGCTTTGTTTTAAAAAGAATCAATTTCAAAAATACGGTTTTAGGAAAAGATAATGATCTGAATCTTCAATCTGCCAATTCAAAATGTCACATAATTCAAAAAAATTCAAAAATGCTTTTGGGTAAGTAGAGAACATCCCTGTACAATTGTTTATGAGTCAATATTACCAAAAATATTTAGGGGTCACTGACATCTGAGGACAATTAATAAAATGAAATTAAAACTTTCCTAAAATTATAAACTAGTCAGCGTGTTAATTCACAAAAGTTAATTAATGCTCAAGTTATATAGATGTAACCTATATTTAATGCAGGTAAAATTTAATTGCAAAAATTTCCCAGGATTATCTGTCAAATAATCCATCAGAGTCTAACATATGTAGCATTAGAGAAAAAAAAAAATTAGAAAGGTTACATTTTAGCATGAGCCCCTTTTTAGAACCATAGGAAGTTTCTAAATTTTTTGTTTTTTAAGATTTTATTTATTTGCGAGAGAGAGAACGAGAGACAGAGAGCATGAGAGGGAGGAGGGTCAGAGGGAGAAGCAGACTCCCTGCTTCTGAGCGGGGAGCCTGATGTGGGACTCGATCCCGGGACTCCAGGATCATGACCTGAGCCGAAGGCAGTCGCTTAACCAACTGAGCCACCTAGGCACCCGAACCATAGGGAGTTTCTATCTTCAGGGCAGCAATACCATAAAGAAGAACCACAATTTGAGTGCCAATGTGTCTCTCCTTTTAAGAAGGCTATGCTTTGGCAGAATAAACTTAAGGGAAGCAAATTCTTCTGAAACCCCTCCATTTTCCAACACCCTCATCCTCAGAAGCCACAGTGATACTACCCTTCTTTTCCAACCCCACTTTAATGACAAGCACTGTCATCTTGAATAATGCCAGACTTCACTTACTCCCTAAATCCATCCTGATAAAGACAGGCAATAAATTTCTGTTCTTTCTAGGACTAAATCCTTGCTGAGATTTCAATGTCTGACATTTGCTCTGCTCACAGCAGACACATCTTCCTGAGGGCTATCCCCTTTAGGTCTAGGCACTCTATCTAATGCTGCCATTCAGTGGACACCACATATCACTGCTGTCTGAAGATACTTAATATCTATCCCATTGACCAATTAAAAATTGCATAGAGAAACAGAACTGGTCTGACACAAGTCTTTAAACCATAATTTGGACTGCTGTTCTCCTTCCTCAGGTGCCAGCTCAATCATTAATTCAGTTCTCCACTTACATGTCTCCCTTTATAATGCTACCTTACTCCATACTCCGACTATTCTAACATTATGGTCCAACTCTGCCTCATCCTGCACAAGTATGTTAAGAGATTATGGTGGGACGCCTGGGTGACTCAGTTGTTTAAGCATATGCCTTCGGCTCAGGTCATGATCCCAGGATCCTGGAATCGAGTCCCACATTGGGCTCCTTGCTCAGCTGGGAGCTGCTTCTCCCTCTGCCCGCTGCCCCCATGCTTGTGCTCTCTCTCTCTCTCTCTCTCTGTGGCAAATAAATAAAATCTTTTTAAAAAAAGAGAGATTATGGCAAGGTGCCATTTTGGAGACTGTGCAGGGACCAGTTATAAGGAAGACTAAGACCGTAGATCTATGAAGTACATTGCCCCCATAAGCCTGTGGAGATATTTCACTCAGTCTGTTCCAAACCTATGAAATGGAGCAATTAGTTTATCCTCCCACTTAACGTACTTAAAGTCTTCATTTAGTGCTTTAGAAAAATGAAGAGTTTCTTCAAACGAAGAAAAGTGTTTAGTAAGTTCAAAGAATCAAACTTATTATAAAGAAAATGTCAAATCAATTTGTAAATCTTTTTTAACTAGAAGTCAAAGAATTATTTTATAATGAATTCTTTATTGAAGCAAAACTCATCATTTCAGACTCTGGGATCTTCATCTTTCCTTTAATATTTATTTTACTCTTCTGAAAAGAGACTTATAAAACATTTATAACTTATAATTACACACACAAAAAAATCACATTTAAGAAAAGGAAGCACTGTCTTCAAATTTTATCATTACACGTTTCTCTCCAGCTAAAACATATAAGCATATAAACAGAATGAGGTAAAAAGATCAATTTAATTCTATAAAATAATCTAATTTAATTCACCTCTTTGGAGGATCCCCATTTTTTCTTTATTTTAAACTAAAGTAAATCATTTTTACAATAAATATAAATTTACAAATTATCAAGAGAATTCAAAATATCAAATTTATTTTATTTTTAATATGTGAATAAAGTTTGCCAATGCTTATATTAAATTTAATTTAATGAAAGTCTCTACTTCTACTTCATAACATTTTTTTCTATGCTTCAGGGATATCAATTTTCTTTAATCAGGCAAAGATCTAAACTGTCATTTCAAAGGCAAAATTTCCACAACCAAATAATATCTCTAGCATGGAGGCATTTCTATCTCAAAGATGTGCTATTTCTGTTTGACAATTCTAAGCATTAACAATGTACGGATTTATGTTACCCAGCAGAGTTCTGCAGAGAAAGCCTGATTTTTTTTTTTTTTAAGACTAAAACTAAAGTACAAAGAACATTAACCACTGAGGAAAATGAGAGCGTTTTAAATAGTAGAACTGTTGGTTGAAACACTTTGGGTAGAAGTGTTTGGGTAGAAAATAACATTTTACCAGGATGCTGTGATATTTTGTGCTAATATTTCACACCTAAGGTGTTGTTTTCTTCATGCAGAGGCAGCAATCGGTTGGAAAATAGACAACACAAACTAACACGCTTTTTTTCTTTATCTTAAGGCTTAAGCTAATTTGCTACATGGTGATTAATGCTTTAATCAAGATTCTTGGGTTTGAAAATCAATGATTTCATCAACAGAATATGGGATATATGTGGATGGAAAAATGCTACAAATCAAAAGGAGAAATGGGACCACTTAGACATTCTAAAATTATTAATTTTTCAAAGAAATCTCTGTCCACCTTCCCCTTGGAGTCTTTCCTGCTGAAGCTCCAATCCACTATTTAGCTACATAGCTGTGAATAAATGGTCAACCTCTAGCCTTTTTGTCTTCATTGTTTAAAAAGCGATATTAGAAGTTATGAATTGACTCCTCTTTTTGGCAGAAACAACAAAGTCATTTGCAAAGGGTCATGGACACAAGGAGATGATTCATTGGGAGCCATTTAAGAGTCTGCCATATAGACCCAAAGGGTCAGAGGGATAGGGTTGAATCCAGTGTTACCTTGTGATAAAGTTTCATGGGAAGGCAGAAGAAGGTGATGGAGAGGGGAGAGGCAATGGATACATATGTTCTAAACTTAAATGAACACAATGATCTTATACAAATAGAATTCTCAGAGCAGAGAAATAAGTTAAACAGGCTACGATGAAAGTCCAGAGTCGAAATGGAATATGGGGGCCAATATATGTCATATCAGAATTTCTGGAAAGAAACCACCTCACAGAGAACCCACATACATACACTGAAATAGGGCAGCTGCCGCAAAGTAAAACCAACAATGCAGCAGGAGTTTAGCTTGTCAGAGTAACCTGTACAGTTCCTATATCTTGTTAAAGCTCTCTGGTGGTTTATATGTGCCCTAGAGAAGAATACAAGTACTTAAAATAGCTGACATCGCTGTCTAGTGAAAATATCCATGAAGAGTTGCTAAGATGGGGGGAGGGAGGTTGTAAGGGAGTGGTGTTTGAGGGGAGACTGAGGTCCTTTAGCCAAATATTGTAGGTCAGAAAATTTTAGTCTGAGGCATATGCAGCACTAACAAGCCAAAGGCAGACTACCATTCACAAGAATGACCATGACTCTGCTCAGACATAACAGTCTGATTGACAAACTCAGGATTGAAATTCTGAGTATCAGCAGGGTAACAAGAATCCAAATGAATGTGCAATAAACAGGTCCCAAAACCTCTTCCTTCCAGCTGCCTTCTGGTCATATAATGTTCCTAGCCTGTTTCCTCAAGCAACCAGAAGAGCTGGGGAAGAGAGAGAAGAACCAAAAGTCTGTAAATTTACCTGGAAGTGATATAAATGTTGGGGCTGAACTGAGATAAATTTCCCAAATGGGAATAAATTTACTTTCCTCTTGAACCATTCTCATTTTCTACTAATATGTAGGTTTTATAAAGAAGGACAAATCAATTAGAAGAAAATAAAGTAGCTACTTGGGGAACTTGGGAAGATAGTGGATTAGGAAGACCCTGAGCCCACCCTGTCCTATGTTTACAACTAGGTATCATTCACAACCAAGTAAATGAACCAGAGAACAGTCTGAAAACTGGCAGAACAAACTCCACAACTATAGAAAAGCTGCATCTGAAAGATTAAGAAGGTCAGAAAGGTGGAGGGAGGCTGCCTACAGGAGGGAGGGAGCTATGCATGTGGAGAGGGCAAAGAAACAGGCATTGCACCAAGGAGCTCACATGGGGAAGACTAATCCCCATAACATTTAGCTTTAAAAACCAGAGGGGGTGAATTCCGTGAGTTTGTATAACCAGTGGGACTTGGAACCTGGAGCTTTAAAAGCCAGCTGACTCAGCACTGGGCAAGCTGGGAGGGTGAGTGATAGCTGGGTCCTGCCCTTAAAGAGACAGCAGCCTGTGTGGAAAGGCAACATAAAAATGACAGTTTACACAACATGGGGGCAAACAGGAGACAGATCTGTTCATACCCATTTTGGAGCATGTTGGGGGGCTTCTCTGAAAATGGGGGAGCTGGCAGGTGCCATTTTCCTCCCCCTGCCCCCCAGCATAAATACAAGGACACCTGCAAGAGGCAGAGCTGCACAGACACTTGCCACCTAACCCCATAGCAGTGCACAATGCCCACAAGTTCTCCTAAAGAGGTGGGCACTTCAAGCCTGTTAGCCTCTGCTCTGAGCACGAGACAAATTTTATTAAAGCTCCCTGCATGCTGAGCCCAGCTGCTCACAGTTCCTGCTTAGCTGTATTGTGTACCAAGACCAGCCTCACCCAGCCATTGCAGTGTGCTGCACTCAGCCTTGAGCTCTCCAGCCACCAGAGCACTTCAGGGATCTAGCAAGGACTAGTGGCCCTCCACAAATTTTGCTACCACCACCATCCTGCTCCCAGGTTTCCTGAAAGGCATGTCCCCTCACATCTGGCCTGCCCAGGTCCTACTGACTCCAAAGAGAGCAAGCATACCTCACAACAGGCAGAGAGTCAGTGCAGAAAACTTCACTGAAAGAAAAAGAGACTCACACACAACAGCATGGTATATGCAACACAGGTAGGATACACTTCTGAAGTGCCAGGTTCTGGTGAGCAGGAAAGACCACACTGGAGGGCACTCCAGGACCTCTTCTTTATAATAGCACTATTTCCAAGAACAGAAGGCGTAGCTGACTTTCATTAAATACAGAAACAGACCAGAGAGGCAGAAAGAATGAAGAGACAAAGAAAAGTATCCCAAATGAAAAAATAGGACAGGGCCATGGCCAGGGCTGGTGATCTAAATGAAACAGATATAAGTAACATCCCTGATAGAGAATTTAGAACAATGATCATCAAGATACTCACTGGACTTGACAAAGAGTGGAAAATATGAGTGAAACCCTTAACACAGAGATAAGGAATAACGTAACAGAGATGAAGGACTCCATAAATGAAATGAGAAGCCCTCTTGGTGGAATGAATAGCAGGATGGATGAAATGGAAGAATGAATTAGTGACCTAGAAGACAGTAATGGAAAGTAATCAAGCAGAACAAAAGGCAGAAAAAAAAGAATTATGAAAAATGAAAATAGACTTAGGGAATTCAGTGACTCCATCAAACATAATAACATTCATATTATAGGACTCCTAGAAGAAGAAGAGAGAGAAAATGGGGTGAAAAATTTATTTGAAGAAACAATAATTGCTGAAAGCTTCCCTAATCTATGGATGGAAACAGACATCCAGATCCAGGAGGCACAGAGAACTCCCATTAAAGTCAACAAAAGCAGGCCCACACCAAGACATATTGTAATTAAACTGGAAAAATATAGTGATAAAGAAAACATTTTAAAAGCATCAAAACATAAGAAGACAGTAATCTACAAGGAAACCCATATAAAGCCAGCAGGAGATCTTTCAACAGAAATTTTGCAGGCCAGAAGAAAGTGGCATGATATATTCAAAGTGCCAAATGGGGAAAAATCTGCAAAGCCATCATTCAGAATAGAAGGAAAAATAAAGAGTTTCCCAGACAAACACAAGCTAAAGGAGTTCATGACCACTAAACTAACCCTGCAAGAAAAATTAAAGGCGACTCTGAGTGCAAAGGAGAGATCAAAAGTGACAGTGTAAGGTAGGAAACACAAAAGCAGTAAAAATGAATATTTCTGTAAAAAATCAGTCAAGAAATTTACAAAATAAAAGGATGTAAAACATAATAAGATATATCTAAAGTGGAGGAAGGAGTAAAGAATGGGTTCAAACTTGAACAACCGTCAACTTAATATAGACTGCTATTTGCAGAAGTTATATACAAACCTAATGGTAACCACATATCAGAAACCACTAAAAAATATGCAAAGACTAGAGAGAAATCCAAATACATCACTAAAGAAAATCAGCAAAACATAAACAAAAGACAGGAAACGATCAGAGAAAATCTATAGACATAATCACAAAATAATTAATAAAATGATAATAAATACATATCTATCAATAATTACTTTAAAGGTAAAAGGATGAAACACTCCAATCAAAAGACATAAGGTGACAGAATGGATAAGAAAAAATGGGACATTATCTACATGTCACTTATAAAAGACTCATTTTATTTTTATTTTTTTTATTTTTATTTTTTTTATAAGACTCATTTTAGACCTAAAGACATGTGCAGATTGAAAGTGAGGGGATGAAGAAATATCTATCATACAAATGGATGTCAAAAGAAAGCTGGAGTAGCAATACTTATATCAGACAAAATAGACTTTAAAACAAAGACTATAACAAGAGACAAAGAAGGACACCATTTAATAATAAAGGGAACAATCCAACAAGGAAATATAGCAATTGTAAATATTTATGCACCCCACATGAGAGCACCCAAATATATAAAAGAGTTAATAACATTTGTTATTAAAGGAAATAATCATAATAATACAATAATAGTAAAGGACTTTGACATACCACTTATATCAATGGACAGAGCAACAAAACAGAAAATCAACAAGGAAACAATGGCTTTTTTTGTTGTTGTTAAAAAAAAAGAAACAATGGCTTTTAATGACACACTGGACCACATGTACTTAACAGATATATTCAGAACATTCCTAAAGCAGAAGGATACACATTCTTTTCAAGTGCACATGGAACATTCTCCAGAATAGATACATATTAGCCCACAACACAAGGCTCAACAAATGCAAGAAGATCAAAATCATACCATGGATCTTTTCTGATCGTAACGCTAGGACACTAGAAGTCAACCACACAAAAAAATCTGGAAAGGCCACAAATACATAAAGATTAGATAACAGGCTACTAAACAATGAATGGGTCAACCAAAAGTACATGGAAACAAATGAAAACCACAGAGGAAACGTGTTTTCAAATGAAAATGAAAATGAAAACAAAACCTTTGTGATGCAGCAAAAACAGTTCTAAGAGGGAAATTGATACCAATACAGGCCTACCTCAAGAGGCAAGAAAAGTCTCAAATAAACAAATTAACCTTACACCTAAAGGAGCTAGAAAAAGAGCAACAAACAAAACCCAAAACCAGCAGAAGGAAGGGAACAATAAAGATTAGAGCAGAAATAAATGACGTAGAAACTAAGAAAACAATAGAACAGATCAATGAAACCAAGAGCTTATTCTTTGAAAAAAAAAAAATCAATGAATTGATAAACTTCTAGTCAGACTTATCAAGAAAAAAAAAGCCAAATAAAAGGATTTATAGTGCACTGAGAAGTGAACTTATTAGAAATGCAGACTTTCAGGCCCTACCTCAGACTTAGTCTGATGATTAGTTTTATGTATCAACTTGGCTAAGCAATGGCACCAAGATATTTGGTCCAACACCAGTCTAGATGTTGCCATGAAGGTATTTGTTAAAGATATGATTAATATTCAGATCAGTGAACTTTGATTAAAACTTTCATAATATGGCTGGGCTTCAGCCAGTCAGTTGAACACGTTGAAAAAAAGACTGAATGCTACACTACTATTTGTGTTAAAACATCACATACAAAGAAACTTAAATATCAATGATCTTAGCATTGTTTCACATCCATTTTCAATAACCATTTTAAATTACTGATTTTTAAATGTCAGTGGAACTTTTACATTTCACCTAAAAGGCAGAAATGTTAACTTTTTATTTCTAATACATTATTTTACTTATCATCCAAGATGATTTAAAAGAAGCTACACTGTACCTTCTACAATTAGAAATCACTATAATAAAAGGTTTTTCCTATTTAACATGAGCAGCTGGAGGGTGGTAAGATTCATTTATGAAACTTAGCCATTATTAGGGATCCAGAAACTAACTGCCTGGTACTAATTTTCCATCACTCTCATAAGCACTACTTCCTTCTCTATTTTGGAACCATTCATTGGTGGTATCAGTAGATGATCTCTCCTATCACATCCTGCTTTAAAATACCATTAATCTACAGATCAGAGTACAGTATAGTGTACTACATTACTGTATAATACAAAAAAATCCATTTTTTTCACCAGGTGATTGAGACAATTTATATCAATTATTCAGAAAAGCATTAAACTACTTAAATGTGACCCATCCAGTTTTTAATTTTTAATGTAATCAAATCATATTTGATAATAACACAATCATGACTTTAATTTTAAATATTATGACAGGATAGAAAAAGAAAGGGAGGTTTAAGATAAAAATATTCATCCTGAATAATAAGAAAAAGTAGATATTTCAGTTATGTTAACGAGCCAATAGCTACACTTGCATGAAACTTAGTCTCTGAAATGGTCAAAATAACCTCGGTAAACAGTAGATTTAGTATGACCTGAATTAGAATTTTGATTTTATTAATATAAATGTGGTTGATTTTTAAAATCAATGTAGACTGCTTTACAAGTAATTTGTTTAAATCTAGGGACCCATAAAATCTTCATCCACCCTTCCCCACACTTGTCATTTTCACAGTAGTGATAAATCTCATATTGTATGTAATAAAAATATTTATACAGTAATAATGCTAGGAAATGCTTTCAACTGTCATTATAATTCCTTTCTGCAACTTGATTTATTTAGGATCTAACTTAATATCTTGCAAAACCCAGATTTGTGGGCTCACATGACTGAATTATAGATTCTGATTAGTTTACTTTTATCTCCATAAAGTCCATTCATCTTACTTTACAAAAGTCTTCTTTTTTACATTGTACATAGACATATAGAAATGAATATGTACAGAAAACCATCTTTAAATCCCCAGTTAAATAAGGAGGAAAGAAATGGTGCATCAAGGTCTTGGACTGTCATTATGCTGTGCTTAATAACCCCAAGGACATGTGCTTTTCAATGAATACAAATTACTATGGATAAGAAAAGGCTTATGTAGATTAATTGCTTAAATAAACAACAGTTCCATATTCTTACAATAGAAATTTTTAATTACAGTGAGAGGAAAAGTTGCACCAAATAGTTTTCTATATATATTTTGACTGAGATGTGCTAATTTATTTAAAATAGGTAGGCCTACTGAGCCATCTACTATTTCTATATTTCTACCCATGCATCTGGAACTGTGCTTTGGGTCAGAAGAATTCAGAGAAATAAAGGAAATAATTACCTTATATAACAAGATTAAAAAAAAAATTCCCTATTGTCTTGAATTTCACCGAAATCATCAAATCTGAGGACAATGAATGACAGACACCTTCAACTTCTTTTTTTTTTTAAAGATTTTATTTATTTATTCATAAGAGACAGAGACAGAGACAGAGAGAGAGAGAGAGGCAGGCTCCCTGCCGAGCAGGGAGCCCAATGCGGGACTCGATCCCAGGACCCTGGGATCATGACCTGAGCCGAAGGCAGACGCTTAACCATCTGAGCCACCCAGGCACCCAGATACCTTCAACTTCTAAAGAGAAGCCCTAGACACACTTGAAAGACATACCAAGGGATAACCAAGTTGCTCCATCAATCTAACTCCTTCCTTCATTTGATGTAAGACAAAGCAAGAGAGTAATTGAAGGAAATTTCTCTTTTTTAATTTAAATTCAATTAGCCAACATATAGTACATCATTAGTTTTTGATGTAGTGTTCAATGATTCATTAGTTGCGTAAAACACCCAGTGTTCATCACATCATGTGCCCTCCTTAATGCCCATCACCAACAGGACTGGTAACATTTAAGACTGCCTGGCTTTCCCCCTTACTTGCCCGAGTGAGCCACAGATAGAACATGAAGTTCTAAAGAAGGCAGATAAGAATCTTATGTCCCAGCAGGATATTTGTAGAGAAATTTGTTAGTCTGTCTTGTGCTGCCACAGGAGCACAGTGAAAGAATATTCCAGAAAAAGCTTTAAATATGTCCTCTGGAATTTGTGGAGCATTGAGACCAATGGTAATGTGTTCCTCCTAGAGAAGTCTCAAAAAATAAGAAACAGGCTGGAGTAGCCTACAATGGTAGGATGAACAGAAAAGGGGAGAGTAGGAGTAGCATTTGAAGAGGCAAGTGTGAGTTTTCTCTTTCATCAAAGTATCAGAATCTGGTTGTTTTGAAAGCATTCCACTAAAAAAGACTACCTGATGAGTGAGGCATAGTTGCCTCCCTCTAGTTGCCTTCAATGTGGAGCAGTTGAGAGACAAATGAGACAGATTAGCCAGAAAATGCAACACTATAACCAGGAAATAGAAGTTGCACCAGGGAAGGAACTAGAATGTTTGCTTAAGAACCTAATAAATAGCACACAGAAAACATCATTTTGGTTCTGCTCCAAAGAGGGAAGGGAAAGTCTAATTGCCATAACACTGGTCATACACATCTTCTTCTAATCATTTATTCCCTTGGCCCTGACCATGACACTGGAGAAGCTAAAACCCACACAGGAGTGGTAGATGAGGAATGTCACTGAGATAAACAACAATAACAAAATCAGACCCAACTCCTTTTGACCAGCATAGACCCTCTATCTCCCACCAGACCTGATCTGGGGAAGGAAGAAGAAATGTGAATTGGATCTGAAATGGAAGGTAATTAAGTTGGCCCAGGTGCTCTGGAACTAGACTGAGAGATAGAAAGAATCAGATAAGCTGTGCTGTGTGCCTGAAATGCCACCAATTAGAATGGAAGAAATATCACTGAGCCTGGTGCTAGTGATAGGAAAAAAAAAAAAAAGAAAACAAGTAGGTTTTCTGATTTTGCCCTGCCACGTTCATCCCATATAATAAATCAAGTGCACTTAAGCATAACAGAAGTTCAATAATGCTCAGGAAGATACCATTTCAAAGAAAACAACTGGCCTTTCACTTACTGGAGGTATCTAGAAATATACAAAAAGATTTGAGCATTTTCCTTCACCATATTTAAACGATATATACATGAACACACATACCTGCACACACACATACAACTTTTTGATAAGGAATACAAAACTTGTATAGGAAAACAGTGATTTGATCATGAAAGCTAATTTCATCATCTTCTCACTTTCCAAAATCTGTGTCTTCTGTGTCACGCAATATTGAGGTGAATTTTGTAGAAATCAGCATTGACACTTCCTGTTAGTTGCTGTGGCTCACAGTAAATTCTAAACTTCCTGAAAAGACAGAGAGTTGGATTGGACTAGAAAAGAAAAGGGAAAAAAGCAGTCTGAGGACCCCAGCATAGATTTTCTTGACAAAAAAATATTTAGAGATCTTAGATTTTCTTGATAGCAAAATGTGGAATTTAATGGTTTGGGTAGAGAAAATGTGAAGATTACAGAATATAATTAATAATACTCACCCGTGAATTAATGCATTCACTCATTCTGTCATTCAAAAACATGCTTGAGCTTTTATTGTGTGCAAGTACTATATTTTACAGTTATAGAAAGTAAAGATAGGACTTCTTAATAATCTTATAATTTTGAGAAAAAAGCAAAACATAGATAAATAAACAGCCACCAAAAAGCACAAATGTTTGTTTGCATGCTTGCATCGCACGCACACACACACACACACTCACACACACACAGACACTTTAGAGGGCTTTTCTAAAGTTACGTGGTAATCTGATGACCCAAGGAGACTGTGCTGATGAGTGACTCCTGTATGGAGAAGAGCATCTTTAAACTAAATCTTGAAAGGTGACCAGAAGTCACTCAGGCAGAAAGGAAGTAGGGGTAAGCCAGCTGCAATATTTTGAGGTGAGAGAAGAGCATGTTTAAAAATACAGGCTTGGGGGCGCCTGGGTGGCTCAGTTGGTTAAGCGACTGCCTTCGGCTCAGGTCATGATCCTGGAGTCCCAGGATCGAGTCCCGCGTCGGGCTCTCTGCTTGGCAGGGAGTCTGCTTCTCCCTCTGACCCTCCCCCTCTCATGCTCTCTCTCTCTCTCATTCTCTCTCTCAAATAAATAAATAAAATCTTTAAAAAAAATAAAATAAAAAAATAAAAAATAAAAATAAAAAATAAAAATACAGGCTTGGGAAGGAAGGAAGAATGCCTATAGTTTGCACGCGTAACTGACATGTGAGGGATGTTCAAAGCAGGAGCAGCAAATGCAAATAGAGGGAAAGATCAAGCAGATACTTTCTCAAACTCTCAGGGCCTGCTTTGGGATAGTGAAAGAAAGGCAAAGGGAGTGGAGCTCAAAGAGTGCTACCCTCCAACCAGAGGACTCAACTTTCAGGTTTTCCACATATGTATTACCTTCCACCTTAGATTTTAGTTGACGTGTTCGACAACTTAAAAAAAAAAAAATCAGGATCTGTGGATCTTGAAGAATAAAAGAAGGCACGTGGACAGACAAAAAACACCAATAATGGAAAAAATATCAAAAGAATAAAGAATGCTAAGTCATAACTCTGAAGAACTGTCAATACTGTTGATCATTCTTAAACTCTTCTTCCTTTGTTTCCTGTTCTCTTACTCTAAATTGCTCGATATTCTCTTTCCCTGACAAATTTTCTTGAGCCCACACCTTTAATATTCACTCCTACATTCATTCTTTTATTCTTGCCTGCCAGAAAACAAAAAAAATAATCACAACATCTCTACTCATAAGGAATTCCCAGCCCCCTTATGAGACCAGATAACTTACAATTCCATATGCCAAGTGCTATGTCAGTCACATGAATAAACAGCTTTGATTCCCAGAGGATGAAACAACTGACCTAAAAGAAAGAGCATGGTCCCTGGATCAGACAACACTTAGATTCAAATCTCATCTCTGCCATTTCCTAGCTATGTGCTCTTGCTTCTCTTCAATTACCAGGTCTACCTATACCTCAATTTTCTCTCATGCACAATAAGGAATAATAGAAGCACTTGCCTTATTGCATCGCAGTGAAGACTGAATATGACTAAGAACATGAAGTGCTCAGCAATGTGCCTGCCACAGACAAACACTAGATAAGTAATAGTGATGAGGATCATAATGGAGAGAAGGAGGAAGGAGAGGAGCAAGGGGAGCAGGGAAAGCAGAAGAACAGAGGAATGTTTCACAGAGAAAATGAAGTTTAAACAATGTCTTAACAAAGAGAAGTTCACCAATGGAGTGACGTAGGAAAGGGATTTGCAGGCAGAGGGACTGTGCTGTCCCAAGGTTGTCTCTTCAGGTGACCCTATCCATGCTCTCCGAAATGACATCTGCCACTCTTATGGCTCACACTCTCGACTAGACTAATGCCTCCTACAGTTACAAAATGATATTCCTTCTGAGCTTCCTTTCTACTGGACCTCACTGTTCTGATGTTCCATAACCCACAAACTCAAACACTTAACAAGTAAACTCAAAATCTTTCTTTCTCCCCACACTGTTTCTCCTCTTCCTATACCTTCTTAGGGGATACAGAAATTTCAGAGCTGCCATTGACCCTTCCCCCCTTTTCCCCTCTGCCTTCTTCATTTAAATCATTACTAAATTCTATGTCAAATTCAACTTCCAAATATGACTTCACCTCTCCAAATTCATTCATCATTGCTTGCCTGTACTTCTGAAATAGTGTCCCAGTTATTCTCCTACATCTAGACTTTCCTTTATCCAGCAATTGGCCAATTATGTTTATTCATTGACTCCACAAAGATTTTTTGGGCAATTAAAAGATGCCAGGAATTCTTTAGTGTGCTAGAAAATAAATAATGAATACCTCTGAGTTACTGAGGCATCTTTTTAATATTGTCACAAAATCATCTTTGCAAAGCTAATCATGTCAACATTTAAAAACCTCAATCAACTCTGTATTGCCTACAGACTGTGACTCGGTACAAATTCCTTAGCATGTCATAGAAAGCCCTTCATACTGAGAAGCCAGTCTATTATAAAGAAACTTTTGCTAAAAAGCACTCCATTTCCAACTAACCAAACTACACCAAACTTCTCTCCAATCTCAGAGTATTCCATTCTCTTTCTGCCCTTTGCAGATGGTCACTATTACTTCTGCTCATCCTTCCATATCTGTCTGAGGAATGGTCCAACTTTTAATAACCAGCTTAATATCTTCTCTATGAAAATGAAATTGGTCAATTAACGAGTTTTTACTGTACCTTCTTCCTGCTTTAGTCCCATCGCTAGACTTTATTTTCTGACTGCTGAGCTTGATGCTTTTGGATTACCAACAGAAAAAGACTTCTTATCATCTCCCTAGAAAGCTTAATCCTTTTTGTCTTGTCCATACCTTATGCTACCCTGTTTATATTTGAATACTACAGTCTTATGTAACAGATTTAAAACAGAGAATGACCTGAATTGAGCCACATTTGGGGAGATTTCTAGAACTATAGAGCACTTTATTCTCCTTCTTTTCCAACATGTAATTTCTGAAAGTGAAATTGATCTCATATATTGAACCAACTCAAATATTAATTATAAATTGAACTAGAATCAGTATAAAATATACAATAATTAAGTAATCATTTAGCTGACCATGTGACTATTCAACTCTGTTCCTAAATGCATTCTCCTAATTTCTTTACATGAAGATTTAATAACTGAAATTAAATCCCCTCATGCAGTGTACACCAATACTGAATTCATTTGCTCATTCAACAATACTCTTTAGATAATTACTATGTGGTAAGCACATTTCAAGTCCTAGGGTATATGGGGTTAAACAAAAAGTCTTTGTTTCCAAGGCATCTACAGTCTACTAGAAAATTGAGAAAAGGAAATCAAGAGATACAGCATAAAATTGTAACTGCTATGAGAGAAGTTTATATGGTAAACTGCGTAGTCCAGAAGCTGAACTTCCAAGGAGAAAATGTGCAGATGGGAATATGTGCATCAGGAAAGGACAGGTGTCTAGCATGCGCAATTAAAGAAGACAGCATAAGTGCTCAAATAACCCAAGATAGGTATGTGTATAAGCTTAAATGTAGAGTCCCTCCTGAACTCTAAGTTCTTAGAGCTCATCATTTCCCCCACAATTTATATAGTAGCAGGTACTCAGCAAACATTCCTTGAATAGATAATAACTGTCCTGTAAGAACTAATGAAAAATTATAGTTATCAAATTATTTGAAAATTCTAATATATGATATAGTATTAAGTTCTAGGACTAGGAGTAGAGTATTTATATACATGCATGTTTTTATATTTGATCTTGAAGGTTTGCTTGGATACTATAGATTATAAGTTTGACAAGGATGCTACAACAGAGAATATCAAGAGTATTAGACTAGTCTAGTCATTATGGACTATGATTATTTTTTTTCCCAGACAGAATTAATGAATGCTGTCAAGGTAGAACTGGATGAGGTAGATGCATACCAATGCAGGGATAAATATTTGTATTTGTATAAATGTGTGTGTATTTATATATACATATATATTTTAAATGTAATAAAAAATAGTGTTCTTTATTATAAGCCTTATAGAGTGGTAGAGTGATTTTGTGGAAGAACTTGCATCCTCTACAGTTCAGGCTAAGAATATTCCTGTAATGCCAGGCAAAGTTGGCTACAATTCCCATTTTTTGTGCACTAATGTAATACCATTATTGCTCTCCTTTCCTTTAAAACTATGAAATTCTAAAGATACCCACAGGGCTACAGGCAAATCCTTATTATTCCTAAACTGGTTGGGAAGGGCAGAGTAGAGCAATGTGGAAAGAATATAGATATTGGAGTCAGTTAAACCAGAGTTAAAATTCTAGATCTAGACTGAGTGACTTTGGGTAAAATGAAGCCCCATCCCCTTATTTCTTCTCATAGTGCTGGCTAACTCCAACTCATTCTTTAGGTTGAACTATGGTCGCCACTGTAAAAGCTTAGTAGGTCTCAAATGGAAAGCTTGCTATTTCTTCCCAAGCTCCATTCCCTATCTCCTCAGAATTTACTTCCCCTGTTTATGAAAGGACCTGCCTCTCACCCCATTTCTCAAGTGAAACTCCTATGCCTTTGTTGCTTTTGTTAGAACATTGTTATCTAATATACATCAAGAATTCCTGCCAACAATATTTTTGAAATAAATTCTGGTCAATTCTCATGAACTCTAGAACTACCACTTTCATCCAAATCCCAATCGTTGCCTGGACATTAATACCTCCGATCTAGTCTCCTAGTCTTCACTCCTTCCATCCACATCTAGGTCTATGTATGACAATTACAGCCACCTTCCAAAATATAAAATTATGCCACTTCCTTGTTCAAAATCCTCCAAAGTTGTCCATTCTAATCAGAAGAAAAAACAAAGCCAAAGACAACCATTGTCTCCCAGACCCTATATATGCTGCCCTGGGCAAATTCTCAAACAGTTTCTCATAGTCACCTCCTCACTCGGACTTTGCCAGCCTTCTTGCTCTAATTTGAACAATGCCAGCACACTCTAACCTCAGGGTCTTTGCACTGACTGTTTCTGCAGATCTCTCCTCAGATCTCCACATGGCTTGCTTCCTTTTTTCAACCAGGTCCCTGTTCACATCATCTCCTCAGAGGGTCCTTCCATGACCCCTCATCAAGAATGAAATAAATGAGAATCATGATCTTCAGCCCTGTTTCCTGTTACACTACTAACTCATTCTTACCTAATATTATACATCCATGTATTGTTTATTATATATCTCCCCTAATAGATAAAAGTATCCAAGACAGCAGGAATCTTGTTTACTATCTCAATGCTAAGCATAGTGCTTTGCACATAGTAGCTGGTTATAAATGCTTGTTGAGTGAATAAAGTGTCTTCTGAATTGTTTCTTCATCTCTGGAGGTGCATTTTGGTGTTCTCTGAAGTGTGTTCATTGTAATCAGCATGTCTTTGTTTTTCCCTAGACTCATGATGCACCTGTTTACTTTTCTACATCTATAACTAGGTTATACGCCCTTTAGGGTGAGAAGACCATGTCTGTCTTGTTCACCATTGTATGTTCAGTGTCAATCTCAGAATCTAATATACAATAAATGCTCAAAAAATATTGTTGAGGGGCGCCTGGGTGGCTCAGTCATTAAGGGTCTTCCTTCGGCTCAGGGACCTGATTCCAGGTCCTGGGATTGAGCCCTGCATCGGGCTCCCTGCTTGGCAGCCTGCTTCTCCCTCTCCCACTCCCCCTACTTGTGGCCTCTCTTGCTTGTCTCTCTCTGTCAAATAAATAAAATCTTTAAAAAAAAATTGTTGAATAAAATAGTAGTGGATCTTAGTGTCCAGGACCTGTTAAGAAAGAAATAAATGAGAATCATGATAATAATAACAATACATACTTATTTTATGCAACTGGAAAATTCTTAACTACTGCCTGCTTAAGGAGAGGAAAAAAGCTGATTAAGAAGAAGATACAGGTGTGAAAAACAAGCCATTTGTCATTTCTATTTTAATTTTAGAAGACACAATCAACTTAATTTAGATTTATCATCCATACTGTAGTCACTCTGAGACAAGGATGATGCCAGCAGTTTATTTCCAGCAGACTGGGAAGTATTTTCCCAGCCAAGGAAAATAGCAAGCATTGGTGGCATCGTATTCATTTCTCTTCCCTTCTCTTTTGTTCTCTTATCTTCTCTTTACCAACACGCACTAAAAAGAAGCATACTTTCAGTCTAGGGCTGTTGTAATACAGTTGCATTCAACACAGGGCTGAATTTTTTTTTATGTTATGTTAATCACCATACATTACATCATTAGTTTTTGATGTAGTGTCCCATGATTCATCATTTGCATATAACACACAGTGCTCCATTCAGTACATGCCCTCCTCAGTACCCATCACCAGGCTAACCCATTCCCCACCCCCTCCCCTCTAGAACCCTCTGTTTGTTTCTCAGAGTCCATAGTCTCTAATGGATCGTCTTCCCCTCTGATTTCCCCCCACTACATTTTTCCCTTCCTGTTATCTTCTTATTTTTGTTTTAACATAAAATGTATTATTTGTTTCAGAAGTACAGGTCTGTGATTCAACAGTCTTACACAATTCACAGAGCTCACTACAGCACATACCCTCCCCAATGTCTATCACCCAGGTGCCCTATCCCTCCCAACCCCCATCACTCCAGCAACAGTTAGTTTCCTGAGATTAAGAATTCCTCATATCAGTGAGATCATACGATACATGTCTTTCTCTGATGGACTTATTTTGCTCAGCATAATACCCTCCAGTTCCATTCACATTGTTGCAAATGGCAAGATTATATTCCTTTTGATGGCTGCATAATATTCCATTGCATATATATATATATACCACCTCTTCTTTATCCATTCATCTGTCGATGAAGATCTTGGCTCTTTCCATAGTTTGGCTATTGTAGACATTGCTGCTGTAAACGTCAGTGTTCATGTACACCATCGAATCCCCACATTTGTATCTATGGGGTAAATACCCAGTAGTGCAATTGCTGGATCGTACAGTAGCTCTATTTTGAACTGTTTGAAGAATCTCCATACTGTTTTCCAGAGTGGCTGCACCAGCTTGCATTCCTACCAAAAGTGTAGGAGGGTTCCCCTTTCTCCGCATCCCCGCCACCATCTGTCATTTCCTGACTTGTTAATTTTAGCCATTCTGACTGGTGTGAGGTGGGATCTCATTGAGGTTCTGATTTGGATTTCCCTGATGCTGAGCGATGTTGAGCACTTTTTCATGTGTCTGTTGGCCATTTGGATGTCTTCTTTGGAAAAAATGTCTGTTCATGTCTTCTGCCCAATTCTTAATTGGATCATTTGTTCTTTGGGTGTTGAGTTTGATGAGTTCTTTATAGATTTTGGATAGTAGCCCTTTATCTGATATGTCATTTGCAAATATCTTCTCCCATTCTGTCGGTTGTCTTTTGGTTTTGTTGACTGTTTCCTTTGCTTTGCAAAAGCTTTTTATCTTGATGAAGTCCCAATAGTTCATTTTTGCCCTTGCTTCCCTTGCCTTTGGCGATGTTTCTAGGAAGAAGTTGCTGCAGCTGAGGTCAAAGAGGTTGCTGCCTGTGTTCTCCTTTAGGATTTTGATGGACTCCTGTCTCACATTGAGGTCTTTCAACCATTTGGAGTCTATTTTTGTGTGTGGTGTAAGGAAATGGTCCAGTTTCGTTCTTCAGCATGTGGCTGTCCAATTATCCCAACATCATTTGTTGAAGAGACTGTCTTTTTTCCATTGGACATTCTTTCCTGCTTTGTCAAAGATTAGTTGACCATAGAGTTGTGGGTCCATTTCTGGGCTGTCTATTCTGTTCCATTAATCGATGTGTCTGTTTTTGTGCCAGTGCCATACTATCTTGATGATGACAGCTTTGTAATAGGGCTGGAAGTCCAGAACTGTGATGCCACCAGCTTTGCTTTTCTTTTTTAACATTCGTCTGGCTATTTGGGGTGTTTTCTGGTTCCATACAAATTTTAGGATTATTTGTTCCATTTCTTTGAAAAAAGTGGATGGTATTTTGATGGGGATTGCATTGAATGTGTAGCTTACTCTAGGTAGCATTGACATCTTCACAATATTTGTTCTTCCAATCCATGAGCATGGAACATTTTTCCATTTCTCTGTACCTTCCTCAATTACTTTCATGAGTATTTTATAGTTTTCTGAGTACAGATCCTTTGTCTCTTTGGTTAGATTTATTCCTAAGTACCTTATGGTTTTGGGTGCAATTGTAAATGGGATCAACTCCTTAATTTCTCTTTCTTCTGTCTTGTTGTTGCTGTATATGAATGCCACTGATTTCTGTGCATTGATTTTATATCCTGCCACTTGACTGAATTCCTGTATGAGTTCTAGCAGTTTTGGGGTGGAGTCTTTTGGGTTTTCCCCATAAAGTATCATATCATCTGCAAAGAGTGAGAGTTTGACTTCTTCCTTGCCAATTTGGATGCCTTTGATTTCTTTTTGTTTTCTGATTGCTGTGTCTAGGACTTCCAATACTATGTTGAATAGCAGTGGTGATAGTGGACATCTCTGCCGCGTTCCTGACCTTAGGCGGAAAGCTCTTAGTTTTTCCCCATTGAGAATGATATTCGCTGTGGGTTTTTCATAGACGGCTTTTATGATATTGAGGTATGTACCCTGTATCCCTATACTCTGAAGAGTTTTGATCAAGAAAGGATGCTGTACTTTGTCAAATGCTTTTTCTGCATCTATTGAGAGGATCATATGGTTCTTGTTCTTTCTTTTATTAATGTATTATAGCACGTTGATTGATTTGCAGATGTTGAACCAACCTTGCAGCCCAGGGATAAATCCCAGGTGGACATGGTGAATAATCCTTTTAATGTACTGTTGGATCCTATTGGCCAGTATTTTGGTGAGAATTTTTGCATCCATGTTCATCAAGGATATTGGTCTGTAATTCTCCTTTTTGATGGGGTCTTTGTCTGGTTTTGGGATCAAGGTAATGGTGGCCTCATAAAACGAGTTTGGAAGTTTTCCTTCCATTTCTATTTTTTGGAACAGTTTCAGAAAAATAGGTGTTAATTCTTCTTTAAATGTTTGATAGAATTCCCCTGGGAAGCCATCTGTCCCTGGGCTTTTGTTTGTTGGCAGATTTTTGATTATTGCTTCAATTTCCTTAGTGCTTATAGGTCTATTTAAGTTTTCAATTTCTTCCTGGTTCAGTTTTGGTAGTTCATACATCTCTAGGAATGCATCCATTTCTTCCAGATTATCTAACTTGCTGGTATATAGTTGCTCATAATATGTTCTTATAATTGTTTGTATTTCTTTGGTGTTGGTTGTGACCTCCTCTTTCATTCATGACTTTATTTATTTGGGTCATTTCTCTTTTCTTTTTGATAAGTATGGCCATGGGTTTATCAATCTTATTAATTCTTTCAAAGAACCAGCTCCTAGTTTCATTGATCTGTTCTACTGTTCTTTTGGTTTCTGTTTCATTGATTTCTGTTCTGATCTTTATGATCTCTTCTTCTGCTGGGTTTATGGCTTATTTACTGTTCTTTCTCCAGCTCCTTTAGGTGTAGGGTTAGGTTGTGTATTAGAGACCTTTCTTGTTCCTTGGGAAAGGCTTGTATTGCTCTATACTTTCCTCTTAGGACTGCCTTTGCTGCATCCCAAAGATTTTGAACAGTTGTGTTTTCATTTTCATTGGTTTCCATGATTTTTTAAAATTCTTCTTTAATTTCCTAGTTGACCCATTCATTCTTTAGTAGGTTGCTCTTTAGCTTCCATCTATTTGAGTTCTTTCCGACTTTCCTCTCGTGATTGAGTTCTAATTTCAAAGCATTGTGGTCTGAAAATATGCAGGGAATGATCCCAATCTTTTGGTACCAGTTGAAACCTGATTTGTCCTAGGATGTGATCTATTCTGGAGAATGTTCCATGGGCACTAGAGAAGAATGTGTATTCTGTTGCTTTGGGATAGAATGTTCTGAATATATCTGTGAAGTCTATTGGGTCCAGTGTGTCAATTAAAGTCTTTATTTCCTTGTTGATCTTTTGCTTAGATGATCTGTCCATTTCAGTGAGGGGGGTGTTGAAGGCCCCCCTTATTATTGTATTGTTGTCAATGTGTTTCTTTGCTTTTGTTATTAATTGCCTTATATAGTTGGCTGCTCCCATGTTAGGGGCCTAAATATTTGCAATTGTTAGATTTTCTTGTTGGATAGACCCCTTAAGTAGGATATACTGCCTTCCTCATCTCTCATTACAGTCTTTGGTTTAAAATCTAATTTGTCTGATATAAGGATTGCCACCCCAGCTTTCTTTTGGTGTCCATTTGCATGGTAAATGGTTTTCCATCCCCTCACTTTCAATCTGGGGGTGTCTTTGGGTCTAAAATGAGTCTCCTGCAGACAGCATATTGATGGGTCTTGTTTTTTTATCCAATCTGATACCCTGTGTCTTTTGAGTGAGGCATTTAGCCCATTTACATTCAGGGTAACTATTGAAAGATAGGAATTTAGTGCCATTGTATTGCCTGTAAGGTGACTGTTACCGTATATTGTCTGTGTCCCTTTCTGGTCTATGTTACGTTTAGACTCTGTCTTTGCTTAGAGGACTCCTTTCAATTATATCTTGTAGGGCTGGTCTTGTGTTTGCAAATTCCTTTAGTTTTTGTTTGTCCTGGAAGCTTTATATCTCTCCTTCTATTTTCAGTCCCAGCTTAGCTGGATATAGTATTCTTGGCTGCATATTTTTCTCATTTAGTGCTCTGAATGTATCCTGCCAGTCCTTTCTGGCCTGCCAGGTCTCTGTGGATAGGTCTGTTGCCAATCTAATGCTTCTACCACTGTAGGTAACATATCTGTTCTCCCGAGCTGCTTTCAGGATTTTCTCTTTGTCTCTGAGACTCATAAGTTTTACTATTAGATCTCAGGATGTTGACCTATTTTTATTGATTTTACGGGGGGTTCTCTGTGCCTCCTGGATTTTGATGCCTGTTTCCTTCCCCATATTAGGGAAGTTCTCTGCTATAATTTGCTCCAATATACCTTCTGCCCCTCTCTCTCTTTCTTCTTCTTCTGGGATCCCCATTATTCTAATATTGTTTTGTCTTATGGTATCACTTAACTCTCAAATTCTGCCCTCATGATCCAGTAGTTGTTTAGCTCTCTTTTTTCAGTTTCTTTATTCTCCATCATTTGGTCTTCTATATCACTATTCTCTCTTCTGCCTCATTTATCCTAGCAGTTAGAGCCTCCATTTTTTATTGCACCTCATTAATAGCCTTTTTGATTTTGACTTGGTTAGATTTTGGTCCTTTTTTTTTTTTCTCCAGAAAAGGTTTCTCTAATATCTCCCATGCTTTTTTTAAGCCCAGCTAGTATCTTTAAAATCGTCATTCTGAACTCTAATTCCAACATCTTACTAATGTCCGTATTTATTAGGTCCCTGGCGGTCGTTACTGCCTCTTGTTCTTTTTTTTGAGGTGATTTTTTTCCATCTTGTCATTTTGTCCAGAGGAGAACAGATGAATGAGAGAACAAAATGCTAACAGGGTAACAATGACCCCAGAAAAATATACACTACACAAATCAGAAGAGACCTGAAACCAGGGGAAAAGAAAGGGAAAGAAAGAAAAAAGAAAAAAAAGAAAAAGAAAAAGAAAAAACAAACAAAAAAAAAAAGCAGAATATGATCAAATATGATCAGGCTGGTGCATAGAGCAGTGCCATACACTAGATTTTGGACTTATTTTGGTCTGTTAGAAGAAAGTGCCTTCCAAAATTTTAAAGAAAGAAAAGCTTATCAAAAATAAGGGTAAATATGATGAAGGGATGGATATGACTGTAAAGATGAAAATTATAAAAGATTTTATAAAAGGAATTGATAAGATAAGTTGGTTGAGAAAAGAAAATGAGGATTTAAAAAAAAAAAGAAGAGGATTTAAAAAAAAAAGGGAGAGAACGTGATCAGGCAGGAGACTAGAACAAAGCCATACACTAGAGATTTAGGGTATATTTTGGTCTGTTAGAAGAAACTGTATCCCAAAATTTTAAAGAGAGAACAACTTATATATATACCAGAAATAAGGTTAACTACTATGAAGGGATAGAATATGACTCTAAAAATGAAAAATAAAAAAGATTTTTAAGAAAGGGATTGATAAGATGTTGGTTGAAAAAGGGAAAAAGAAAAACGAAAAAGTAAAAAAGAAAATTAAAAAAATTAACTTTGAAAGACTAAAGAATCATGGTAAAAAAGCCATGGATTCTATGCGCAGTATTCCCCTAGCGCTGGAGTTCTGCCGTTCTCATTGATCGGTAAACTTGGTCTTGGCTGGCTGTTCTCGCTGATCTTCTGGGGAGGGGCCTGTTGCCATGGTTCCCAAATGTCTCTGCCAGAGGCGGAATTGCCCCGCCCTTGCCCCCTCCCGGCTAAGTAATCTGCTCGGGTTTGCTCTCCGGGGCTTTTGTTCCCTGCGAGCTTTCCGTACAGCTTTGGAGGCGGAGAGTGAAAATGGCAGCCTCCGAATCTCTGCCCCGGAGGAGCCGAGAACTCAGGGCCCCGCTCCTCAGTGAGCCCCCAGAGAAAAGCCGTCAGTCACTCCCGTCTCCCCGGTCTCTGGCTGCACTCCGTGCTCACCCGGCCTGTGACTGCGTGTTTCTATCTCTGGCACCCGACCCGGGTGGAGTCTCCAAACCCAGCAGATCCCTGCGGTGCACTCCCGCGCGGCTCCTCCCGGGGGAGGAAGGGGAGTCTCCCTGGATCTGCTGCTTGTTGGGTCCCTGCTGGAGGAGCAGGGGCCCGACTGTGCCGCGGATCACGGTTTATGGCCACCCCGAGCTGAGAGCCCGCGCCTGGGCTCCGCCTCTGCAGCCGGCTTCCCTGCTCCGTTACCTGGGAGCTCTGCCGCACTCAGGCACCCCCGGTCTTTCTGTGACCCCGAGGGTCCTGAGACCACACTGTCCCGGAGGGTTCCACCCCCCACTTAGCCACCAGAGTGACATCCCTCAGCAGAGCAGACTTTTAAAAGTTCCGATTTTGTGCTCCGCGGCTCTATCACTTGCCAGAAGCGGCCAACGGAGGCCCCTCCCCCACTGTCTATCCTCTCGAATATCGCCTCGGATTCACTTCTCCGCATGTCCTACCTTCCAGAAGGTGGTTGCTTTTCTGTTCAGAGTTGCTGCTATTCTTTTCTTCGATCTCCTTTTGAGTTCATAGGTGTTCAGAATGCTTTGATCCCTATCCAGCTGAATTCCTGGGACCAGATGAAATTTAGGTCTCCTACTCCTCCGCCATCTTGCTCCTCCCCAACACAGGGCTGAATTTAAGCATATGTGTATAGAATGCTCTTGACTAAATAGGAAAAAAAAGAAAGAGTTAAATTACTCTGTGATAGCAAAGCAGTTGTTAACCCATCAGGAAAACTGTCAAGAGTTTACACCATTATTTTCAAAAATAGAGATAGGAGATGATCTTAATCCCAAGAAAGAGCTGAGATAAATGACTGTCAAAGCAATGAAGTAAAATCGGAACAGTAGGTGCATCCAACACTGTATTGTTTTGAATCGCTGTTCTGGGTATTTATTGAAAACAGCAACATGTTCCCTGGAAAGCTATCTGAGTTTTACATTAGCTTATGCAGAATTGGTGTGGGGGTAGGTGGGGGTGTTAATGTTAATATAAATGACTAAGATTACAGATTCTAGAATTAGCCCATGCTGTCTGAACAATGCAAGTATTCACTATTAAAATATAGGAGGAATAAACATTAGAGCAGTCAGTTAGGTCCTTAGAGCATATGTCAACAAACTATTTCAATCTAAACCAGAGTACCAGGCATTATTGTGGGGTTAGATAACACAATGAACAAGTGGATGATTTCAGATCCAACATCCTCTATTTGCTAGTAATACCTTTTCTTTCCTATATAAACACTATCAGAAAATGTTGCTTTTGGCTTGGACTTTAGTGAATCCTTAGTCACTACCTAGCTTTATTCATACAAAACTCTTCAAGAAAAAGTGGTTTTAATTTTGAACATATTGGAACACAATTGAGACTACAAAAAATCATGTGTGTGTAAGTCCTGTTAGGCCAACTGAGTAGCTGTGGGTTCTGGTTTGTTAGAACTTTTCTAGATCTCTTGATGTTTGATGTTTCAAATCTAGATATAATTTTGAACTTATCTGGATACCATGTTACAATTCTTTTGGAACCTTGAAAATATTTAAGTGGTCAATAATGTATTATTTCCCTGTAGGTAACATATTCCAAATAAAGCATCAACTACACCATACAGCAATAGAAATTGTGGAAATCAAAAAATATGCATTGACTCCTTCAAAATTAATGAATTTCCTTGTTTTATTTTGCTGGCAAACACCCTTTCCCTCTCCAACCTTATATTCCAAAATGTTAGCAGTTTATACATAATCTCATAGTTAATAACTTCAGGTCTTAATCCATTTGATAGTAATGTGACAAATGCTATTAAAAAGGGTTAGTTTATGTCATCTTTTATACATGTTTCTATGGCATGAGCCCACAAGACAGGAGGAAACACTTAATAGCTTCAATATCTATTATTTAGTTGTCAACAGGCCTCCCCAAATGTATATGAATCTTAGGAGGAAGCATATGTGCAATATTTGAAGAAACTGTGGTACACAGATATTATTTTTATCTATTTCAGCCACTCAGGGTCTCTTGTTTTCCTAGTTCCTAGCTATCCGCAATGTTACAGAAGATATACTTTTATGTGTCAATTTATATTCTGGTGCATACTTGCATATAAAAACAAATCATCAAACCTAAAAAAAAAGGAGAAAAAAAACCTCTTGAATGGTACAACTGTAGAGCAATAGAATGATGGAAGTCAGCATTTGTCAGTGTTGTCAGATAATGTCACAGCAAATCTTGTAAATCAATAGAAAATCATTGTTTACTTGCTGTATTTTTCAGTTCCTGACATTATTTGAAAAAATGTATTTAAAAAAATTCTTGAAAGACCTAAAGAGGCCAAGAAGGATGTAACCTCAACTCATCAAATCCACTTACCTTCAAGTTACTACTTTGAAAAGATATTTCTCAGCTTCTTGCTCTGAAAGGCTCTGATTCCTACCTTAATTCCTCAGCCTCTCAGTCTCTTTCTCTCTCTTTCTTTCTCTCTCTCTCTCTCTCACCCCTGAAACTGCTTGGAAATGAGTTAAAATTCTCAGGGAATAGGAAACATTATTAAATAATTCCAGACACCTGACACATCCAAATATGCCCTAATTTATACTTCCCATGTTCAGATCTAAGTTCAGATCTAAGTTCAAAGCTCTAAACTAGCAGCTGTAGTATCTTTACAGATTCCAAGGACACGGCTATGAATTTTTTACTTTTAGATGTATTTTTTTACTGTTCGTAAAAGTTGGATCTCATAAATCTGCTAGTTTCAAAAACCTGCAGCTTTTTGAATAGTGGCCTTTGTATTTCAATTTAAACCAAATGGGACCAAACTTATTACTTCTATTCTGAAAGGTCATTTCTCATCAAGATTGTATTAGAAAATAAATCATTTAAAGCCATCCTTTGGATGGTTCCTTGCATGAACATCTTAAGAAGAGCATGTAATAAGATCCTCTCTGCAAAGCAAAGCTGATTTGTTAATTCAAAGTGGTGTGAAGCTGCCACCTTCTGGCACTTAGGTGATATTTCTCTAAATTCAGTATTCTGCAGATGTACAACATAATTAGAACAAACAACTTGCACAGTATCTCCATAGATATCACAGGAAAGTCTGTTAAGCGCAACAAAGGCAACGTGTCAACATTGTGTATTTATTAGTGTGTGTGTACACGTGCGCATGTGCGTGTGTGAAATATTAAGACACTGTTCATAAATACAGGTTGCACAGCTAGAGCTCTAGGAACTGGGGAAGTTACTACTGAAATCAGACAAGCTCTAGAAACAAGTTCTAGTATGTGAAACTGCGAACATTTGTATATGCCTTAGAAAACCGAACAGTTTCTGTGGGCTGGAGATTCTGGTGGTAGTTTTCTCAGCATTCCCTCAATTCACCAGAATAAATCACGACTTGGTATTTTATCAGTACCCTGTTTTAAAGCTAGCCAAATTCATTCTCTACCGAAGAGGCTGATTTTAACTTGGAAAAAGAAATAGAATCCAAAATATTATCTCTACTTATTAAATATTCAAAAATGGAAATTCATATTGTTAAAAGATTTTTAAGTGTATTTTTTTATCAAAGGTAAAATGAAGTCTGTTCAATTACGTTGATAATTCATGACAAATGGTAGATTTTCTCTTTGGAATAAACTCTTGTGATCATCAGGAGCAAAACCTAAAGCCTAGTAAATGGGTGAACTGTGAAAGCCCACTGAGTTCCATAAATGACCTTTCCTTTTTTTTTTTTTTGGTTTTCTGAGACCACTTTTTCCTTTTCTTTTTGCAATAGGCAACAGAATAAACTAAGAGTTTTACTATTTTTCCATTTTATTATCTTTAATATCGTGTTCTCCTCCAAGTGAAGGACATTAGGGTTAGATATTTAGAATGAATAAAATAACCCCAAGAAAAGAAACTGGCAACTTCTTCTGTGATGCTGAGTAATTAAACAGACCTACAGAGCCTGCTGGAATTATAGAACATAAGCAAAGATTAATGAGGCCTGAAAATGTAGGGTCCCATGGTCTCCAAACAACGTGCAAGGTCTTACCTCAGCTTTCTCCACATTGAACAGCTGCCCATTTTCAAGGCAAGCAAAATTGTACTTGTTCCTGCTTTGATTCAGAAACAGTTTAACACATTCTAGGACAAAAGATTTTGCTTTAAAAATTAGCTTTTTTAGGGGCACCTGGGTGGCTCAGTCACTAAGCATCTGCCTTCAGCTCAGGTCATGATCCCAGGGTCCTGGGATCAAGCCCCGCATCGGGCTCCCTGCTCTGCCGGGAGCCTGCTTCTCCCTCTCCCATTCCCCCTGCTTGTGCTCCCTCTCTCTCTGTGTCTCTTTCTGTCAAATAAATAAATAAAATCTTTAAAAAAAAAATTAGCTTTTTTAGTTCCCACCCCTTAGTAGTGGGTCCTATCTTCTGTACTAGATTGCAGAGTGCCTGTGCTTGGGTATGTGTGTTCTGAAGCTATTTCCCACTTTCCTTCCTAATCTGGGTGAACAAGGACAAAGAATTTACACAGATCCCCTTTTATCAGGGTACAGCAGTCAAAACAGGAAACATGGTGTAACTTCATTCCTCTCCCCTCCCCTACTGCTTAGGCTTAAGGGTATCATGCTTCTGGTGGTCAGGAAGTTTGCAGGTTTGCAATATCTGAGATGAAGGAAACTGTGACTATAACAAATAATGAATTTCTCAAATTGATTCTAGATCCCTGATTGTTGCTAATGCCACATAGTTATCCCAAGAAGACATGGAGAAACTGGTTTGGTCTTAATTTTAGATAATTATAGGGCCATGTAACAACCCCATCTGACTATATTGTGATAAGGACTTTATGCATTTAATGCATCTTTTCTTGTTAGAAATGGGTACCTCATACAGGATTCTCTAAAATGTTTTTAGCCCCCTTAAGTATACATACATTTAAATGGGGATTGTTGTACTTTCAAATTCAACCTATGATTTTTGGATTACCTGTCTCCTTCCCATAAACATTTATTAAGCTCAAACCACTCAAATGTTGGATTACACAGAGATTTTTAACACTAGACCAAAAGGGCCCAATACATACACATATTGGAAACACCATAATATCCAATGGATAGCAAACACCGTTCTCTGAACTATGTAGTACAAGCAGTAAGGCACATAAAGGCTGATTGCTTCCCCAGATCATTTTATAAAATTTCAGTGTATGCTTAGGTCTCCTTTCAAGGGGACTTCACACTCCTACCCCCTGCCATTGTCTGTAGCTCCTGTATCCTCCTTGACCACATGTTCTCTCCCTCTCTCTCTCTCACTCTCTCTCTCCCCCCTCCCTCACATTCTCTCCTAGATATCTAATAAAGATAAATCCAACAAGATTGCATATTTCATGAAACTTAACTCTCACATACAGTGTATTGATTTAGTGTGTATTACATACAATATACATTTAATGATACTTATTATAAACACTAGTGATCATTATATTTCTGTAGGCTGGCAGTATTGCTTTGGAAATATAAATAATTCCATTATCAAATGTGACAAGATATGCTCTTGATAGTGAATGTCTTCCAAAAAAGAAATCTCTTGGTGAATCTTGGTGAGAAATATTGAGACACTCCTAGAGATTCTGGTCCCCCTCTCTCTCTCCTACAATTAAAATCATATAATCATTTTTCTTCTATTTTCAAGAAAAGTTCCTTCATTATTTGAGTTTGTTTAAATATGAAAAAAAAAAAGCTAAGAATTATAAATGACATTCTTGACCAGCCCCTTTAGAAATATATTTGTTTCATTAGGAGAGACAACAAAAAATGTGTGTGTATGTTTATTGTTCTATTTAGTTCAAAAAAAAGTTTAATGTATTTGAATAAATTCACTTAAATAGATATTTAAAATAAAAATAGTTTTAGTCCTTACATTCTTTGTTTTATTCTCTAAATACCATATAGCATGCTATAAATTTTTCAGCTAGTTTGTTAAATATTCTCCCTCAGTTTTCCCACTTTAGAGTGGATTATATTTTATATTTAAATGAGTAAAAACATTTTAGTACATTTTTGTTGAATTTTGGTTACTTGAAAGATGGGTGTAAGATAAGGAATCTCTTTTTGTTTTAGGACTTGCCAATATTTTTTGGTCAGGTACCTCATTAGAAAAAAAATTTTCTTAGGAGCCCTACTAATAATACATGTAAATGTATCTACTTACATATGATACATACTTAGCAATCTGTTAATATATTTTTATAAATCATATAGAAATGAGCAATTTATAATAGTTGATAAGATGAAATGAGTAATATTTAATTATAGTATTTGGTAAATGTATAAACTATTTCAAAAAGATTAAGTAGAACTGCTATTTTTTCATTAAAAATGTTTAACTCTTTGCTATATAACAATTCAAATATCTGAGTCTAAGAAGAGTATATTTTGATGCTTGGTTTGATAATTCTCATAGCGGGAAAAAGTTATGCAAACCCAAACTCAAAAAAAGCCATCACTGGCTGTTCTTAATTAATATGTTCATTCTTTAATTTCAGCCACACACTATTCAAAAAATGTGCTGGAATATGTCTAGTTAAATAGACATTTTTTTCTGATATCAATCAGTTGACATAGGAAACTACTTCTAATGGCTTTTGTTTTATATTTTTTGAGCTGAGTGAACTATGACCATAGAATACAGCCGAAGAAGCAATGTTAATCCATATAGTAAATATTAGTAATGCTGAATTGCTTTCATATCATCTAAAATATATGTAAATTTAAAATCTAATATTTCCTTAGGTATCCCAAAAGAACATTTTGTCTAAGATCACACCCTCATGATCAACAAATCTTCATGTTCTCCATTCTAAAAGTTTGAAAACTCAACTAACAAGGAAATCATTAATGTGAGATACTCTTTGGGACAAGTCCTGTGTCTTTAGAGATCTTCAATGATTTATTCTCCAGAACAAACACTGTCCTCCCTTTAAAGATCTTAAATCTATGAGAAACGCTGTGACCTCTAAAATGTATGCCATTAGTTCCCGTTCAAAGAGCCTTTTTTGATTTTGCTAATTTAGAAGTCTACAGTATACTTTTTCTTCCTTTACTGAGTGACAGAATCTCACACCCCCTTCTCCACCACTGCTAACCACATGCACATCTTAGAGGGTGCCTTAGGTGCAATTGGAAAGAACGTAAAATTATAATCTGTTAAGGAACTGGGTGTAAAGATTCCAACCCCTTTTAATGAACATTCTCTTACCTTCCTGCAGCAGTTCTTATAAACAAGCTAGTCTTGCATTTAAATGATGAGTGTGCCTGTGATATTTTCTCCCATGGCAACACTATTGTATGTGGTATGGGGCAGTAGAGAAGGCAGGTGGGAGAGGGGTCTCCTTCCTTCCTTTGGGATTCACTTGCCTGAAAATGGTTAGTTTTAAAAAAATTCTTTAAAAATAACATGACTATTTGTATTTTTTTAATAGTTTAAATACCCCTTCATTCTTATTAGCTAGGTTACAGGAAAGATCTTTTAAATCAATAAAATAAAAAATTAAAATGTCAATGAGTGGTTCTGATATCCTAGCCTTGTTTAGTAATTTTGCTGCATGCTTTTTTCCCTCACAAATTGTGAAAAGATCACATCTGATAGAAAAACCCATCAGCGTGAATATCAGATTCAACAATACAATAAAAAGAAGATAAAGATGTATAATTCAGCTGACAGCCATGTTTGGTTATTTGATGCTGTTGGCTCCCAGAAACCTTATCTTTATTTGGAAGCACCTACTAAAAGATTCTTCAATGACTTCCTATCACAACATAAGCATTATTGTGCACTTAATGTCATTTCCTGCTGTCTCTGGGAATAAATGAAAACAAGTTCAAACCAAGATGTGAAATCAGGTGAAAGGCATATCTAAAAGCCAGTGGCCAAGCTTTAAAAATTGTGGGTTTTTTTTTTTGCCCCAAAACAGTACTAAAATGACAAGAAATATTTGAGCACTATCTACAAAATAGACTTAGACTTCTACAAAAACACTTATTTCAAACAAAAGGAAATAAAATTTCCTATTTTTTTTTTAATTTTGGGAGAAAAAATCTAAAATCTTGTTTGAGAGTTCCACACGTGCAGCAAACTTTTCTCTATCACCCAGAATGTGAATAAAGATTGCATGGTAAATCACTGCTTATTCAATCTATTCCATGCAAGTATAAATAAGAACTCAACAAACACCTAAGAAACTCTGCCCAGACTCTATTTCCAAGCCTCTTGAAAATTATTTCACACCGTATGCTAAACATATCAAATTCGATAGGAAATAGGAATTGAAGCAATGAGATAACTGTCCAGATAGTTTAGTTTCAAATCTTGTTAAAATTCAAAAGGGTTTATAAATGATGGGCTTGGTTCTCAATAGAGCACTACCTTTAGAGGCATAGTTTGGCCAAATTTTATTTCCTGATGTCACAGTATAACCCTCTTAAAGAGGGATTGTCAGGCTAGGGGTCAGGTATATTCTGAAATAGCCTCAGGTGATTTGCCAGGGCCACACTGGCCCAAGTCTTAAAAAACACCAGGGGTGGGAGTGCTCCCGTATATCCCTCAATGATATAAATTTTTAAAGATATGTAAAGTTTAGTTAATTCAAAGTGACAAAGAATAGATTGGTAAGACATGTTTGTTTGCCTATTTTTGTTGTTTTGATTATATATTTGTTTGTCTTAGAGAAATTTTTTTAAAAGATTTTATTTATTTATTTGAGAGAGAAAGAATGACACATAGAGAGAGCATGATGGGGGGGAGTGTCAGAGGGAGAAGCAGACTCTCCGCTGAGCAGGGAGCCCGATGTGGGACTTGATCCCGGGACTCCAGGATCATGACCTGAGCCGAAGGCAGTCACTTAACCAACTGAGCCACCCAGGCACCCTGTCTTAGAGTAATTTAAATTAGTTGGTTAATATTCTGAAAATACCAAAAAATACCTCAAAGAAAATATATGTTGTCATGTATATATAGTCATACAATAAATTTTTATTTACTGCCCATTGTTGCAGCAGAACTGTACTGGAGACTAAAAGATCTAGTGAGCAAGACTTAATCCCTGACCCAAGGAGATTTTATTCTAGAATGAGAAACTGACAACTGGACAGGCAACTAAGTGCCATAACGTATGTACTAAAGGACAATTGGGAAAGTTAAAAATATATATATTCAGTTCAACTTAGGTTGGGAATGAGACTACTCAGAGTAGTCTTTGTAGTCTAAGTAGTGCTCAGAAGACTTTACTGAAGGGAATAGAGAGAAGGATGAGAGAAGAGAGGGTTCAGATGATATAAATTGTTCAGAATGTGTTGAGCATAGAGCACTGAGCAAATGTGGATGCTAAAAGTATTTCAATATGGCTAAAGTATAGATATTGAGAGGGAATTTGCAAAAGATAAAACTGAAGATCTAAGAAGGCCATGAATTGATCTTGTCAAGTTTGAACTTTATCTTAAGAACAAAGATGAGCCATCTTAACAATGCTCAGTGATGGGCATTAATGTGTGTATTATACAAAAAGGAACTTGAAAGTAAAAAACCAAATGTGACTTTCAAGGTAATTTAGTGTACCAGTCTGAGTTCTGGCAGAAAACAGATGGCATACTCCAATAAGGTGACTGAAGAGACTTGAATAAAGACACTATTTATAAAGGTGAGGTCAGGGTGTAGGGAAATCAACAAAGTGCAGGTCTAAGTAGGAAGTGCTTACCATCTCTATGCTGAAAGGACCATGGGGACAAAGAATTACCAGAACCCAGAGAGAAAAGATACACAGAGAGGCCATCTAACATTCAGTAAAGAGAAATCTCTTGCCCACTGTGACCAGCAGGAAAGGAGCAGGGAAAATGAAAACCTTGATCCCACTTTGCACTGGTTGAACCCAATTGGACACCAGAGGTTACATCAGCCCTTTGGTGCAATCCTAAGACATAAAGCATGGTGGAGAAAGAAAGAAAGAGGATATAAAGAAACAAACTACAAGCAAGAAATCATTAACAGAGCTCAAATTTAAGCTTGGTCCTCTGTCTCCAATTCCAAAATATATATATATATATATATTTATATATATATATATATTTATATATATATTTATATATATATTTATATATATATTTATATATATAAATTATATATACATTATTTTTATATTTATATAACATAAATACATATATATTTATACATAACTATATATATATATATATAAAGCATTAAATTTTCAAGAACAAAAGTTACCTTCATAGGCTGCTATCTTTTTCCATTTCTATATAATGAAGAAAGTCCATTAATAAGATATTCAAACAATGAAATTATTTTTTAAAAAAATACTTGAAACTTGGGCACCTGGGTGGCTTGGCCCATTAAACATCTGCCTTTGGCTCAGGTCATGATCCCAGGGACTTGGGATCGAGTTCTGTGTTGGGCTCACTGCTCAGCAGGGAGTCTGCATCTCCCTCTACCCCTACCCCTGCTCATGCTCTCTCTCTCTCTCTCTCATGCGGTCTCTTAAAATCTTAAAAAAATATACTTGAAACTCATGGAAAATTAAGAACTGTGCCATAGAATTTGGGCAGTAGTATGTGCCTTTATGTTCCCACAAAGAATGCAGTGGTCTTGGTGCTGTAAGTAATAATAGAAAAGAATGAATCTATTTTCATTTTAAATGAAAATGACTGGGCGCCTGGGTGGCTCAGTTGGTTGGGTGACTGCCTTCAGCTCAGGTTATAATCCTGGAGTCCCTGCATCGAGTCCTGCATTGGGCTCCCTGCTCAGCAGGGAGTTTGCTTCTCCCTCTGACCCTCCCCGCTCTCATGTGCTCTCTCTCTCATTCTCTCTCTCTCAAATAAATAAAATCTTTAAAAAATAAATAAACAAATGGAAATGACTATAAAAATATCTTGAATTTCATGTTAAAATTTCTAAAGTAATTGGAATACATGTCATTTCAAATTCATTTACTTTAATAGTAAACTAATTTACCAGTGTACAGTGCCTTAAGGAATGAATAAAATTTGTTTTATTATTTCCTTTCTCTTTAAAATCCTAAAGTACACTTTTTAAAAAGATTTTACTTATTTATTTGAAAGAGAGAGAGAGACAATGAGAGAGCATGAGCAGGTGGTGCAGGGAGCAGCAGAGGGAGAGGGAGAAGCAGACTCCCCACTGAGCAGGGAGCCCAAAGCAGGGCTTGATCCCAGGACCCTGAGATCATGACCTGAGCTGAAGGCAGCAGCTTAATGGACTGAGCCACCCAGGCACCCCTCTAAAGTATACTTTTCTACCTTCAACAAATTAGACAAGTTTAATTTTATCATATTGATCTTTAGATAAATGTAACTAAAGTTTTAACTGCATATTTTCAAAAGACAATACTTAGTCCAATACAATGCACTGTAATAAATTGAAAAACAAACTATGGAAGTTAATAAATTATTTTAGTAATAAAAAGGAGGATCATTCTTCATGGAGCATTCTATATAACAGCTTCTAGGAGGAATAACAAAATTAAAGTAGAGAAATGAGCACAGAAGCAAAGCACTTAACTAGAAGATCAAAGATAATGATTTCATCTCTACTAAGGCATAAACTAGCTTGTTTACATGTTCAATTCACCCAAATTCCCTAGGCCTCAGTTTCTTTCTTTGGAATGTGAGGGTGTTATTTAAATGACCATTGAGATTCACTCCAGCTCTGAAATCCTAGGATTCCTGCATAATAAAAACAGTCATTTAAATTAAATGTTATACCAGTAATACAGAAGCAAAGAGCCCTGGCTTCTGGTTCCTCCATATTGATGTTATCAAAACTTAAAACACTAAGTATCAGCCTATTCATATGTAAAATAAAGGACAATAATATATTAAATTCCTCTTGAATTATTGGAAGAATTAAACTTTTAAAATGTATGTGAAGTGAGTCTAAAAATAGTTAATATTTCTACATAAGAAAACTAACAGATACCACTGCCATTCTATAAATTTGAAAGATTGTAGTAAACATTCCCTACCCTGTTTCTGTAGTTCCATCATCGTAACATTTTTTTTTAAATCTAACTGAATGTTGAGAGTCCCTCAGGGACTATGACTATTGAAGAAATTACATGAATTTTATGGTTTGATCAGAGCTATCATGTTCAGTAGAGCAAGAATAAAAAGCATAAATACACAAATGCTACTGAGGATAAAACGGCAGACTAACAAGAGCTGCTGGTTTCCTCTCTAACCCCCCATCCCCAACCTCATTCCAGTGAAGTATTCAAAATGTGATGAAAATTTACAAATGGGAAAAGCTATTGAAAACCCATAAGAATCTCCAGGGAGGCAAAATTTATTTGGATTCCATTCCAGGAGATGCCTACCCAGAGAGGAAGAGGTACAGGTCATACTGGGAAACATCTCCTGGGGGAAAATATTTTTGGTTGTACTTTTATCTTTTATGCACATTTTCTCTGGGAGGATCATCACTTGTCACTTGCTACAGAAAAGGCTGAAAACACCTGCAGTAATTGAACTCTAATGACAGATGGGGGTGTAACCTCAGGTGACATTGATTCATTCCTGCTGGGTGGTAAGTAAATAAGAGGTACAGGTATTACTAATGGCCCTCAAAGGCTACCTCCACCAGTTCTACTCCAACATACAAACCCAGTTCTCAGTAAACTCTTAAAAATTGGCATTATCTAGAGATAGGGTCTCTGAAGAGAAAGCACATGGAAAACAACAACCTCAGATTATACTGTCAGAGACATTCCAGGTTCAGCTCTTTCTCACTTTTAACTCTTCAGGCTCTGGCAAAGCTAGGACCTCATTGTTAGCCCTTTGTGAGAACAATACTATGTTGCTGATACCCACAGAGAAATATGAGCTTTCAGGAGAATATGGAAAGACTTCTGACATCTTCAGAGTACATATATTACAAAACAATTTAACCATCCTGAAAAACATATACACAGTAAAGCCAAATTCTCCTTCCAAGTGGAAGAATTAAAATGACACTGAATAAAAAGTAAGAGAGAATGGTAACATGACTGATGCACAAGCACTTAAAAGAAGAAAATTGGAAATATAGGGTACACAAATATATTAATTTCTATAAAGCATTGAAGAGAAGTGATGAATAACAGAATGAGCACAGTAGAAGAATGTACCATGAGCTGGAAGATGAAATAGAAAAAAATTCCCAGGAAATATCAGGAAAGGATAGAGATTATAATGTCAAGTTAAAACATAGGTGGGTAGAAACAGAAGTGTCAAAATCTGTATAAGGTAGTCACAAAGAGGAAAATAAAATAAAGAAGAGGAAGAAATATATAAAAAGATATTAACTCAGAAACTCCCAAAATTATGCAAAGTGGAAAAGTAACAACTTAGAAGATGTAAAAAGCCTAGATATTTAAAAATTGCCAAGTGGGAAATATAAGAAGATGAAACCTAAACAAAGATAGTGAAACTTCAAGAATTCCAAAATAAAGAGAAACTTCTAAAACACTTTCAGAGAGAAAACATAAAAGAATCAAATCTGCAACATATTTCTCAACAGCAATATGGACTATAAGAAGAAAATGGTGTAATAGAGACAAGGCACTGAAGGAAAATAACAACAAATTCAGAATTGTATGTCTAGCTAAAGCAGCATTTTAATACCAGAATAAAATAAAGATATTCTCAGTCACATAAAGCCCTAGGCTGTTTTCACACAAAGAACACCTTTAAAAACCATCTTATATTTTAGCATGAAGAAGAATTAATCCAAGAGATGTATAAGAAACAAGAATAAGTAAATAAATAACTTAGAAAAAGAGACAACTCACTATGCATCTGGATCACAGTGGGTTTGTGATAGCTCACCTCAGCCTCTGAGGTCATTTTCTTTTCTTTTCTTTTCTTTTTTAAGATTTTATTTATTAATTTGAGAGAGAGAGAAAAAGAGAGAGTGAATGAGAGGGAGAAGGAGAGAGAATCTGAAGCGGACTCTGCCCTAAGCACAGAGCCCAAGGAGGGGCTGGATCCCACAACCATGAGATCAGGACCGAGCTGAGACCAAGAGTCAGACAGATGCTTAATTGACAGCCACCCAGGCTCCCCTCTTAAGGATTTTCAGTCCTTTTGTCTTCAACTTTTGGGGTGCATACACAGAAATTCATTCTTAATATGAAAATGGTGCTTCTTGTATAAATTACAGAATTTTTTCCACAGACAAAAAAATACATATCTTAAAAAAACTGCCCCACTCATGTTGAAATTACAAAAAAAGTGACAATCATTAATGACTATCTGAATAATTTAGAACCTAAAATTAGATGCTTCAATTATCATAATCACATACATCTAGTTTCTAGTTTTTTTTGTCAAAAAAATTTCCCTCAATTAAAAAAAAAAATCCCATTTGGATATGAAAGGTAAGGAGACTTGATCTGAGTCTTAGAATTATCTCTAGCAATTTTTTAGATGTAATCATATGTTTCACATTTTAAAGAGTATGAATTTTACTTTCTGAATTTAACCTAAAAAAGGGATTTAGATTTTAAAATCAACTTTATCAGGTATTTCCCAGTAAGAATTCATACTCTGGAGGATGAAAAGAATCACTGAAGAAAACTGTTTTCTATTCTATTCTATTCTATTCTATTCTATTCTATTCTATTCTATTCTATTCTCATAGAATTTATTAGATCTATTTTTTTTTTTTTACTGAATCTAATAATCTCTTTGATAGCAGTTTTTCTTCAGTCCAAGATCAAACTTACGATTAGGTGTCGTATCTTTTCAGTTCCTTTTAACTGGATAAGTTCTTCAGTCTTTCTTTGTCTTATAGGACATTGAATTTTTTTCCTGAAAAGTCTCTATTCCCATCTCCTTTTTAAATACAATGTTCCTCATTTTGTTTGTCTGATATTTCCTCATGATTATTCAGGTTATACATTTCTATCTAGAATACAACATAAGTGATGTGTCCTTCTCAAGATACCACATTCAGAGGTACATTAAGTCCATCTGTCCCTATTTCTGAAATTAATTTTGATTTCCTATTCAAGGTGCCATTCTATTCCTCTACTATATAGTTTTCCCCTCCTTACTAACAAGGAATTTGTGGGGGACATTCTTTTTTTTTAAAGATTTATTTACTTGAGAGAGAGAGATAGAGCATGTACGTGTGAGTGTGGGGAGAGGCAGGGGGAGAGAATCTTCAAATGGACTCCCCGTTTAGTGAGCAGCCCAACCCCGGTGCTCGATCTTATGAACCAGAGATCATGACCTGAGCCAAAACCAAGAATTGGATGCTTATCCAACTGAGCCAACCAGGCACCCCTGGGTGACATTCTTTAAAATCAAACACATATCCTGATCTTCATCAAGATTTCTCTTAGATTAAGCATTTATTGACGATTTTCGCTGACCCAATTTTTACTGAAATAGTTTTAAAAAGGGGATTTTCCACTTCTAACACTTCCCCATATTTAACAATCAGCATTAGTATCTACTGTGAACAAGATCCCCATTCTCCCTTCTCCCACATTTATTCTTAATCTATTATTGATGTGGAAATAAGGTCTCATGGATTCTAATTTTTCCAATAGTTTATAATTAATTACTCTCCTTTTTTCTTTAATGCTCAAATTGTCATTGCTTTGGCGGAGGGAGTGTGGCAGGTCTCATCATTGTTTTTAGTACTTTCTTACTTTCTAGCATAACAAGATGTTCCAGGCTTATCTTCTCTGCCCCAGCTCTGTATTCAGCATCCCTTCAAGGAACTCTGATTCCTTTTACTGGAGTGTGGTAGTAGAAACCAACATCTGGGGGCACCTGGGTGGCTCAGTCCTTAAGTGCCTGCCTTCGGCTCAGGTCATGATCCCAGCGTCCTGAGATCAAGCCCTGCATTGGGCTCCTTGCTCGGCGGGAAGCCTGCTTCTCCTTCTTCCATTCCCCCTGCTTGTGTTTCTCTCTCTGTCAAATAAATAAATAAAATCTTTAAAAAAAAAGAAAAAGAAACCAACATCTGGGTGCTTCGTGTGCTCCTGAATACCCAGGTGTCTGTTTCTAGACGTTTTCAGTGGACAGAGTTAGGAAACCTACACATGTTTATAAAGCCATACATACACCAACATACATAAATTTATAAACATATACAAATATATAGATACCTAAATACATAAACATATACCTGAATATACACATACACATTTCAGAAATCAAGAGTTCATTCCCATCCTTCAATTGCTATCCATCTTCACGTGGTTCACCCTTGTCTTCCCACATTTTATATTTTTCTCTCCCTCTTTCCTCAGTGAGAGTTCTATCTCCCAATAATACCGACACATTTACATATTTGCTCAATCAGTATTACTTCACCCATACTACTATGAAAGCAACCCTACTTTATAAAAAGTTCAGTGTTTTCTACTCAAGAGCAAGGGTATATACTTGAACATTGCGCTTATAAAAATCTCAACCCCGGATATCCATATCCGTTGCTTCCCTTTTCTACTATTCATAATGATACACCTTAGACAAGACTCTTAATTTCTCTGGGCTTGTCTCCTCACTTGTGAAATATGCATAATGACAATTCTCATTTCATAGGGTTGGTGTTAGGAATAAATGAGACAAAGACATTCACAGTACTCAATGCTGAAAGCCCTCCATAATTGATCTGTAGTTAGAGAAAGGAGAAAAGAAACTGTAGACTCTTTTGTCTTAGTGGTAATAGTGATGATGGTGATAATAGAATTAAAATGTTGATTTATTTAAAAATCAGTCTATTCCACCAATTATTAAAATATGTATACACTTAGGGGCGCCTGGGTGGCTCAGTCGTTACGCGTCTGCCTTCGGCTCAGGTCATGATCCCAGGGTCCTGGGATCGAGTCCCACATCGGGCTCCCTGCTCTCCTGGGAGCCTGCTTCTCCCTCTCTCACACCCCCTGCTTGTGTTCCCTCTCTTGCTGTCTCTCTCTGTCAAATAAATAAGTAAATAAAATCTTTAAAAAAATAAAAATAAATATGTATACACTTACACCTGATTTCAGAGAATGGCAATCCATTCCAAACATTTTTATTAAAAAAATACTCACTGTATCCACTATTTATTAGGTCTTGGATTTAAAAATATAAATAAGACATACTTCCAGCCTTTGAATGTTTGTAATATAATATGCAGATGGAGATTAGTAAAATAATTCTCAACACAAATTACTATAAAATATGCACATGCTGCTTAAGGGGGTTGAGATTAGGGAGAATGTGTTAGGGCAAAAAATAAAGTATCTATGATTACATATGGAGCCCAGATTGTTTCTATAATACTTATAATATCCACCCAAACATTGCTGTTGGAAATTATAGAGCATTTTCTGTAATGAAATAATATTCTAGAATTACAATGAAATTGCTTATAGTAATTGTTCCACACTAAAATGAGGGTACTGAGACAATTTCTATGATATCACATTAAATTGCAGCCTTTTCTTGGCTACAACTTGCAACTTAATTTTTAAATGATGCAACATTTTATGAAATTCTACTTACCCATGATTTATTTTATCAAGCAAGTCTTAAGACTCTAAAAAGTCTTGATCCAGATTGTCTCTCTCATTGGCTTAATATTTATAAAAACAATTTAAGCTCAATGAAAAAGAGGCTTCAAATGAACAACAACAAAATAATACTTTTTTTTTACAATGTCTACCAAATGGCTAATATATTGCACTAGAAAATTATCAGTAATCTTATGTGGGTTGGGTTCTTTTTGAGATATAATTGACATATAACCTTATTTTAGTTTCAGATGCACAAGGTATGATTCAATACATGTAAATATTGCAAAATGACCA
This sequence comes from Mirounga leonina, assembly GCF_011800145.1. NCBI lineage: Eukaryota > Metazoa > Chordata > Mammalia > Carnivora > Phocidae > Mirounga > Mirounga leonina. The sequence continues at coordinate 7,680,494 of NW_023270757.1, read as the reverse complement.
CCATAATGTCTACTTAATAGCTTTCACCACACTTAATACACATTTTTTCCTTGTGATAAGAACTTTTAAGATCTATTCTCTTATAGAACTTTCAAATATACAATATGGTATTATAAACTATTGTCATCATATACATTACATCCTAGGACTTATTTTATAACTGGAAATTTGTACCTTTTGAGCACCTTCACCCATTTTGCACACTCCCCATTCCCCAACCTCTAGCAGCCACCAATCTGTCCTCTGCATCTATGAATTCGATTTTAGTTTTGGTTTGTTTTCTTGATTTGGGGTTTCAACATCTGATTCTCCTAGACAGTCTCTAAAAGTTTTCCAAATATCATACAATAAGAAAGCTAAGCTATCACATGGAAATACTCTCTAATAAGAATTTTCTCTGAAGAAAATATTTGGTGACCTTTTCATGACCTAAACAATAAAGTTCTAAATACATTTCCTGGTATCAAACACTCTCTATCTATAAATTGACAACTATCTTAGTGTTTACAGCTTCCTTTATGAAATTTATGCTTCACTGAAACTAAGAGTGACCATTCTCTTCACATTCTAACATTTCTTGCACCATTCTTTGTTTATTCCATTCTCTCTACCCTTCTTTTAAGATCTCCCATATCATATAAAGTCACTTGAAATTACTTGAGGGATGAAAGAGAAATGATCCATATCTAAAATAATCTAGTGGGAAAGGAACACACAGAATGCATATGAACGTGTAATTTAATAGTTTATTACAGACAGAGACTAAATCATTTATTTTCCTGCCCTCCATTCTCAATTCTTATCTTTCGTTTCTTTTCTTTTTCTTTCTTCTTTTCCATTATTTTTATTTTTATTTCTTTTTTATTTTTCCATACATTAATTTCAAAAATATTTATTGAGTACCTACTACACACCAACCCCTACTCTAGGTACTGTTATAGATAACAAAGATACTCTGGTAAAGAATTCAAAACCAATCCTTGCCTACATAACTTTTACTCAATGGATTTTGTAGGTGCCTAGGCAGCAGTTCAAATATTAGTGGGAGATATGAGTAAACAAATAAATAAGTAGCTATATAATATGATAGTAAAATGTATTAAGTGCTCTAGAGAAAAAATAATTCCCGGGCGCCTGGGTGGCTCAGTTGGTTAAGCGACTGCCTTCGGCTCAGGTCATGATCCTGGAGTCCCTGGATCGAGTCCCGCATCGGGCTCCCTGCTCGGCAGGGAGCCTGCTTCTCCCTCTGGCCCTCCCCACTCTCATGTGCTCTCTCTCTCATTCTCTCTCTGTCAAATAAATAAATAAAATCTTAAAAAAAAAATAATTCCCAACAGTGATGAAAAGCAGTGATTATTTAGATAGAATATTTAGCAATATTCTCACAGAAGGATGACGTAAGTATGAAAATATTTAGGAAAAAGGCATTCCAGAATGCCAAAAAAATTAAGAAGGTCAGGATGGAGACATTAAAGGCAAGAATGGTTAGGAAAAAAATGTTGGGAAAGTAACAAAGAGCATTTTATTATGCCAAATTTTTGGAATATATATATATATATGGCTTATATCTATATATAAGAGTTTTCCTCTTAAGTCTTACACAGAAACATATATTCCCATAAGATGAAAAAATAGAAGAGGCTCCTGTAGTAGGGATGGGAGGAAATTAGAGAATTTGGGAGTAATCTTCCCCAAACTAATTTTAAAGTGTCTTCTTCTGAATTTAGCTGTTTCTTTGGGAAGAGGGGGTACTTTAAATGTTCCAAGTGCAACAGGAAAAAATAAGTAGTAAATTCTGCCCCTGCCCATTATGGTACCACAATCCATGTCAAATGGCATTGGAGGTTGAGCTATACACTTTTCAAATTTGAAGCAGAGTACTCAACACACTGGCCCTTGGTGCCCACAAAAACAATTCATAAAAGTGATGCCTTTATTTCTCTAGTATATCCACTCATTAGAAAGGTTATCCTCCTTTATGCCCCAGTGATATTAAATTTCTCAAAGTCTCTGGCACATATCATTTTTCATACTTCTCTATCTAGAATGTCATCTCTTCTCTTCTTCACCTTCACTTTACCTTAGTTTTCCTTCTAAGCATTATCATACTTATACATATATTACATATATATATATACATATACATATATATACATATACATATACATATATATACATATACATATATTACATATATCATACTTATACATATATTATCATACAGATGGACCTGACTTTATTCTAGATTCTTATCGCAACTTGTGAAGAGCTTTATCATAGTTCACACCACATAGTTCACACCACACCAAATGGAGATTATCAGCAATATTTCTCTCACCCTGTGGACTAGAATTACCTTCAAGACAGAGGTTATTTCCTACTTATCCTTTTATTGTCAACTCCTGCATAGATTCTAACATATAAATATTCAGATAATTATAGACAATAGCTGAAATTAGACAGAAGAGTACTCAAACCCTCCAACTCACCCCAAATTGATGATCTGAATAAGTTATTCTAAGAAAAATCAATCTGGCTATTTCCTCAAAGGAAGAAGTAGGGTGCAATCAACTATTGTTCCCATGACAATCAATGAAGAAAGCAGGGTAAATTACAAAAATCATATTTAAAAAAAATAGCTGACCTAAAATTCTAAGCTCAACTTCCAAGCTCAACTGTTAATCCCATCCATCTTTCCCCTTGAAGCTTTTGCTAATTCTAAGCATAGGCTTTGTGTTGGGATGGCTTTAAAAGGCAGAGAGATTCTACTGAGGAAAACTAGTTAAGTTTTTAACAGTTAAACAGACCCCTTGCGAGTAACTGGGTGATTGGTGGGCCACAAATGCATATTCAGCTTTACCCTCTAGACCCTTGCTGAAATGTGGGATTTCCATGTGAGACAGGAAATCAGAGTGAACTGCCTGCAGTCTCACAGTGCTTATTCTAAGCACAGATCTTCTGGGAGAGAGGTCGTGCCTCAGTCACATTCCCAGTCTCTCAAGATATCTGACAGATTTTAAAACTATGAGGGGAGCGGGTTATGATGGTAATTTTATATGACAACTTGAATGGGTAAAGGGATGCTCAGACAGTTGGTTAAACATTGTTTCTGGAAGTGTCCCTGAAGATGTTTCTAAAAGAGATTAGCATTTGAATAAGTGGAATGAGGAAAGTGGGTGGCCTTCCCCAGTGTGAGTAGACATCCTCCAATCTTTTAAGGATCTGAATAGAACTCAAAGGGGAGGAATGTTGTATTCTTTTTCTGCCTGATGCTTGAGGTGGGGCACTGATCTGCCCTTGTCACTCCTGGTTCTCAAGCCTTCTGATTAGGCCTGGAATCTACGCCATCAGATCTCTGGCTATCAGGCCTTTGAACTATACCACAGGCCTTTCTGGGTCTCCAGCTTGTGGAGGGCAGATCATGGGACTTCTCAGACTCCATGATCAAATGAGCCTATACCTTTTAATATATCTTTTTTCTAGATTAGATAGATAGATAAATAGATAGATAGATGATAGATAGATAGATATCTGTTTATATGTGGATAGATGAATAAATAGCTATACATCTTTATCTGTATCTGTGTCTATATATATATTTATATTCTACTGGTTCTGTTTCTTTGGAGAACCTTGACTAGTACAGGGATCTAGAGAGCTAGGCTGAGGAAACCTCAACAGCAGAAGGGGACCTCTAATAGCTCAAGGCTAAGGAGACAGAGAACCTCCAGTTTATTAGCCAGACTCCAGATGAACTGAGGTACACTGAGTCATACTAAAACATCAGCATATTTTTGCAATAGATCAATCTCCAATTGGATTTAGGTGATCAGTTCTCTATCTTACATGCCTATAAATGGAAAGAAAAATTTCTCTGGTGAGTAATAATAGTGAGGCAGGAGGGAAAGAAGTTTCAGGAGACAGGTTGACCAAAGTAATCCCATTTTGGTCTTAGGCTGACTCTTAACTTAAAAGTCAGCAGGTCATAAACAAATTCATAAGATTTGGCTCATGAAAAACTGTTAAGACTCCACTCCCTCTGGCAGTAGAAGCCAGATAGGCTGGACATTCTTGAAATTGCTCCCTGTGGGTAATTACACAATGCTAAGACATTGGAAAAACTAACCACCTAATGTAAATGATAAACTTCAAATTAAAGAGTAAGTCCCTCCCTGTATGGTTAGCTAATTTTTAAAAACTTATAAAACCCTGTATTAGAAGCAAAGTAGGGGGGTGCTCTTCCTCACCTAGGAAGAGAGAGTGATACATTCTATGAAGTAGCTCCTGTCTTACTTCCATACTCAATAAATCTTTGTCCCTTACTCTAAATGGCTTGCTCTTGAATTCTTTCTCATGCAAAGCCAAGAACCCTCCTGGTGCTGGGCCTGGGGGTCCTCCGGGGGCATCAACCGCATCTATAACCTCTAGTTTTCTTTACTACACAATATCTAGAATAAAATTTTTAAAGTTACTAGATACTTAGAGACAAGAAAAAAATCAATAAAAGTCAAGAGGTGAGACAGTAGAAGTAGACACAAGGATAACCTAAGTATCACAGTAGAAGATGAGGACTATGCACTGACTAGGATTCATATGTTTCAAAAAGTGGAAGATAAGATAAAACAGAATATCTGAAAAATGGAGAATTTCAAAAGATAAACAGAATCCAAATTTTTTTTAAAGATTTTATTTATTTGAGACAGAGAGAATGAGAGAGAGAGAGCACATGAGGGGGGGAGGGTCAGAGGGAGAAGCAAGCTCCTTGCTGAGCAGGGAGCCTGATGCGGGACTCGATCCAGGGACTCCAGGATCATGACCTGAGCCGAAGGCAGTCGCTTAACCAACTGAGCCACCCAGACGCCCTAGAATCCAATTTTTAAATGGACATTGTAGAAATGAAAAATTGAATATCTGAAATTGAGAATTCATTAGGTGAGTTTAAAAGCTGAGTGGAACAATGGACTACATGATTAAATAATTGGAGGGATGCCTGGATGGCTCAGTAGGTTAAGTGTGTGACTCTTGATACCCTCTCAGGTACTGACCTCAGGGTGGGGAGTTCAAGACCCGAGTTGGGCTCCACACTGGGTGTAGAGTTTATTTAAGAACAATTAATTAATTAATTAATTGGAAAAGAGATCAACAGAAAATAGAAAATATCCATGATGAAACAGAGATTAAAAACAAAACAAACAAAATACACACACAAAAAACAAGGAGAAGAAATCAAGAAAGAACATGAGAGACTTATGTGGGACAGTCAAGATTTATCGGCTAGGATAAATATGAATGAAGGTGATGGACGAATATGACGGAAGCAATATTTGAGGAAATGATGGCTGGTACATGTCCAAGATTAAAGAGAGATAGCTCAAAGATTCAAGAAGCTCAGCATATTCTAGGCAGAAAAAAAACCCACACAGGGGTGCCTGGGTGGCTCAGTCGTTAAGTGTCTGCCTTTGGCTCAGGTCATGATCCCAGGGTCCTGGGATCAAGCCCCGCATCGGGCTCTCTGCTCCACGGGAAGCCTGCTTCTCCCTCTCCCACTCCCCCTGCTTGTGTTCCTTCTCTCACTGTGTCTTTCTCTGTCAAATAAATAAATAAAATCTTAAAAAAAAAAAAAAGAAAGAAAAAAACCCACACATATACAAACTTCATAATGAAACTCTTAAGAACCAAAGATCTAAAGAAAAGAAGCCTTCCTAGCAGCCACAGAAAAGAAAGGGGGGGGGGGGGAGGAAGCACACATTACCTTCAAAAGAGGAGCAATAAATTTATAACTGACTTATCTAGAAACTAGAAGCCAGACATAATGGAACTACATAAACAAAATGCTGGAAGAAAATGGCAACCTAGGATTTTATATTATAGGCAATGAAATGTTATTCAAAAATGAAGTTTATAAAACCATAGAATTTGATATAAGACAATAATACCAAAATATGTGAGAAGGGAAAAAAGAAATTAATTTATTGTAAAGTTCCTTGCACAGTTTAAAAAGTGGCTTTAAAAAAGTCAGAAAGGATATAGAAGATTTGAACAATATTTACCAGCTTTACCTAATTGACATTTATCAGAGATTCCATAAAAAAGTACAGATTATCATTTTTTTTCAAGTGCATATGGAAATTTACTGGAAATGAAAACATATCCAGGGTCATAAATCAGGCCTACACAAATTTTATAAGACTAAAATCATATAGACTATGTCTTATGACCACAAGGAGAAATGAAAATATTTGGATTTAGATGAATTGGAGAAAATGAAAAATACAACTTTAGAAGTGACAAAAAAAAATACAAAATCTGAATAATAATATAACTTTTTAAAGAAACTCAATTTATAATTAAAATCCTCCACAAGAAAAATCTGAGCCTCAGGTGAATTTTAATATATCCCAGCAACTCCTTGAGAGAAGTGAGGGGACACTGTGCATTTTATGAAGCCACTATAAGACTGACACAAAAACCTGACGAGGTTATGAAAATAAAAGAACATAACAGGTAAACCTATCTCGTGAACATGAATACAAAAAAATTCCTAAACAAAATATTAGCAGAAGAAATCCAGTGATATACAATAAGTAAATACATAGTGAGTTTATCTAATAAAAGTGAAGTTGATTTAGTTTTAGAAAATAAATCAATGTAATTCACAGTAACAGAATAGAGGTGAAAATCCACATAATAATCTTAAAAGTTTCTAAAAAATTCAACTTCCATTTATGATCTTAAAAATTGTTGGTAGGGGCATCTGGGTGGCTCAGTTGGTTAAGCATCTGACTCTTGATTTCCACTAAATCTCATGATCATGATCTCAGGGTCATGAGACTGAGTCACAGGTCAGGTTCTGAGCTCAGCTCAGAATCTGCTTGAGATCCTCTCCCTCTCGCCCTCCCCCCTCCACTCATGCTCTCTCTCTCTCAAATAAATAAATAAAATAAATTTTTTAAAAAGTCTCAGTAAATTAGTGATAGAAAAGAATTCCCTTAATTTGATTAAGGGTATCTACTAAAAAAATATACAAGTAACATTATAATTATTAGTGAAATATTGAATGTTTCCACCTGCATTTAAGAACAAGATAAAGATGCCTACCATCACCACTTCCAGTCACACTGTGTTGGAGGGGCTTATCAATGCAGTACGGCTAGAAAAAAGAAAGAAAAGGTAAGGAGTTTGAAAAGAAGAACTAAAATTGACTTTGTACATGTAAATTGCATTTTTATATACAAGAGACAAAACATAAAAAAGAAATTTTAAAATGTCATTTAAAATCCCATCACTACATATAAAATATCTATCAATAAAAATAATGAAAGATATATAAGGCTATTAAACTAATAATCACAAACATGGAAAAATTAAAGACCTAAATAAATGGAAGGTGTATAGCAAACAGTAAGTTCCATATAATGCTTGCATGAGTCTAAATTTGTGCATTCTCAAATAAGGAAGATGTTGTATATATACAACGAATTATTATACAGCCAAAGAAAATGATGAGATCATGCTATTTGAGACAACATGGATGGACCTGAAGGGTATTATGCTAAGTGAAATAAGTCAGACTGAGAAAAACTAATACCATATGATTTTACTCACACGTAGAACATAAAAAAAAAAAGAACAAACAAACAAAAAAAGCAATCAGATCTATAAATACAGAGAACAAACTGATGATTGTCAGAGGGGAGAGAAGAAGGGTATGGCCAAAATAGGTGAAGAGGAGTGAGAGATACAGGCTTCCAGTTATGGAATGAATAAGTCACAAGAATAAAAGGCACAACTTAAGGAATATAGTCAATGATATTGTAATACTGATGTATTAGGACAGTTGGTTCACACTTGTGGTGAACACTACAATGTATAAACTAGTTGAATCGCTATGTTGTACACCTGAAACTAATGTAACATTGTGTCAACTATATCAAATAAAAAAATTTTAAATACAATAAATTTGTACATTCTCCTAGGAAAAACTTAGCAATAACTATTAACTCTGTAAGGCACATAATCTATAACCAAGCAATTGCACTTTGAAGTAAATACCCAAGAGAAATGCAAACTTTTGTGCATCAAATATAATACATAAAATGTTCATTCATACCAGTGTATTTATAATAGCCCCAAACTGGAAATAATACAAATGCCCATTTAGGTTGAATAACTAATAAACTGTGAAATGTATTTGTATATAATTATTTATTATATATAGATATAACAAAGAATAGAACTTCTGCTACACAAAACAACATGGATGAATCTCAAAGACATGCTGGGTGAAGGAGTTCAGAATAGTCTTTAGCTAGAGAGGCATATTAACTGGAAGGAGGCATGTGGGGGCCTTCAAGGTCTGCTGGAAATGTTGTATATATGGCTCCAGATAGTTGTTACATAGGTGAGTATCTATCTATGTTTTCAGTTCTTGATTATTCACTCCATGAGACTAGAGCACCAGATCTTAAGATCCTACTGTTGTATCCTTAGTATCTAACTCATTGCCTGCCATGTGATATATATACAACAATAAACCTAAAAGATGATTGTGAGAAATAAATGTTATAACATTGATTATGAATATATAACCTAGTACAGTGTCAGGAAATAGCATGTTTTTATTTTTTTTTATTCTTATGTTAATCCCCATACATTACATCATTAGTTTTAGATGAAGTGTTCCATGATTCATTGTTTGTGCATAACACCCAGTGCTCCATGCAGAATGTGCCCTCCTCAATACCCACCACCAGGCTAACCCATCCTCCCATCCAGGAAATAGCATGTTTTTAAAAATACTATTTTCATAGCAACACAAACTAATTGTATGTTTAACATGCAGGGATTTACAGCAAACTGCCTCTTTCATTCTATAACAGAATTCTCTGGAGGAACGCACTGTGGTATATAATCCCTTTTAATAACATGACTTCCTTATAAAGTATGATTCAAAGGTATAACAGAACTACTGTGCTAGTGGTCAAATAGCAAAAGCTTGAACAATGATGAGCTGTCCATTAAGGTGAACCAGGACAATCTGTTTTAATCATTGCAATACAATAATATCTGGGGCATAACAGTTGATTTTTTTTACTTTGTTTTTTAAATAAATATAGTTAAACAACAATAGCTAAAATATATAATAGAAAGTATTTCCAAACAGTTTAGGAGTGATGGAAGTCTAACTGGATTAGGCAATTCAATCCTTAAAGGATCGAAAAATGAATTTGTGAGTTAGAGACTGATGTTCTCAAGCCATCACTAAGATTCTTTCTGTTTCTATTATAATTACTTCTAGGGATAAACTTTGTCTTCTTTGCATGGATCTAGGGCAAGGGAAGGTTACATTTAAAAGAGATAAGACAATTAACATTAAAAGTAGGAGAAATAGGAGAGGCTCTTGTATTTCCCAATCAGAAGTAAATGGCATGATTCCAATATAAGCCTTAAATTGTAATTCACAAGGACAGACAGAAAATTACTAGCATTGATTTGTGATTAACCTGCTGCTCACATGAGCAACTCGATGAAGTATATTTCTCTAGTGAGTAGCATCAGGAATATATTCATTTTATGATGGGAAATTATTTTCCTCCGGAATGGCTGGAGAGGTCAGCTAATCAAACATAAATTCAAATGGCTAATAAAAGAGTTGAGGGGTTTATAATTGTGTTATGGGAAAGAGCCATTCTCAAGGGTTTAGCCATCTATGAACACGACACTGTGTTGTTGGGTCACTTTTTAATAATATACAATGACTTGTCTTTAAAAAAAAATTAACTGGACTTCAAAACACATGTAGCACAGAGATCTTATGACAACCACAATAGCTTGCCTAGATTATCCACATAATTTCACTAACTCTCTGGTTTATATTGAGCAAGTTGTCATATGTATGTGTATCTTCCAAAGACACCTATTTTACATATGTCATATAAGAATGTAGAGGTGAGCCCCCTGTTTGACACATCTCCACATATTTTTCTTCTTTTGAGATTTTTTACATCTTTATTTATTTTATTAATAAACCAAAGATAAACTAAGCCAAAACATAATCTGGGAAAGTTATTGCTACTGCCCAAAGAAAGAAAATAGTATGTGTTTTCATAAGAGAACTAATTGCTAAATTTTTAAAAAAAGTTTTCTCATTTGCAATGGTCAGAATATCTTACCTGTAGTAGAATCTATGGAAAAAAATAAATACCTTAAAACCATTTTCAAAAGGTATATAGCCTCTCTAGCCAGCTACAATTCAAAGGCGGAAGGAGTGGGAACCTTCTTAGCAGATGGGATGGTGTAATGTGTCTGGGGCTGGAGATTTGCATGAATATGAATTACAAATAGCACAGATAATATGGTGTTCAAGAGCTGTTACAAATCTTGAATGTCAAAGTCATTTAGCTGACATTTGGAGGGACATAATTACCTTAAGAACATAGAAATGGGTTGGTCTAAATTGCATGGGCAGAGAATCACAGGACACACAATGGCATTGCTTTGGCAATAATTGTGACAAGTGGGCATGGCCAAGGAAGCCAAGAATGGCACACATTAATGCAGTGACATTTTTTCAATGCATGCTGCCCTTTCAGAAATATGCATATGAGGACCAAGTAACCTCTGACCCATTATAAAATAACAGGAGACAAAAAAAAAAAAAAATCTACCATAAGCGCTATCGCTAGCGGTCCAAAGAAAAGAGTTCATTCACGTTTTATACACACAGTTTTACATATTTCAAACATTTAAAATGTATGTAATATTCCTAGACTTCAAAGTTTCATCATTTGTAGTAGGTTTACTTATAAGTCACTAATGGTACCTGGAGAATTTGCCTTGAAAAGACTGACAGTTCCTGATTGTAGAATATGATGCTAAAATAATTTCCTATATTAACATAATAACAAATTATCAATCAAAAATTAAATATGCAGTTCTAAAGGAAAAATGTTTTCCATCAGTTTCTCATTTACTTAAGTATATATTTTTTAAAAAGATGTTTGAAAAGTGAGGCACTGTGAGATCCTAAGAAAGTGTACCAGACAGTATATGCAATAATGTCAGTTCATGGTTCCCTGGAGGAGGTAATTTACTACGTGTGGAAGGGACCCACAAGACAGCATATTTTACTTTCGAATTTTTGCCATCGGTGCTAGAACTTCAGTATCAGCTATGATACCAGAGGACACTGCAAGAAAGTAATGCTCCATTAAAATTTCATCAGAAAATTCACATACCATTTCTGAACTACTGATTAAAATTCAACGCTAGTGATGTAATGAACATTTTAGTATCTACCCACTAAAAGGATATTTGTGAACTCTAATTAATATTTCATTTTCAAAAGTGAATGAGACACTTGATTTCTTTAACAATCAATATCCCAGGCTGTAATAACACTTGGAGCCCAGCAAGTAGACTTCAATTTACACTTCTATTTACCTCCATTCTGAGGGCACCCCTGATGAATGCCAGCCTCCTCGATTACCAATTCCTCCTATCTTCAATGACACTTGTGTTCTATTCCATGCCATTTAACACTTATTCATGCCTATATTGTTTGCTAATCTTTCATATACAACAGTAGTTCCTCCTTAGTGGAAATATATAAATTATTTATGGAATAATTAATATTATATTAAGGATATAATAGTTACTGATAGAATTTGTTGATAGGTTAGAAAAACACTGACTGCTGTTTGGTGATGAAAACGACAAACAACTAGCCTATTGTATGCTACAGATCATGTTAAAATGTGGCATTAAAAGGCAAATAACAGGTAGTCCCTTCTACCATGAAGAACACAGGCTGTGGAGAAGTCAGAAAGCAGATAGATGGCTACAGAGAAGTCAGAGTGATTGGTGGACAGACTTGGTGACAATTATCACAAGAGAAAAATATTGTGAGAGCAAGCAATGTGGAAGATCCAAGGAGATTCCTGTTAATGAAAGGAATAAAACCACTCCTCATAGAGAAGCCTATTTGTTAATCATAAAATATGTCAAGGTCAAATTTCAAGAATAATTTAGCATCTCACAAAATTAAATTGATAAAACATCTGAAGGGATGATGTAAATAAAATCAATATGAGGTTAGTATATAATTCGAGTTGACACAATACTAAATTCATTGTAAGATATTTATTTGTAAGGTATTCTGGCCTAAAGAAGTTGATTCTGAAATATGATCATCAGAATCAAAGCTGGTTCTTTCAGTCAATGAACGAACACTGCAGCCATAGTTATTTTCCCCATAAATCTTCACAAGCACCACTGTTAATGCTTTTATATTATTCTAATGCATTCATTCAACAAATGCTTATTCAGGGCACATTATGTTCATGACACCATTCTAGATGCAGGTGATACAGCAGGGAACAAGCAGGTGAGATCCTTGTTCTTAGGGGTCTTGCGGTGGCTCATATGGCTTCACCATAATTAATTCTTTAATTCACTATTTTTGAACACCTATTTATTATCACTAGAATAAGAAAGTGCAATAAAAGCCATATGTCATCATATACTTGACTGTTACTTAATGATAGAGTTCTTGAAATGTCATGTTATAAATAAGCAGGTAAAGCTTATATGTTTGATACATAACACAAAATTTCTTTAAAGAAGAATTTCATAAGTATCCATTATGCCCACCTGCTGTGTACAAAGGTGGACAGTATTACACACTCAGGGATATAAAGGTTTTTAAAGGCCTTTACCAATTTAATCAAAAAAATGTGAAATTGTCAATTAATTGTATTGATTATAAGATTGCATAAATTTTCTTAAATTCTTACGTATTTCTATTATTTAAACTTCCTGTGCAAAGCAGTTAGTCAGTTGATGGTATCTTTTATGGATTTATAAGTGCAATTTTATAGTTTAGTTTGTAATTTTTGTAAATATTTTCCTTTTAATAAAATGGCTGTGTGCTAGAAAAGTACTTTCCTATTTATGTCAATTATTTATCTCTTTTTAATAGAGATTTATATTTTACATTAACTACTTTAATCCATTTAATCCTCTGTTCTTACTGATTCAGTGTATAAGATAAATATCTAATTTGATTTTCTCCCCTGCAGTTACCACCAGCAGAGTAGCAGCAACATCATAACTTCTCTCTTTATTTCCAGTAAGTGTATGGTTTTTCTATTTCATGTCTCACTGCACTAGGCGGGAGCCCTATGTCTCACTGCACTGAGCGGGGAGCCTGATGCAGGGCTCTATCCTAGGACCCCAAAATCATGACCTGAGCCAAAGGCAGATTTTAACCGAATGAGCCACCCAGGCGCCCCTTAAATATGTATTTTAAATAAAGTTAAGGAAATATTGTTCTGTTATTCGGTAATCAAAATTTTATTTTGATCAGAGACAAGTATTAAATTTTTTTAAATGTCTTTTAAGCATTTACTAAGAACTCCATGATGTTTCTTACTTTTACTTATTAGAGAATATATTGTTAATTTTCTTAAAATTTTCTTAAAATTACATTCCCATTTGTATTTCTAAATAAATTCTTGATTAAAATGTATTGTATTTTAATAAGGTACTGGAATTTATTTGCTGGGTATTTTATTTTGAATTTTGCACCTATATTCCTACATGAGATCGGTCTATAGTTTTGTTTTTATGTGCTATCTTTATGAGGTTTGGGGATTAAGAGATTAAATAGAGTTTCATGTAATAAATTTGAAAAAAATTCAATGTTTATAGTATAATTTAGAATGCTAATAGTTTTCATTGATCTTAAATCACTGTCTGAACTTAAGTACATCTTTCTATTTATAGATGAGAAATTTTATCAAAAGTAGAAATATGTTTGAAAATATTTGGTGGATTAGTGAAAATCTACACAATGTGTTTCTGTGACAGAACACAACTGGGACTAGGATATCCCAATTTTTCTTACAAGTTTTTAATAATCATAAAAATTAAGTTTATCAGGGTGTCCTAATCTCTCATCAAATACTAAAGAGGGCATTTGGACTCCAAAGAAATCTTCCTTACCTAAAAAATTGCTTTTATTTAAAAATATGTGCAAAATTTTTTTTAAATAAAAAATAAAATTAAAATACATGCAGTATTATTTTGTATGGTAGAGAGTTTAGTCTCAGGTAACTAATAACCATAAATATGGTTATATAATTATATAAAATATTTTTTTTACATTGAGTCAGAAGGTTTCTCTCTCTTTTTCTTTTTTAGAAGGTATCTCATTAATGGAGAACTGGACTCCAAATAAGACATAATAAACATACACCACAGATTTTATACTTGCCTTTCCATACCAACATAGTATTTGTTTTTTGTTTCATTTCCTTCCTTATTTATTTAACTCCCTGTACTCAATAGTGTAACACTTCCAGTCTGAAGTTATATAGAATGAGTCTATTTTTCTTAAAAAGTAATAGTTTTACCATATTGTTTTTAAATAACTAACGTGATTTCTGGATCGGCATTAATTATTCTCCAGAAGTTAATTGCTGTGAATGTATAATTAATGAACTAATATGAAGGTGAGGTATTGCTTAAGTAGTTGGCAGAACTAATATGAAGGTGAGGTATTGCTTAAGTAGTTGGCAGAATGTCCTTAAAATCAATAATCTGTTTCTCCAACTATTTGCACTTATTTCAAGGTGCTACTTTCTTATTAATGCCTTTAAATCTCAGATAAAGACCCAGGGAAAAGGCTCTGACTGGGTGCCTGACTGAGGCATGACAAAGTTAATTAGAAAAGAGGAAATATGATCCTGTTGGACTTGTGAGAACACAACCTTTTCAAAGTTTAAACTGGTGAGGGACTTTCAAACTTGTGAGGGAAACACAATATTGCATTCTTTGTCCTGCAGGTCATGGGTTAGTTGCACATAAGCGTGCGTACATAACTGACGTCACTTGGCTCAATGAACAATGCCAAGTTACCAAAGCATCCATGAGAACTTCATTTATGCAACTCAGTCAGTTATTTCCCTTTTGCATGTATTCCCTTGGCATTTCCCTCAATTTTAAAAAAGTAGAATGGTTTTAATTTTCATTCTTTGGAATTTCTCCAGTTTGAGTTGGTCAATATAATTAATTCCTTTCAAGTCTTTTGAGTCTCAGTTTCTTCATAATAAATAGCTTCCATGGATTCCATGGTTTCCAAGATCTGAAGAACCCTGTGTAACATACCATAATTTGTAGATGATAGAAGATACTGGCATTGAAGTTCACATGAATGATGTGAAGGCAAATTCAGGGTTTTGCTTTTTGTTTTTTTGGTTTTTTTACTTGCATAGCTTATTTAAATCCTCTAACTCTGTGTATCTTCATACGGAAAATAATGATGGTAATAGACTCAACCTCATAAGATTGTGGGAAGATTTTAAAAGAGAGATAGGTTTGCAAATACTTTCATATTACCTAGCACATGGTGGGTGTTCAATAACTATTATTATCACTAGTCTTCCTTCATATTGAGGGGCATGCTCTTAATCAAGTACTACTGTCTGTGAGGGCATTGTATAAAGTATCTTTTTGCAAAAAGAAACTACAGATACATAATCTGTATCATTATTTTTATTTAAAGATTATATTTATTTATTTGACAGAGAGACAGTGAGAGAGGGAACGCAAGCAGAGGGGAGTGGGAGAGGGAGAAACAGGCTTCCAGCTGAGCAGGGAGCCCAATGCAGGGCTCGATCCCAGGACCCTGGGATCATGACCTGAGCCAAAGGCAGATGCTTAATGACTGAGCCACCCAGGCACCCCTCATTATTTTTAGTTAAATCTTATTCAATTGTCATAAAATTTCCTGTGTTAACAATTTTCATAAGCATTTAACAACTCCATATTTTGATATCCACCTCTTTACTGGATTGTAAGATTACTAGAATGTCATAGGCATAGTGCGGCTGATTTTGAGTAAGTCCTTTTGATAAGTCTCTTTCCATCTTACAAAAACTAAAATAATGAGTGCTGAATTAATGTTAAGTAGCTTTTCAGTGGCTGATGCAATGAGTCATTAAAACCAAGCAAGGTCTATATGGAAGAATAACTCTGTTCTAACTTTAACTATTAAAATTGTGTCAAGGGTGCCTGGGTGGCTCAGTCGTTAAGCATCTGCCTTCGGCTCAGGTCATGATCCCAGGGTCCTGGGATCGAGTCCCACATCGGGCTCCCTGCTCGGCGGGAAGCCTGCTTCTCCCTCTCCCACTCCCCCTGCTTGTGTTCCTGCTCTCACTATGTCTCTCTCTGTCAAATAAATAAATAAAATCTTTAAAAAAAAATTGTGTCAAAATTTTGAATAAAGAGAACACAGATATGTGAACTAAATTTACAGATAACATAGAACTGGATATAAATTCTAGACAATAATAGTTCGACTTAGAATGGATCTTATCTGGCCATAAAAATTGGCAAAGTTGAACAAGTGAAATATAACAGGAACAATCAAACACCAACAGCAGAATTCTAAGGTAAAAGAAATTTGAGGGAAGTGATTTCTCTATCAGTTACATGTATAAAGAATTCAGGTTTGGATGATGAGGCTGCTAAAAAAAACAACAACACAATCTTAGGATTTATTTTAATTAAAGAATAGGATTAAAAAAATTGTGACAGAAGTCCCACATTATTCCATGGTGGGATGAACATGCTTAAAGACCTGGACATAATTCTGGGTACCACAATTTAAATGGTACATTGACCTGAGGGAGAATGTTGGATAGATATCAACAGAATAACATAGTCCTGGAAATGGAATAGTTAAAAAAAACTATATACGTATGTATGTATATATGTGTATGTATATATAATCATGGAATAATCGTGGAGAAGAAAGAAAACAGGGGTAGGTGGGGGCAGATGAAGCTGCAGTGGCATCCCAGTTTAAGCTGCTCCAATCCTTTGTGACAGAACTGTACATGACACCATGGAGCAGAAGTTACTAAGAGCCTTAATCTGTTTCTGTGGATGAACTTTAAATGCTGTACCTACAATAAGGGAAAAAAAAAAATCCCTGCTTCATTGCCTGTATCTGATTAGCTTAAGCCCTGGCTGGATAACTATTTAAGAAACCAGCTTTTTAAGAATTCCTCCAGGAGGGGCACCTGGGTGG
This sequence comes from Mirounga leonina, assembly GCF_011800145.1. Classification (NCBI taxonomy): domain Eukaryota; kingdom Metazoa; phylum Chordata; class Mammalia; order Carnivora; family Phocidae; genus Mirounga; species Mirounga leonina. Next base: position 7,663,399 of record NW_023270757.1, on the reverse strand, counting down.
CTCAGTCAGTTAAATGTCTGCCTCCTGGGATCTAACCCCTGCCCCCACCATGTTAGGCTCCCTGCTCAATGGGGAGGCTTCTTCTCCTCCCCCCTGCTCTTGTTCTCTCTCTCTTTCTCTTCCCCTTCCGATTACATAAATAAAACCTTAAAAAAAAAAAAAAAAAAAGAATGCCTCCAGGATATTGTTGAAAACATTGTAACATACAATGTCTTTGCCCAATATGAAGCCACATCAGAGAACTGTCTTCATTGTTATTGACAGCAAAGCTTTCATCCTCCATCAGGAGAACTTTTCTTTATCGGACAATAAAATGTCTGTAACTAATCATATCCCCCTTTTCCCATTTGCTTGCAAATGCAGAATTCACACACTCACTCATTTATTCTTTGTGGATTTATTATAAATATCCAGTACAGTTCAGAAACTGTTCTGGTCTAGGTACTGGGAATGCAGGAGTGAAAATGACAGGCAAGGGACATTCTCTTGCAACATCCATTTTTGTGGACCTGGAAAGTAGAAAGATGAAACAAACAAGAGAGGAATACCTGCACAAAATAATTTCAGTAAAGAGAATGTTATGAAGGAAATTAAATACGTTGACATGATTGAAAGAATCTGGCATTTCAGATGAGAATTGAGCCCTAATTCAGGGCAATTGTCAAAGCTCTGGACCAGAGTGTCTAAACAAAGCAAACAGCAAGAACAAAAGCCCCAAGGAAGTCAACAATCTAAACCATTGATAGAAAAGGGGAGGAGAAGAAAGGGGCCACAAAAGTGGCTGGATTTAGTGTGCAATCGGGGGCAGAGAGATGGGCAGGAAAAGGCAGTGCCAATACTGTAGTGTGAAGAAGGAATTAGGGCTTTATTCCAAGTGTGAGGAGAGATCATTTGAGAGTCTTAAACAGGGGACAGCATGATCTATCTCTTGTCCTTAAAATAATCAATCACTCTATAATGTTGTCAACTCTTTAGAAATCTCGGATATGTATATATAAGCATGTGCAGTCTTAGTTTCTCCATCTTGATCTTCTATTCTGATTTCTTTGCTGTCTAGTCTTGTCAGTTTAATATTTAAATCTCTCTCTCTATGTGTATATATATATATATACACACACACATATATGTATATATATAAAACATATCAAACATATTTACATATATGTATGTTTATACACACACACACACACAAAAAAAAAACACATATCACGGCTGGCATCCTCATTTTCTTAGCTCAGAATGACTACCCAAAATGATGTGGCTTTCCAGGTATTGTCACACATTGGGTATAGAAATATTAGGATCCTGTGATCAAAGTCCTACCTCCTTGGGTATACCATGCTACCAACCCCTGTGGGACTTTCCACCTTCCTTGTTTCTCCTTCATCTACCACTTCTCTCTTCTTCTACCACTTCTGAGGTACCCATTACTGCCTAGACAACCCCCCAATTTATCCCCACACATCTCCACCTACCTTATTCCCTTACGTAATGCATCTTTCCCCAACAGCTTCTTAAAGATACCCCCCCTTTCTTCTCTCACAGTAAATCAAATGGAATCCCTTCAATCCCAGAACCTGGTTTACTCAAATGTGAGGGAATAGAGAAATAAATAAAGATCAAATAAAAACTATTTCTTCAGGGGCACCTGGGTGGCTCAGTCAGTTAAGCGTCTGCCTTCAGCCCAGGTCGTGATCTCCAGGTCCTGAGATCAAGCCCCGTATCAGGCTTCCTGCTCAGCAGGGACCCTGCTTCTCTCCCTCTCTCTTTCTCTCTCTGCCCCTCCCCACTGCTTGTTCTCTCATTCTCTCTCTCTCTCAAATAAAATCTTAAGAAAAAAAAACTATTCCTTCAATAACATATTGTATCTTTTACAAATCATTTCTGTCTGAAAGTATGGTTTTATTCTAAAAATCATACGAAAATTGTGGCAGCAAGTCACTAACAAATCACAATTGCCTTCTGAATTTCTTCCTATCAAATTTGTTTTTATTATAAATGTCATTTACTTAAGAAAAAAATACAAAACATTATGTAAAAATACATAGTGGCAAATTCATGAAGAAAGTATAGAAGGTACAGACTATTTTTTAGGACCAAGGAGCAAAAGGAATAAAACTACCCATAGGTAAGGTAATGAATGTAAAATCCTGATGTCTATGAGTTTTAGAGGAAATTAATTGTGAATTTGCAATTTCTGCCTTCAGTCTCTGATTATACGATTGCATAACCAATATCTGTGGTTCTTTGAATATTCTTTGAATATGCCTTCTGTAAATGGGTCAGCCATAGTATCCCATTATACATCAATTATTTTTAATAATGATTGGATGAGACGAAGAGTAATTTTCAAAATATTTAATAGCAGTGAGAGAGCTTCACTGATCAGTTGGACAGATATAAATAACAGAGTCCTGTAGTGCCTGGCTTTAATCCAGTACTTGTTAGATGGTGAGAAGGTATGCAGGGTCCTGAGAAAGGAGCTTGAGTGGGACTGAGCTCTGGGAACTATTTGCCTATTGATAGAGAAATGTTTCAGTGTTTTAGTAACTAGCAGCAACTGTACTGGTAGAAAGCAGCTGTTATGCCTGTAACCACATAAATATTCTGTGAGCTAGCGAAGCTGGGTCAGGTAAATTCAAGTATTTCTTCTTGCTATACTGAAAGCAGAAAAATGAAATTAATTACCTATGTTACAGATTGATATATGAAGGATATAATTTGAAATTCAGTGTAAGCAGCATTTTAACAGTTTTATATTAAATGCCACCTCTTCACAAAAACCTTCCTGATCTCCTCATTAAAAATGAAATAGGTTTCCCAACTCTCCCCTGTGACCTTCTTTCCCAACCCTCTGTCTGTTTCCTTCATACTGCATATCACAACTTGCAATGTTTTTAATTCATGCATCAGTTTGCTGAATTGTCAGGGTTGGGGACTTACTTTTTACTTGTTCTCTCTCTCTCTCTAGACTGTGTGTGTGTGTGTGCGTATTTGCACTCGTTCTTTTTCTAGAATACAAGCTTCTTGAGACCAAGGCCACTTTTGCACTGTACAAATCAGTAGTCCCTTTGCATTCACAGTGCCTAACATAGGTGATCAATAACTTGTTGAAGAAAATAATAATCCTAGATCATTAACCAAAATTAATCACTCCATATTCTGTATTTCCATTTCTTTTGTCATTTACCTCCATTTTAGCAATTAATAATTTGTGCCTTTTTTTTAATGATTTGAGCTCCTTTGGGAATAGAAGGCACACCTCATTTTCTTGTGTGCCATTCCATTACCCGGTGCCAAACCCATAGACAGAGTTACTAAATGTTAGCTGAAATGAGAACGGAAGACAGAGAAAGCTGCTTCTATTACTTTCCGACAACAAAGACATGATTATTTGGCCAGACACTGAGATACTTAACTACTCAGAGACTGGATCTCAGTCTCAAAACATTGGGCATATTCCAGGATCATATGAGTTACAGTGAAAAAGGAAGAAAAGAATGCAAACTATTTCTGCCTGAAAGCACAGTCTCACGGTAAAGTCATATGAAAAATACAGCAATGAGTACTGACAAATCACAAACATTGCTGTCTGAGCTTCTCTAATTATATATTTTAAATACTTTGTATTAGGAGACAAAGAAAGAACACCATGACCTAAGTCTGATGTTTCTTCCAACTTCTAGAAAGCTGGGGAATTGATTAGGCTATGGAACTTACAGATAGCTTAAATCTTGCTCCGCCTCAGAAAACCAAAGATTTGGGACACATAGAAGGATAATGTTAGATAGTTTAACAAGTTGACACAATGCAGCATCCACGGCAATGAAGGTGATGAATTGGTGAAAGTCCTACACTGAGGTGAATGCTGGCAGGGAAAGGGGCCCCGTGGTCTGTCTAGTGCTGTTATCACATGGGGGCTCAGGCCAAGTGGTGGCAGCTGGTTCTTTGCACTTCAGTTAAGGAGCAATGACTATATCAGTTTTATTCAGATCAAAGTATCCACATTCTTTGAGAATAATCTAGAAGGATAATAAGCAATTCCTTTACCTTTTGATCTGGAAAAAATTACACGGCTCTTCATGAAATAGCATCTACTCTGACTATGGAATCGTAGACACAGTATATGCCTTGATGACTTTAAGTTAGGGATGATAGATTTAGCAAATAAAGTTAGAGGATTTCTGGGTAAATTTGCATATCAATAAACATTTTTTTTAGTAAAAAAGTATGCCCATGCAATGTATTTACAATGAAAAAATTGTTGTTGATTTGAAATTCAGATTTATCTGGGAGTCCTGTGTTTTATCTGGCAACTCTAACCTAAGTTCAAATTCCAATTTTTCTCCTGGACTACCTTTTGATAGTTATTTATAACCTCTCTGAGCCTTACATATCTAGAAAATTAGAATGAACAAATCTTTCTTTCTTTTTTTTTTTTTTTAAGATTTTATCCATTTATTTGACAGAGAGACACAGCGAAAGAAGGAACCCAAGCAGGGGGAGTAGGAGAAGCAGGCTTCCCGCAGAGCAGGGAGCCAGATGCCGGGCTCGATCCCAGGACACTGGGATCATGACCTGAGCCAAACGCAGACGCCTAACAACTGAGCAACCCAGGCACCCCTAAACAAACCTTTCTTGCATGGCTTTTGAGATAATTTTTTTTTAAGATTTTATTTATTTGACAGAGAGACACAGCGAGAGAGGGAACACAAGCAGGGGGAGTGGGAGAGGGAGAAGCAGGCTTCCCGCCGAGCAGGGAGCCCGATGTGGGACTCGATCTTGGGACCCTGGGACCATGACCCGAGCCTAAGGCAGACACTTAACGGACTAAGACACTCAGGAGCCCGGCTTTCAAGATAATTTAACAAGACTTTGCTGTGTTATCAGCATGGATGCCAGATCAGAAGTAAACTCAAGCATACCTCTTAATGTGAAGGCGTATTATTAGTTAAGATAAGGGTAAGCAGATATTGTGTAAACAATGTCCAACTCAGTCTCCTAACACGAAAAGAGTTTATTTCTCATGCCTGCAGTACCCCTTTGGGTTCCAGGTATCCTCTGTAATCCAGACTGCCTGGATCTTGTAGCCCTGCCATTTATTTCAGTATGGAGCCTCCCTCATAAGTATCAGGCACAAGCAAGAAAGCTTGTAAGAATTGTGCCAGTAATTGCACTACTGGGTATTTACCCCAAAGATACAAAAGTAGGGATCCGAAAGGGTACGTGCACCCCGATGTTTATAGCAGCCATGTCCACATTAGCCAAACTGTGGAAAGAGCCAAGATGTCCATCGACAGATGAATGGATAAAGAAGATGTGATATGGGGCGCCTGGATGGCTCAGTTGGTTAAGCAACTGCCTTCGGCTCAGGTCATGATCCCGGAGTCCCGGGATCAAGTCCCGCATCGGGCTCCCTGCTCAGCAGGGAGTCTGCTTCTTCCTCTGACCCTCCTCCCTCTCATTCTCTCTGTCTCTCATTCTCTCTCTCGCAAATAAAATCTTAAAAAAAAAAAAAAAAGACACACACACACACACAATGGGAATATTATGCAGCCATCACAAAGAACAAAATCTTGCCATATGCAATGACATGGATGAAACTGGAGGGTATTATGCTGAGCAAAATAAGTCAATCAGAGAAAGACATGTATCATATGACCTCACTGATATGAGGAATTCTTAATCTCAGGAAACAAACTGAGGGTTGCTGGAGTGGGGGGTGAGGTGACTGGGTGATAGACACAGGGGAGGGTATGTGCTCTGGTAAGCGCTGTGAATTGTGCAAGACTGTTGAATCTCAGATCTGTACCTCTGAAACAAATAATGCAATATATGTTAAGAAAAAAAAAAAGAAGATAGCAGGAGGGGAAGAATGAAAGGGGGGAAATCGAAGGGGGAGACAAACCATGAGAGACTATGGATTCTGAGAAACAAACTGAGGGTTCTAGAGGGCAGGGGGGTGGGAGGATGGGTTAGCCTGGTGATGGGTATTAAAGAGGGCACATTCTGCAAGGAGCACTGGGTGTTATGCACAAACAATGAATCATGGAACACTACATCAAAAACTAATGATGTAATGTATGGTGATTAACATAACAATAAAAAATTTAAAAAAAAAAAGAATTGTGCCAGTAATTAAATGCTTCAGCCTGGAAGTGATACACTTCACTTTCATACATGATCCACAGACAAAACTCATCACATAGCCCTACTTAGCTACCAGGGGGCAGCTTAATATAAACCCCATGCCTGGGGAGGAAAGGGTACCAAGAGTGGGAGAAGGCTTCACCACAATATCCATCTTGGTATTGCTAGGTAGAAGCCAGACAAAAGCAGTGGAAGGAATTCCCCGAGGCAGAGTCCCATGTCCTTCAAGGGGAGTGATAGAGACCTGAGCTGGAGGCAAGGACAATGATAAATAAACTACACGTTGAAAGCCTGGGGACTCAACATCCTGACCTTGTGGCTTCCAAGATCTTAGGCCAGAAAGATCAAGAGCCACGGGTGCAGAGCTTGCTCCTCTGCCCCAGGGTAACCCCTAGACTCTGGATAATGCATTTGTGCTACAGGAACTGCCCTGCCTGATGGAAAGGGCTGCCAGGAGGAAGGGTTAGGTATAAAACTTATAGGGTCAAAAACTCCCTCTCTCCCAAACTGCAAGAGGAGTGTCCCCAAATGACTGAAAGCAGCCTCCACTAGACACCATCCCACAGCTCCTCCCAGCCCAGAGGGACCCAATAATCTCCAATCCCAAAACAACCTAGGGTCAGTTCCACCTTGCAGAACCTGTGCCCTCTCCCTCTTGGAGAGTGTGCCTTCCCTTTAATAAACTGCTTTGTGCTGCTACTTTCCTTCTGGCTGTTATTATTCACCTGCAGATCCCCATTAAATCTTCTCCTAGGGAATCAGAGGACCAAGACCCCCATTTATATAACATAGATTAAGAAAGCTTAGGAAAAATCACAATATATAATCAGTTTTCTTCTTAATTTCTTATAAGTGAGTCTTCTGCAGGAGGTACTTAATGCCTTTCCTTTTGCTTTTCGTTTGGGTTGCTGAGTGTATGTTCCACTTCTATTTTGAAAGAATAGTTTTTATGTGGAAAATTTCCAGCTGAATAAAAAAAATTAATAGCTTTGGCCAATTTTAGGCTAAATTTCTTAATCTCCTAGCCAGGTAAAAGGATTTAGTTTACCACATTATGTTTTAAAAATGATAATAAACTGCAGTGGCAGAAGTACGTAATGTTTTAAGGACCTGACTTTTGTTTTTTTAAAATACAGGGATCAAAATAATAATCAGAGTATTTAATATATACCTCCATGAATAGAGAACATAAATTATTTTGGGACTGGATTACTATGCTTCATCTATTCAAAGGAAAACTTCTCTTTGCTTCCATTTGATCTTTCCTACTGATTAGTATCTGGGCTTAATTTTCCTTCTCATCAAGTTCCTATTTTGTTCATTTAAAACTTTCATGCATGTTGGGGGAAAATCACTGAGCACTTCAGAAAGAATACAGAGCTCTATTTTTACTGACCTACTTGTAGTTCTGCATAAGAAAACAATCCAGTGGTAGAACTCATTTCCAAATACAGGAAAACATTTAATAATGACCACTGACAGAAAGGAGACTCAAATAGCACCTGGAACATTGCACTGCAGTTAGACAAGGAGTTTGATATTAAAAGGTTATAGGACTATGACCTTTTATAGTTTTAAGAGCTCATAAATGAAAAACATGTCTTCTATCAACCAGTATCTCAATCCCTTAGACCGCTTTTAATAATTCCCTCTGTGCTCCCTTCATCCCCATATCCTGCCACAATTGTCTTGTTTCATTTCAAGCTATATAATAACACAAACTATATAATAACACAACAGCTGTAATGTTATGGAAATATTGTTGAAAATGGGACTAGTAAAACACATTCAATCCCAGATTGCTTATTTACTGGTGTACAAACTTAAGCAAGTCATTTCAGTTTTATGAACTTCTATGGGTAAGGATATGTATCTTATAGAGTTGGTGTGAGGCTTAAATGTAAAATGGGTTACAAATGTGCCCCCAATATTGTAAGTACTCTTTGAGTGTGAGTTCCTTTCCCTTACTGATGTCCACAGAAACGAAAGAGTAGATGATGAACGGTTAAGCGAGGCATGTTTTTACTACCAACAGCCCAAAGAGTTAAATTATGGAACAACAAAAGACAAATATAAAAATTGAAAAATGGCTATTAATAAACCCTTGAAGGATATAAAATATGAACTAAGCAGTGCTAATAGGTCATTTCCTAATAAAAACAAAAGACCTTTCCCTATAGAGTCTGTATAAGCACTTTTCTTAGAATCCCACTTAGGAATTTTTACAAACTTTTTAAAAAGGTAAGAAGTCACTGTTGACGTTAACAAAACCTTTTTGTAAATCTCAAAAATTTCTAGATACTGGAAGCAATACATGTGAATAAACAGGTATGACATTTACAATGAGTCGTGTACTACAATCTGCTTCACTTACCCAATGTGACCCATAAAATCAACAGATTTTTTTCTTCTACTTTTCTCTATGGTGTGCATTTCTGCCTGAAGACCGCTGTTCTTGAGGTGCCTGGGTGGCTCAGTAGATTAAGCATCTGCCTTCGGCTCAGGTCATGATCCCAGGGTTCTGGGATCGAGTCCCATGTCAGTTTCCCTGCTCAGTGGGGAGCCTGCTTCTCCCTCTTCCTCTGCCTGCCACTTACCCTGCTTGTGCTCTCTCTCTCTAATAAATAAAGTCTTAAAAAAAAAAATAAGACTACCGTTCCCTACGTACGTCCACCCTCACACCAAACATTCCAGGAAAATAATCAAGTGCAGAAAATTCTTTTACATTAGATATAACAATTGTAACTCTGCTGTGACCCTAATTTGCAAGGGCAAGGTGGTTGAGCACTCCCAAATAAAAGCTTTAACTGATAAAACTCACTCAGTTTTAGACAGAAACTCATTTTAACCATCTGCTTAATTTAAATAAAAGGGATGTTTCTCAACCATACAGAGTCCATGGGGTGGCAGCAATTGGGAATGCCTTCTCCAGGGTAGAACATGAGCTTCGGGACACCTTTCTGACTCGGTCCTCATCCTCCAAGGTCACCTCACAGAACTCTGTGCACCCTTCCCTGCCACCCTCTACCTGGCCCCCAGCACTTCAGAGCTGCCAACTTCTTCTTTCCCTCCCCTTGTGGTGTTAACTTCTGAGGTCCAGCCTCCACTGTGGATTATCAGAGGGAGAATGGAGGGAAAAGAGGGTGAATTTTGGTTCTGGGGAAGAAGTAGAAAGGGTATGGGAATACTCCACCATTGTCTCACATCTCGAAGGTTATCTAAAAGTTAAAAGGATATCTTTAATGTGAGTATTCACCAAATGTTAGTTGTCTCTTCAAACATTTTTTAAAACTTCTTATAATAAAAAACAAAACAAAACAAAAAAAGCAAATCAGTCTTCTTCTCTAAATATGATTAACATTACCAAAATCCCCTCAGACAAATTTCAGGGTAAGGAAGTTATGTGTCTACACGTGTGTGTGTGTGTGTGTGTAAAGGGAAAAAGGGAGGAGTGATAACCCTTCAAAACATATCAAAACTACTTATAAGAAACAATATCAGTAATCACACATGCAACACAAATCCCTTGATGTTGACAATGCTTTTAATTTATTTCTCTGAATCCCCTAATTTTAACTTTTTAATGTTTCATTTTCCCATTCTATAAATAGCAAAAATTATAATGTTAATTCAATGAAAAGAATTATTTGAAATGCAGATAAGCTAGTTTGATCTTCCTCAACTCATGACTGCATATGGATTTCATCCTATTTTCTCAGTAAATTTGACACTGATTAGGATAAAACCTTTCCACGGCCTCACTTGTGCATCTGCATATTTCAGTTTAAATTTAATTTTTAAGGGAATGACTTTTTTAAAAAGCTTTAACCTCTTACAGGATTTCAAAGACTTTTTTTTTTTCAAAGGAAGTAAACAACCTGTCCCTAAAGGCAGTGAACTTCTCCCTCCAAATTCCTCCCATTACCTGCTCTGGAAAATATTATTTCCACTTTATCAGTAAGTTCTCATGAATTGCTCTCTCTCTGAAAGTTTCTCTGACACTTCCCAAAGCTAATCATTTTTTCTGGCCTCAGAATTATCTCATGTCCTTTAGCAGTAGGGGCAGTTTCTATAAAAGCCCTGTTGAGAAAAAAAAAAAAATTACCAATTGTCCTTCAAGTAGGCAGTAAGAAGCAGGAGTTGAATTCAAAACTCGGGGCATCTCCTTTGGTTAGCAGCATGTAATTTCTGGTAACACTCATTTTATTGCATTTTAGTGAAGATACTTCTAAAAACCAATGTAGCAGTCTGGTCAATGTTCCAAAGCCACAACCTTTCGTACATCTTTTAATGCTTGTCACTGCATTATCTGTGAAGGGGGACCAGAAGTGTTGTGAAACGGGAACGTGATTCTGCCACCCCTGAGAAGTCTCACCCATCTCTGGGCTTCCGGTTTGGTAGGGGATTCCTAAGAGAATGAACATTGATTTCTCACAGTTGAAAATGTCCCCGGCGGCAAGATGGCGGAGGAGTAGGAGACCTGGATTTCGTCTCCTCTCAGGAATTCAGCTGGATAGGGATCAAACCATTCTGAACACCTACAAACTCAACAGGAGATCGAAGAAAAGAAGAGCAACAACTCTCTCATCAGAAAAGCGACCACCTTCTGGAAGGTAGGACGTGTGGAGAAGTGAATCCGAGGAGATATTCGGGAGGATAGACGGCGGGGGAGGGGCCTCCGTCCGCCGCTTCTGGCAAGTGATAGAACCACGGAGCACAAAATCGGAACTTTTAAAAGCCTGCTCCGCTGAGGGACGTCACTCTGGTGGCTAAGCAGGGGGTGGAACCCTCCGGGACAGTGTGGTCTCAGGACCCTCGGGGTCACAGAAAGACCGGGGGTGCCTGAGTGCGGCAGAGCTCCCAGGTATCGGAGCAGGGAAGCCGGCTGCAGAGGCGGAGCCCAGGCGTGGGCTCTCAGCTTGGGGTTGCCATAAACCGTGACCCGCGGCACAGTCGGGCCCCTGCTCCTCCAGCAGGGACCCAACAAGCGGCAGATCCGGGGAGACTCACCTTCCTCCCCTGGGAGGAGCCGCACGGGAGTGCACCACAGGGATCTGCTGGGTTTGGAGACTCCACCTGGGGTCGGGTGCCAGAGATAGAAACACGCGGTCATAGGCCGGGTGAGCACGGAGTGCGGCTGGAGACTGGGGAGACGGGAGTGACTGACGGCTTTTCTCTGGGGGCTCACAGAGGAGCGGGGCCCCAAGCTCTCGAATCCTCCGGGGCAGAGATTGGGAGGCCGCCATTTTCACTCTCCGCCTCCAAAGCTGTACGGAAAGCTCGCAGGGAACAAAAGCCCCGGAGAGCAAACCCGAGCAGATTACTTAGCCCAGACCGGCTAAGAAAGGACTGGCAGGATATCTTTAGAGCACTAAATGAGAAAAATATGCAGCCGAGAATAATATATCCAGCTAGGCTGTCATTGAAAATTGAAGGAGAGATAAAAAGCTTCCAGGACAAACAAAAACTAAAGGAATTTGCAAACACAAAACCAGCCCTACAGGAAATCTTGAAAGGGGTCCTCTAAGCAAAGAGAGAGCCTAAAAGCAACATAGACCAGAAAGGAATACAGACAATATACGGTAACAGTCACCTTACAGGCAATACAATGGCACTAAATTCCTATCTTTCAATAGTTACCCTGAATGTAAATGGACTCAATGCCCCAATCAAAAGACACAGGCTATCAGACTGGATTAAAAAACAAGACCCATCGATATGCTGTCTGCAAGAGACTCATTTTAGAACCAAAGACACCCCCAGATTGAAAGTGAGGGGGTGGAAAACCATTTACCATGCTAATGGACACCAAAAGAAAGCTGGGGTGGCAATCCTTATATCAGACAAATTAGATTTTAAGCCAAAGACTGTAATAAGAGATGAGGAAGGACACTATATCCTACTTAAAGGATCTATCCAAGAAGAAGATCTAACAATTGTAAATATCTATGCCCCTAACATGGGAGCAGCCAATTATATAAGGCAATTAATAACAAAAGCAAAGAAACACATTGACAACAACACAATAATAGTGGGGGACTTTAACACCCCCCTCACTGAAATGGACAGATCGTCTAAGCAAAAGATCAACAAGGAAATAAAGACTTTAAATGACACGCTGGACCAAATGGACTTTACAGACATATTCAGAACATTCCATCCCAAAGTAATGGAATACACATTCTTCTCTAGTGCCCATGGAACATTCTCCAGAATAGATCACATCCTAGGTCATAAATCAGGTCTCAACCGGTACCAAAAGATTGAAATCATTCCCTGCCTATTTTCAGACCACAATGCTTTGAAACTAGAACTCAATCACAAGAGGAAAGTCGGAAAGAACTCAAATACATGGAGGCTAAAGAGCATCCTACTGAAGAATGAATGGGTCAACCAGAAAATTAAAGAAGAATTAAAAAAATACATGGAAACCAATCAAAATGAAAACACAACTATTCAAAATCTTTGGGATGCAGCAAAGGCAGTCCTAAGAGCAAAGTATAGAGCAATACAAGCCTTTCTCAGAAACAAGAAAGGTCTCAAGGACACAACCTAACCCTACACCTAAAGGAGCTGGAGAAAGAACAGCAAAGAAAGCCTAAACCCAGCAGGAGAAGAGAAATCATAAAGATCAGAGCAGAAATCAATGAAATAGAAACCAAAAGAACAGTAGAACAGATCAACGAAACTAGGAGCTGGTTCTTTGAAAGAATTAACAAGATTGATAAACCCCTGGCCAGACTTATCAAAAAGAAAAGAGAAATGACCCAAATCAACAAAATCATGAATGAAAGAGGAGAGATCACAACCAACACCAAAGAAATACAAACAATTATAAGAACATATTATGAGCAACTCTATGCCAGCAAATTAGATAACCTGGAAGAGATGGATGCATTCCTAGAGATGTATCAACTACCAAAATTGAACCAGGATGAAATAGAAAACCTAAACAGACCTATAACCACTAAGGAAATTGAAGCAGTCATCAAAAATTTCCCAAAAAACAAAAGCCCAGGGCCAGATGGCTTCCCAGGGGAATTCTACCAAACATTTCAAGAAGAATTAATACCTATTCTTCTGAAACTGTTCCAAAAAATAGAAATGGAAGGAAAACTTCCAAACTCATTTTATGAGGCCAGCATTACCTTGATCCCAAAACCAGACAAAGACCCCATCAAAAAGGAGAATTACAGACCAATATCCCTGATGAACATGGATGCAAAAATTCTCACCAAAATACTAGCCAATAGGATCCAACAGTACATTAAAAGGATTATTCACCATGACCAAGTGGGATTTATCCCTGGGCTGCAAGGTTGGTTCAACATCCGCAAATCAATCAATGTGATACAATACATTAACAAAAGAAAGAACAAGAATCATATGATCCTCTCAATAGATGCAGAAAAAACATATGACAAAGTACAGCATCCTTTCTTGATCAAAACTCTTCAGAGTATAGGGATAGAGGGTACATACGTCAATATCATAAAAGCCATCTATGAAAAACCTACAGCGAATATCATTCTCAATGGGGAAAAACTGAGAGCTTTCCCCCTAAGGTCAGGAACGCGGCAGGGATGTCCACTATCACCACTGCTATTCAACATAGTATTGGAAGTCCTAGCTACAGCAATTAGACAACAAAAAGAAATAAAAGGCATCCAAATTGGCAAGGAAGAAGTCAAACTCTCACTCTTTGCAGATGATATGATACTTTATGTGGAAAACCCCAAAGACTCCACCCCAAAACTGCTAGAACTCATATAGGAATTCAGTCAAGTGGCAGGATATAAAATCAATGCACAGAAATCAGTGGCATTCCTATACACCAACAACAAGACAGAAGAAAGAGAAATTAAGGAGTCGATCCCATTTACAATTGCACCCAAAACCATAAGATACCTAGGAATAAATCTAACCAAAGAGACAAAGGATCTGTACTCAGAAAACTATAAAATACTCATGAAAGAAATTGAGGAAGACACAAAGAAATGGAAAAACGTTCCATGCTCATGGATTGGAAGAACAAATATTGTGAAGATGTCAATGCTACCTAGAGCAATCTACACATTCAATGCAATCCCCATCAAAATACCATCCACTTTTTTCAAAGAAATGGAACAAATAATCCTAAAATTTTTATGGAACCAGAAAAGACCCCGCATAGCCAGAGGAGTGTTGAAAAAGAAAAGCAAAGCCGGCGGCATCACAATTCTGGACTTCAAGCTCTATTACAAAGCTGTCATCATCAAGACAGCATGGTACTGGCACAAAAACAGACACATAGATCAATGGAACAGAATAGAGAGCCCAGAAATGGACCCTCAACTCTGTGGTCAACTCATCTTTGACAAAGCAGGAAAGAATGTCCAATGGAACAAAGACAGTCTCTTCAACAAATGGTGTTGGGAAAATTGGATAGCCACATGCAGAAGAATGAAACTGGACCATTTCCTTACACCACACACAAAAATAGACTCCAAATGGTTGAAAGACTTCAATGTGAGACAGGAGTCCATCAACATCCTAAAGGAGAACACAGGCAGCAACCTCTTCGACCTCAGCCGAAGCAACTTCTTTCTAGAAACATCGCCAAAGGCAAGGGAAGCAAGGGCAAAAATGAACTATTGGGACTTCATCAAGATAAAAAGCTTTTGCAAAGCAAAGGAAACAGTCAACAAAACCAAAAGACAACCGACAGAATGGGAGAAGATATTTGCAAATGACATATCAGATAAAGGGCTAGTATCCAAAATCTATAAAGAACTCATCAAACTCAACACCCAAAGAACAAATGATCCAATCAAGAAATGGACAGAAGACATGAACAGACATTTCTCCAAAGAAGACATCCAAATGGCCAACAGACACATGAAAAAGTGCTCAATATCGCTCAGCATCAGGGAAATCCAAATCAAAACCTCAATGAGATACCACCTCACACCAGTCAGAATGGCTAAAATTAACAAGTCAGGAAACAACAGATGTTGGCGGGGATGCGGAGAAAGGGGAACCCTCCTACACTGTTGGTGGGAATGCAAGCTGGTGCAGCCACTCTGGAAAACTGTATGGAGGTTCCTCAAAAAGTTGAAAATAGAGCTACCCTATGATCCAGCAATTGCACTACTGGGTATTTACCCCAAAGATACAAAAGTAGGGATCCGAAGGGGTACGTGCACCCTGATGTTTATAGCAGCAATGCCCACAGTAGCCAAACTGTGGAAAGAGCCAAGATGTTCATCGACAGATGAATGGATAAAGAAGAGATGGTATATATATACAATGGAATATTATGCCGCCATCAAAAAGAATGAGATCTTGCCATTTGCAACGACGTGGATGGAACTGGAGGTTATTATGTTGAGTGAAATAAGTCAAACAGAGAAAGACATGTATCATATGATCTCACTGATATGAGGAATTCTTAATCGCAGGAAACAAACTGAGTGTTGTTGGAGTGGGGGGTTGGGTGGGAGGGATGGGGTGACTGGGTGATGGACACTGGGGAGGGTTTGTGCTCTGGTAAGCGCTGTGAATTGTGCAAGACTATTGAATCTCAGATCTGTACCTCTGAAACAAATAATGCAATATATGTTAAGAAAAAAAAAAAGAAGAAGAAGGTAGCGGGAGGGGAAGAATGAAGCGGGGGAAATCGGAGGGGAGGGAGGTGGGAGGATGGGTTAGCCTGGTGGTGGGTATTGAGGAGGGCACATTCTGCATGGAGCACTGGGTGTTGTGCACAAACAATGAATCATGGAACACTTCATCTAAAACCAATGATGTAATGTATGGGGATTAACATAAGCTTAAAAATAAATTAAAAAAAAAAATGTCCCCAGCTTCTCTAGCCCATAGAATTCCCCCCAGTTTTACCTACTAGTCAAGGGCTTGAATGTCACATTTTTTACTCAACATCTATTTGTCGCCTGGGTCACTGAGTTCCTCACCTCCTGGGCTTCTTCCTCAGTGGAGACAATTACCACAGAAGCAGTTAAGTAGCGTGCTACCAAACGTTTAGTGATAGTGCAAGCATGTGATATCCATTCCCTCGAAGCAACAGCAACATAAGCTCAGAATATCATCTTGGCACCAGAGCAGGACTTCAATCAATCCCCAAGCACCAATACTGTTTTCTTCAGACTCTGCTCTGCTCTGAAAAAGAACACTGATCATGCATCAATTCATAATGATCTCACTGTTTGCCAAATTTCCACGTCTTGTGTAGTAACTATCAGGTATTTCAGCAAATGTATTTTGGAGATCATAATTCTCTCAGCTAGATGTACGCTCATTGAGGAAGAGGGGCAGTTCCTACTTTTCTTTTATGGTTTAGACATTGACTGGTATATGAAGAATTTTACCCATGAGATATATCCAAGTATTTAGAAATTCTCTCACAGGACTTCTAATGAGTGGCATGAGCATAGGTCAAAGAAAAAAGGATCAAGTGAAACACTTGAATCACTAATGAAATCTATATCCCAAAAATATGAATCTTCCATCTGCAACATTAATAAATTTATATTTATAATTATTATGCTGGCTCTTTTGGAGTGGTAAAAATACTTAATGGTTGGTCAGTGGAATATAGACTACTAGCTATGTGTACTTCCTCTTTTTCCTTGGCATATAGCTCATCTACATTCTCCCTTGTAGTAGTGTGGACCACTGACTAATGACGAATGACTAATTTCTAGCCAATGGGATTTTTCAGGAAGTGATGAAAACTCCTTTCAGGTCTTGCCCATTAAAAAAAAAAAAAAATTCCCATATAATACTCCATATTCCTTTCCTTTTCACTATATTAATGCAAATCATGGTGCTCTTTGAAGCCATTGTGTTAAAGATGAAAGACTCACAAATGGAAGGGATATAAGTTCTCTCTCTTCAAGGAGAACCACTATGGTTAGGAACATCCATTTCACACATCACATGAGGAGGAAATTGATAAGCTACTGACTGAGAGTTGTCTATAACTGTAAGTAGAGTTAGAAAAATATACCGCGCAAGTTATCATATTGAAAGCAGAGAAGGAAGAAACGTTACCAACCAGCTTCAGGCCTCACCCTCATCCACGAAGACAGATCGGTGTACCACAGACATTACAGGACCTCTCGTGTAAGCTATATCTCAGAAAAAGCCTCGATGTCCATTTTACATGTGCATCAAATTAAATACAGAGACTAATTTCCAGAGCAGTCACTTCTACAAATTATATATAAACATATACATACATACATTTAATATACATATGTGTATATACACATACATATTATACATTACATACTATGTTTACTTACTATTTATTTACTATATATGATATATAGCTATTATATAATAGACATCTATATATGTAACTATTATAAATAGTACATTATATGTATAAATTAAAATTACAACATACACATTAGATTTTGAAGCAGTGAGCAAGAAAAATATGGCTTAATATTCATTATGAACACATTGACATCTTTTTCACTATGTGCATTCTTAAATATTTTTTTACTAGTAAAATTTATCACTATCCCTTTACTTTATATTATGAATATTGTAATAGAACTTAAAGCAGAAACAGTGTCAACATTATTAATATAGATTACACAAGCTTGATATTTTGCTCTTTTCTACATAATTTCAAAATATAGTTAAAAAGTAATAAATGAGCCAATATATGCACTCTCACTCACTATCTCTCTCTCTATATATATATATATACATATATACACACACACACATACATATATATGCACATTTAACTACTTTTATAAGCATTTGGAGTATAACGGCCATACTACCCATCATTTTCTAAGCATCAGCCCTGGTCCAGCTTCTTGCACACAGTAGATGCTAAATAAGAGGAAGATCACTATGATGATGACCACAAAGATAGGTTTAGAAATGTCAAGATAAAAGAAACTTTATATTTTACCAATATTACAGTGCAGACATACTCTTTGGAAATAAGCACAATAATTTTAACTACAAACAAATGCACTACTTAATTCAAGTCCAACATAAGCATCTCTGATTATTTTGACTTTGATGCCTAACACACATGTTTTTAGAAATTTTTCTATGGGGAACTCTTACAATATCATTGGCTGAAACAAGAAGAATATAAACCATCAGCAAAAGAAATACTTTAAATGTTCTAAAATTAACTCAGCAAGAAAGGATTTCACCAGACAGAAATCAAATTACTGTTAACTGTCCCATGCCAGTATTTGCAATATTGTGTAAAGGTCTGAAAATTCAAATAAGAAACTAATGGCAGGTTTTATCAGAGACCACTTTATCTGAGACCTCAATTTCAAATATTCTGCCCTAAAACAGAAATGTTATATTTGACTGAAACTCTTCTTAGTGACACAAAGACACAGGCCTAACATTCTTCCCCTTTGCTTTCACTGAATTTAAGCTTCTCCATGAGGTAAAAGCACATGACCAACCTAACAGATGACTTGGAGTTGCCTTAATGCCTTTGGAATTCTAGCCATTAATTTAAGCTTAGTACAAGTAAGCACACAATTTAATAACATGTAATCCAATTGGACAATGAATATATTCAGAATCATTTGCCACAAATGATCACGAAAGATATTAATATTCATTAGCAATTTTTATGAGAAAATTAAGATGCTCCTAAATTTTTTTTTCTCAATTTAACCTCAATTCCTGGTCCTTATCATTTAGATTTCTGATAACTTCTTTTATAATTGACATTCATAAGACTTGAAAGGAAAGACAGGAAGTTTGGATCAGTCCTTTTTCCTGAGATATGATTTTCACATCAGCTAAGTGTATGGCACACCCACCAGTGATGATTCCTGACAAGTTTTCTTATGCTGCTAACATGTGGATTTCTGAACAGCCCATTTCTTAAAAAATTACTGTATAAAATTTAATTTCCATTAAAGAAGCCCAAGCAATAATTTCTGTATGGGTCAAGGAGTATTGCACATATATTTTAACATTCATTTCTGACCTATGCTGTGAATAATTTTGCCAGATGATGGCATTTTAACCACTCCACAATGTTCAAAGAGGAAAGACATAAGTACATTTTTTCTTTTCACATTTTGCACCAGCTTCCCGCATTAGAAAATACCAGTAAGCTAAGAAATGACGCCAGCATGCAGTAAAACATACTTCTTGTCATCTGCTTCCAGGTTTTCACAATTAATAGACACTGCCATTTCAGCTTTTCCTTTCTTCAGTGCCTGAAATTCTTATTCCACAGGACTACTCATAACATTGATTGGATATGTAGTAATAATGAAGACACTGTAAAATGCATTCCAGTCTATTAAGATAGTTATGAATAAGGTATTAATTTCAGTATTTTTCATCTACTTTAAGATTTCTACCTTTGATTCATTTACTCATTAAACTAGTATTGATTGATTGTCTGCATTCTGCTGGTTATTTTTATCTGAGTTTATCTGCCCCAACAATATATCTTTATTACATATAACTTACAGATGAAGGACAGAGACTCAGAGAAATGAAGGCACTTGTTTACTAAGATAAAGTTGGTAGGGCGCCTGGGTGGCTCAGTCGTTAGGCGTCTGCCTTCGGCTCAGGTCACGATCCCAGGGTCCTGGGATCGAGCCCCGCATCGGGCTCCCTGCTCTGCGGGAGGCCTGCTTCTCCCTCTCCCACTCCCCCTGTTTGTGTTCCTGCTCTCACTATCTCTCTCTCTGTCAAATAAATAAAATCTTAAAAAAAAAAAAAAGATAAAGTTGGTATATTTTATGATTCAAAGTACAGTGTGTTTTCCATTCTCCAGCCTTCTTTTTTTAGAATGTGAGCAGTACTTGCAAAGCACAAACATTTAGTTTTGGAACCAAACTAAGTTGACTTCAAAACCTAAAACCGCCACATACAAACTACATGATTTTTAAAGAATTCTTAATCTCTGAAAGTCTCTGTGTCTTCATCTGCAAAACAGGAATAAAAGTAATATTTTAATAATATTTTTTTAAAATGATATATGCATGTGTAACATTTAATGTATAACATATGGTGTATATAATGTGTAACATATAACGGTGTATGTAACACATTTAGGAAGTAATAGATGTGCATTAATAGTAAGTAATAAAGGGGAGCCTTGGTGGTCCAGTCTGTTAAACGTCTGCCTTCGGCTCCAGGTCATGATACCAGGGTCCTGGGTTTGAGCCCCACATTGTCCAGATCCCTGCTCAGCAGGGAACCTGCTTCTCCCTCTCCTCCCCACTTGTGCTCTCTCTCTCAAATAAATCAATAAAATCTTTTAAAAAAATAGTAAGTAATAAAAATACTGGAGGTAGATTGTATGTACTCCTTTTAGTGGGAATATGGATTAATCACTAGGCTGGGAGTAAATAAATGAGATGTTTAGTCCTTCTTCACTTAAAAAAAAATGGTTCTCTAAAGATCTCTCAGGTCAATATTGAAAAAGAAAGACAAAAACTTGCCTTCTGATGAGAGAGAAACAATGAAAGTCTACGATGTAATAAAAATTACAGGCAGTGTTTGGTACTATGAAGGCTAAGTCTTAAAAAGGAAATGATGAACGATGGGGTTAGGATCTAGCAGATGGGGTTGTCAGAGAAGTCCTCTCTGAAGAAGTAACATTGGAATAGAGACATGAATGAAGTGACACAGCCAGTCATACAAAGACCTAGGGCCATGGCAGAGGGGGTAATAAGCTTGTGACTGAACAAAGAAGTAACAGGGAAGATGGTAAGAGGTTGTCAGAGATAGAAGAGGCCAGATCATGTAGACTTCTGTAAGCATTTGGATTTTATTCTATGTGTGTTTGGAAGCCATTGGAGGGTTTTATTGAGAGCGGTGGTAATTGGGTATCAGCAATAAAAGGTCTCTCAGGCTGCTAAGTGGAGAATAAAATCTTGTGTGGAGAACAGACTCCTATGTGGTTAAGCATGGAAGGTGAGGAGATAAATTAGTTGCCACAGGGCAGGAAAGAGCTAATGACAGCTTCAAGTTAGACTCTGTTAGTTCAACCAATGAATACAGTTTGCATGAAACAGAGAAGAAAAAACAGTGACTTCTGTGTGTTGGTTTTTTCCCAAAGCAACGGGATGAACAGTGATTCCACTTACTGAGATGGGAAGGATAGAGGAACACATTTTATAAATGTCTGATGAATCTCTTAGGCACCAAAGTGGATTTAGCGAGCAGGCAGTTAGATATCTAAGTCAGGACCTCTGGGGAGGGAGTGTTATCAGAGCTCCCAATTTGGGATTCACCAGCCCATGGATGGATCCCATGTGATCCATCCTTAGTAGTGATCTCCAGGGTGGGATTCTCACAATTTCCAAAAGAGGTCCAGAAAGAAAAGATCAGAACGTCATTTTTATATTTTATTCTTGTATTTAACTAATACTACATGATTTGATACCGATGCCCTCACGTGGTGCCTATCATGTATCACACTGCATTCAGGGTACCCTGAGGTGACTGTAGGAATTACATAACAAGGAGGCGTAAAGGGCAAAGCCTCATTTTTTTTCTTCCAACATCATGTGACACACTGGTGTACTTATATCTGCACACAGGAATATATATGTGCATATACATGAATAGATTACCTAGTTTTAAAAATAGCTTTTTAAAATAAACATTGTATTTTTGTATTAACTTTAGATATACAGAAAAGTTACACAGAGGGGCGCCTGGGTGGCTCAATCAGTTAAGCGACTGCCTTCAGCTCAGGTCATGATCTCAGGGTCCTGGGATCGAGCCCCGCATTGGGCTCCCTGCTCCATAGGGAGCCTGCTTCTCCCTCTGACCCTCTCCCCTCTCATGCTGTTTCTCACTCTCTCAAACAAATAAATAAATAAATCTTAAAAAAAAAAAAGTTACACAGATAATAGAGTTTCCATATATCCATCACTCCATTCTCCTAATGTTACCATACAAGGCCTCGGTTCCTTTGTCAAAACTAAGAAACCACCAATGGTACATTACTACCACCTTTATTTGAGAGAGAAAAATGATAATCTACTTTGATCCAGTAAGAAGTCAGACTAAAAAATCAAAATAACCGAAAAGATTATCTAAATATCATTCTATATACCTTATTTTTCACCCTTAAATGTGCCACGTGCATATGAAAACTTGAGATATTGACTAATGTTTGTATGAAGCCATTAAGATTCCCACAACATATTTAAAATTTAAAATTAGTGCCATTGGTTCAAGACTGCTTGCAGAGAAAGCAGGAAAGAAGGAGACAGTCAGTGGTCATCTAAACAGCAGAAGTAGCAGTACCCCTGTGATGTTCTGCCACAGAGAGGGACCCTACCCCAGTGGAGGGAAGGGAGCTGGAGGACCCAGTGGTCAACACCAGCAGGCACCACGGAAGGCAAAGCCATGTGATTTGATGTAATTGTATCTGGTGACTTTTCTACTACAATTATTCTCCATAGAAATTATAAGAACGGTAGCATCTGTTTCAAGACCATGCCCAATCAAAAGCGACCATCAGATACAAGTACGACTCTAGCCCTTGTGTCACTAAGAAAACGTAACTAATCTCATTTGAGCCTCTGAAGATATAAATCAAAGGGGAAAAACCTAAATCTCTACAATGCAAACAAAAGCTCTCTAGTTTCTCTGACTTGTATTCCAAATTAGTGCCTCTGACCTTTTCTTAAAACCTTAAGCATCACAAGGAAATCAGTGGGAAGGGAATCATGTGCTAACCAAGTACTTAAAGGGCAGAAAAACTCACTGGAGTGAAAGGGGATTAGTAAAGGGTGGGGAAGAGGACCAGCCCCTCCCAGTTTGGGTGAGCAGATTCGGGATTAGTTATCAAGCAGAAACCCACATGGCATTAACAGCTCTGACATCAGGGGAGAAGCAAATATAAAACACTCAGCTCTAAGAGGGGTTCATCAGAGAATCCCCTCCGGAATGTAAGGTACTGGAGAGAAGCTCTATGGGGAGTGGGTGGACTCACGCCAAAACTCCATTAAGATGGGAGACTTCAAGTCACGGAAATTAACTTGCTGAAGATCTGCTTCCAATTCTTCTTCCAGCTTCATGGTTAAATGTAATTAATGGCTGTGACCTGCTAATGAGTGCTTTTGTTAAGACACACCTGTCATGAGTATTTTTTTTTTTAATAAATAGAAATTTAAGATGAAGAAAGCTGAATGCTAGGGCAGGGGCTTTAATTATGTAGGTATTAAACATGTCAAGTTTTTAAAGGTAAATTACTATTTTTATGATTTGCTAGAAATGTCATTTTACAGATATGAAAAGCATTTTGAAGGGGGCTGGGGAGGGCTCATGCCTGTTTGTAACAGTACAGAAAGAAAACTTAGGTAATTCATTGTGTTTTCTCCTTTTCAGCCTGGTTTTTATTTATGTGCTTCAGTCTCTGCGCAAAGGGCTGCAAACCAGAGATTTGTTCTTCACTCTTGCTTAGAGCAGAATGAAAGCTCATAAACTCCTCTCTCTGGGATGCATCTTCTTGCCCTTGCTTTTTTTTCATCAGACCTGGGCTCAATTCCCAAGAGAGTGTGCCACTGTTGAGGCCTTAAGAAATGGTGTGTGTTGCCCAGACCTGTCCCCCCTGTCTGGGCCCGGGACTGACCGCTGTGGCTCCTCATCGGGGCGGGGCAGGTGTGAGGCAGTGACTGCAGACTCCCGACCCCACAGCACCCACTACCCCCATGACGGCAGAGATGATCGGGAGGCTTGGCCCACACGGTTCTTCAACAGGACATGCCTCTGCAATGACAATTTCTCAGGACACAACTGTGGGACTTGCCGTCCTGGATGGAGAGGAGCTGCCTGTGACCAGAGGGTTCTCATAGGTAAGTGGGGATATAAGTGGAGACACAGTTTTTCCTGAGACTCAATGTGTTTAAGAGAAAACTAAATCATTGGAACTGGAAGAATACCTGGAAATCCTATAACTCAACTGAGGAAGCTGAGGCCTGGAGAGGCTAATAAGTTTATACCGTTTAAAGAGTCAAGGCTCAGATCTGAGTAATGGGATTTTCTTCTGAAACACTTACTGGGCAATCATGCTATTCGAGGAACTGTGCTAGGTGTTTATGACTAGACCTTTCAGAAACATCTCAAGGTAGTTATGTTAATTATGGTAAGTGAGGTTCAGAAAGGTCTAATCCATATAGCTGGGATCTGGAAACCCTGGAATTCACCCCTGAGGTCAGTCTAGCTCTAAACCATGAGCTTCTTCCACTGCCCTGGCTAACCCACGACGGACCTGCCCACTGCTATGATCAAGTTCAGCCATTTGAGATGACAAGTCTCGCCTGTGCCTTATTAAATCAATAAATAACAAGGCTCTAAA
Organism: Mirounga leonina; assembly: GCF_011800145.1. Lineage (NCBI taxonomy): Eukaryota > Metazoa > Chordata > Mammalia > Carnivora > Phocidae > Mirounga > Mirounga leonina. Next base: position 7,638,909 of record NW_023270757.1, on the reverse strand, counting down.
GAGTAAATCCAGCAATACTCGGTTGTTTTCTATGTGCCAAACATTGGACCAAGGGTTTATTCATTTGAGAGAGCGAGAATGAGAGAGAGTACATGAGAGGGGGCAGGGTCAGAGGGAGAAGCAGGCTCCTCACCGAGCAGGGAGCCCGATGCGGGACTCGATCCCGGGACTCCAGGATCATGACCTGAGCCGAAGGCAGTTGCTTAACCAACTGAGCCACCCAGGTGCCCTGGACCAAGGGTTTAACAAGACTTTTATTGAGTCTTTGTTATGAGCCAGGCTCTGATATAATTTTTATGTGTGTCCTCTTTAATCTTTACAGCTATGTCAAGCAGATATTGTTTTTACATACACCTTACAGATGAAAAACTGAGACAGAAAAATGTGTGCAGAGTCATAGAATAAGTCTCTGGTCTTAACCACTCTGCCATGTTTCTGCAAGGTTTATGATTTTTAAGAAGGTAGAAAGTTCCCCAAATATGCCCATGATGAGCAGAAATAAATATAAGATCGCAGAATCATAAAGTCCACAGTTAGATTAAAGAAAGCTAACAGAAATCCTGGGGGGGGAGGGGCGGAGGGAGGAGGGGTGTGGCCCGCAAGAAAACAGGCCTAAAGAAGGCATTTTAGTAAGGGGTATTTTAAAAAGTATAACATGATTTAAGCATGCATGCAAATTATCATTAGTGGGTAAATGGGACATGGTGTTATGATTATGCTCACGAGGCCGATGTTTTCATGTTTGAACCTTCTTGAAGTCAGGAGAAACCTTCTGGACTTAAGTGCAGAAGAGAAGAACCGCTTCGTCCAGGCCTTAGATATGGCAAAGCGCACAATTCACCCTCAGTTTGTCATTGCGACCAGGAGATCAGAAGAAATACTGGGGCCTGATCGCAACACGCCACAGTTTGAGAACATTTCCATTTATAACTACTTTGTTTGGACACACTATTACTCAGTCAAAAAGACTTTCCTTGGGCCAGGCCAGGAAAGCTTTGAAGTGGATTTCTCTCACGAAGGACCAGCTTTCCTCACGTGGCACAGGAACCACCTCCTGCAGTTGGAGAGAGACATGCAGGTATGCAGGAAGCGTTTCGGTTCTCAGGTCCAGTTTGTAAGTCATCTTAACTCACTGGTTCTCAATGATCTAAACATGTGATTAATCTGCCTTTGACATTCTGTGAAGTTTCTCCCTGTACAGATTACTTACTCATTAATTAATTAATCTTTATCTTTCATGAAGGAAAAAGAGAATAACATCAACAACGAGGGAGCCAGTTGGGACATTTGTAGGTGTGATTTAAAGTGTTAGGCGTATTCTACAGCTCTGTAATTGAAAAAAAAAAAAGATCTTCATATAGCTTGCAACAAAAGACTCTCATTTGCTATGTCTTCCTTCTCGAATGTAAACCAATATCCCCTCCTCCTGGTTTGGATGAAACAAGTGTACATACACTTCTCAGGCTACCAAGTCCCAAATACATCCCCCATTAGACCACCTGATGATTCTAATGTGGTACAGGGTTTAAATTATGAAAAAAAAAAATCTTTTCCATTTATACTCTCATATTTTCATTGAATGCCATTTTGTCCCCATGCCCCGTACCACTTCAAGGCTTGTGGAAGAAACCTAACAAAATATCTCATAAATCAGATAGCATTTTTACTTAAAAGGCATCAACTTTTTTGGCATAAAGTGAACCTCAACCCAAACATAAGTATCTCCTGCTTATTTTTAAGCAGAGAGGCTCAAACCACATTAAAGCATCCCGCTAACACAGATACTTTATTATTATAGTTTCTTTTGCCAATTGCTTTTTCTTGAGAAAGGTATTGGAATTTTCAAATGAAATTTTAAATTATTAGATCTCAACTAGGAAATCCACAAAGTGAACCTGTTTTCTAAGTGAAATGGATTCCTTCCCTCAAATTAAAATCTAAAAATTAATCTGAAAATATCTGAGGGCAGAAAAGGTGCTTAGATTCATCTATTGATTTGCAGTATGCCTGTGTTCAGCATTATCACAAGAAAATAAATGGTTAGAAGAGAGAGAATTAATGCCCTAAAATACAGAATAAAATATTGGTATGAAAGCAGTCCAAACATACGCGGTTTGAGAGTGATTAAATTAATTCATCTGCTACTCTGAACTTCATATTTTATAGCTCTGATTACAAGTAAGACATTTAGTAGATTATGAGTAGATAAATCTGTCATTTGTAATCACCTCCAGATCTCCGTGCCTTCAAGTCATTTTCCCACGGGCACACCAAAACGAAAGGGCAGGTGGAAAGTATCTGAAAGCTTCGATTTTTCCTGTGTAAACTTCGACCTCTATGACTTACATTTTTAAAACCCAACAGCACAAGGGATCCAACAAATTACAGTCTAAATGTAATGCACAGTTGAAATGCCACATGAATATGCTCCAGCTCCCAAATGTCAGTTCTGAACCACAAACTGACTCTTAATGATCCCTTGGAAGCTGTCAGTAATTTTCGTGAACCAGAACAATGGCTTCTAAACAAGGACTCTAAACCCTTGGAGATCAATAACCAAGGATACCTTGGAAAGCTTTTGGTCCTCTAAAATACCCCGAGGACAAGGAGATGCTTCCTAGAAAGGGCTTAGAGTAAAAAAGCAGAAATGTACTAAATGTTTTGGAGGTGAGATAAAACAATGGCATGCTCTACACTCTAAACATAACTCCCCAAAGGCCTAAGGGAATGAGAACAAGTACAATAAATACATGTTTTAGGGAACTCAATAAAATAAGCAGGTGATCTTGAGTCCAGTACTTTTAAAATTGTTGAGGTCAGCTCTGAAGGGAAACTTGGTTCCTGGGCTAAAGAACAGTATGCACAAAGAAATATTTTGCCTCCGTTTAATATTTCCTGACGGTATTTGTTTCAAACAGAAACCCAAGCCTTCACAGTTTATATTCTCAAGCAGGGGTCTTTAAGTAAAACACCTTCAGTTCCCAGGCAGATAAGGTAAGTGTGAAAGAGCCTATGTAACCCATGAAAAGTCAAATCCATGTATCTGGTGCTTGGAAAACCTGGAACATACCACTGAGGTCTGCCTCACTCTAATCTGTAGGTGTCTTCCACTACCCTTGCTAACCCCCAAAACATTTTAAAGGCCAGACTCCAAATGCCTAAAGTCATTTAAGTTAAATTTTAAAAGACAGACACAAAACAAAAAGTACTGCTCTGCGTAACATATTTAAAGGTTGGATCTGGCTACAGACCCAGACTTAGTGATGCTTGAATTAAAGATATGAAAACAGAAGGAGATAAAGAGTCAAGGAGCGAAAGTTATTATTGAGATTTTTTGGTATAAGCAACAGAAATGTAATTACTTGCCTAAAAAGGAAAGGGAAGACTTCCCCCCTCCTAAAAAAAAATCATATGCAGAAACTTCTCTATAATGAGTTGAGTTTCATTCTCTCTAGTGCCTCAATGACTCCTTGTGGTATATGAGAAGATTTGCTAAATAAGGTATTTAATTCCTCTGGCTCCTCAGACACCACGGATATACTCACTCATTCTAATTGCCCCAAGAGAGCTGATAGACTGCCAGGGAGAAAACCAAGCGAAGAGGGAGAATTTTAAACAAAAGCAGAGAACACTAATAATAGTTTCTGTGATCTAGGAAATGTTGCAGGATCCTTCGTTCTCCCTTCCCTACTGGAATTTTGCGACTGGGAGGAACATCTGTGACATTTGCACCGATGACATGATGGGATCCAGAAGCAACTTTGATCCCACTCTTATCAGCCTGAATTCTGTCTTTTCTCAATGGCGAGTGGTCTGTGAATCCTTGGAGGATTATGATACCCTGGGAACCCTTTGTAATAGTAAGTTCCAAATGACATCCAGGATTCAGAATTCCCTACTAGATAAAGAGGTTAAATGTGTTGCCTGAAGGCCCTTCATTCTACTAAGGACTTCAGAAGAAAATCTACTTTTACTTTAGAGAATCAATGTACAGATATATTCCTTGAACACTGGGGCTATTCAAGGCAATCTCTAAGGTTCCAGGGCAGACAGAAAGTGTCTATACATTTTTATATTGCTTCCCTTAAGCAATTTGGTTAGTGCGTTGCTCACTCTCTTATTCTGTAAACGTTCACTCTCTTATTTTGGAAATGTATAGTTATATTAAATTCATCATCCTCTTAGCACACTCAGCACTGCTTAGTAGTCATGTGTCTTGTGCTAGAATTTCATAGAAAATTGTTTCTCTGGGAAACCTGAAATGTGCAGAAAGAGTTGAAGTGCCCAAAGAGTACAATTCTAGTCTGAGGGTCAAAAACAAAAGGTGATGTGAAGGATATCTTTAAGAAAAGGAAGATTCTGGGGCGCCTTGGTGGCTCAGTCGGTTAAGTGTCAGACTCTTGGTTTTGCCTCAGGTCATGGTCTCAGGGTCTTGGGATCAAGCCTGGCATCAGGCTCTGTGCTCAGAGGGGAGTTTGCTTGAGATTCTCTCTCTCTCTCTCTGCCCCTCCCCCTGCACGTGCGCTCTCTCTCTCAAATAAACAAAATAAATAAATAAATCTTTAAAAAAAAGAAAAGAAAAGGAAGATACTACACAGAAAATGTCTGCCTGCTAACTACTTTCCATCTCTCTCAAAGCAAACACTTAGAGAGAAAGCTTAACCAGCTGTCTTAGCTAGCATCCTTTCTCCAGTGATTTAAATGCCACTTCTGCCTTAGGCCAAGTTTCTGTTACATGTGGATCTGTTCCTGAGTGTACCATTCTCTTGCTTGGATCACATTATTAGTCTCTGTGGTACTGACACAAGGTCTTAATTATTAGAGTCTCCCTACCCCGTCTTATTTTTCTTCTTCAGGCATGCTTGGTTATTTTAAATTTGTTCTTCCATGTAAAAACTAGATTTGGGGGAATTTATTTTATTAACATCTTCATAGTACATTTTACATATATTCTCTTAAGTTTAAAATATTAAATTCCTTTATAAACTTAAAAAAGGATATTCTTAAAAAAAGAATATTCTAAATAGAACAAAAAAAAATCAGTAGATTTTTTTCACCATTAGAAGATTGTTTAGCTGTGTATAGGAATAAGGGAAGAGAGAAGTGACAGTGTATTAAGTTTTTTCTATAGAAGTTTAAAACTTAGAATAAATTTCTCATTTGTTTGGCATGCTGAATGAGTGATCCCCCCCCCTTGAAATAAAATTGAGAATCAATATATCTTTAGATACCAAAATATTAATCTCTGAGCAGGCTATTGTATTTTGGCCTGGGATTTTTTTCCAGACATTTTCTGGTCATACAGATGATTGGATACCAAAGTATAGCACAGCTTACGTGGGTAAATAGGAGAGAAGATACTGTTTCATCACAGTCTTTTGGTCAGTTAGTCTAAGTCTCATAACAGGACACATAGTTTCATGAAAAATTAAGATTATGTGCTTTAAATGAAACAAATTTGAAGATTACTCCTTGTCTTAGTTCAAGATATAAATACCAAGCATTTTATTTATTAGGCCAGTGAAAGAAAAGAAAAGGAAACTAATAGTTGATTCAACACATACTATGTATCTGATATGGTGCCAAATGCTTTAATATGATATCTTATATAATTCTCCTAGAAAGCGGTGCCTGGCTGTCTCTGTCAGTTAAGCCTCTGTCTTCTGCTCGGGTCATGGTCCCAGGTACTAGGATCTAGCCCTGTGTCTGGCTTCCTGCTCAGAGGGGAGCCTGCTTCTCCCTCTGCCTTCTGCCCCGCCCCCCTGCTTGTGCTTGCATGTTCTCTTTCTCTCCCTAATAAATAAATAAAATCTTTTTAAAAAAGTAATTCTCCTAGGGATTCTTTCCTTTCTCTACTGTCTTTGGATGAAATGATCCATTCCTGTGGTTCCATTGATCATCTTTTACAGGACAGCCATGAATGAACATTTTTAAGGCAAATCTTCCTTGCATATCCCATGCCTGTGTTATCATGGGCTTGTTGCACGATGTCTCTCCAATGTCCCATTAATGCACCAAACTTGGTAACTTTGAAAGAGTGAATTAGTGACACCTAAGCCTCTTCTAACCAGTAAAATATCATCGCTGATTCATCACAAGAAAAATGCTGTTTCTACACAGTATTTCCTAAATCTACTTTCTCCTTCAGCCACTCAGAACTTTTTATTCCTTCCTGCGTGAAAACTCCGCAAGACTCCAATCCGTATGATGTTTTTAGGTGCATTGGCAGAGGTTGTCCATGTGCAAACAAATCTAAATAGCCCTGGGTTAAATTAAACTGGTTTAAACTAGTTTCTTTACTATCGGAATTCTCCACTATGAAACTCCATGAGAGCAAATTAGAAATGTAGTGTTTTTGAAACCCATGTAAGTTATAATTTTTTCTTGGAATTTATTGACACTTCCTGAACAATAATCCCTAAAACATAAACTTGAATTGATAGTTTACCCAGTGGTATCTGAAAGTACTAATAATAATGTATGCCTAAAAAATGTGCATCTACTTTCCAATCTCAATCTTGGCATATGTTTTATTTTTATATTATATAAATAAATTTGCTATGCTAATTCATCAGGTACTAATCATTATGTTAATTATAATAAACATTACAACAGAGTAAGCTTTATGAGTGAGGTAAGATGAATACAAGTACACGTTGTAATATCACCTCTCTCACCCCAGTGGATTATTCTGCAGATACTCTTAGGACACACACGCTTCTCTGGAGACCACTGGAACAGACAAATGCAAAATGCTCCTAACCAATCTCCTCTCCTCCCACCTACCTACGACTTCTCTTCACTTCCTATTGAATTAAATGTAACTTTCTCCTATTGCTCTGTAGCTTTTCATTGTTCTCACCATCCACTACTGTCTTACATCGCCCTCTACTCCAGGCAAGCCATTTCCCACGCGGACCTCTGTTACAGCCAACACGATCTTTCCATACATCAGCATACAACAAATGATGACTTAGCATCTATTCTAGGCCAGGCACTGTGCCAAGATTAAGGGATGTACTGGTGAGCAAGTACAGATAGAGTTCTTGCTCTGACGGAGCTTATCTTACAGATAGGGGAAAGCTTAGCATCTCTCGTTATTACCTCTGCCTAAAATGTTTGACTTGTAACATTTCTCCTATTTCACCTGAAAATTCTCCTCAGTCCTTCAGGACTCTTTGCAAATCTCTCTTCTTTAATGGCGCCCTCCTGGAGTCATCCAACTGGAAAGGATTGATACTCTCTCCGTCTCTGTCTCTTTGTCTCTCTGTGCCCCTTCTCTACCTTCCTGTCTGCCTCTTCCCCTCTCTTTCTCTCCTTCCCTCCCTCCCTTAAGGCACCTATCCTATTACCCCTAGTATCACAGCTCTTTGTTTGCCTGTTTTTCTTACTGCCTTTTAAAAAGTTTAATTATTGGGGCGCCTGGGTGACTCAGTCGTTAAGCACCTGCCTTCGGCTCAGGTCATGATCCCAGGGTCCTGGGATCGAGCCCCACATCGGGCTCCATGCTCGGCAGGAAGCCTGCTTCTCCCTCTCCCGCTCCCCCTACTTGTGTTCCTGCTCTCGCTGTCTCTCTCTCTGTCAAATAAATAAATCTTTAAAAAAAAAAGTTTAATTATTTGCTCACATCAATTGCTGTAAAATATGAATCTATTGAAATATAGACCACCTCCCAAAGAAATTTTAGACTGTTTTTCTTTATTTCTCTGAAGGCTTGAAACAAATAGCATTTGAGTACAAAATTTCACATATATGTGAAATATAGATTTCAGTGTGGAATTTAGGTTTATGAGATTATTTTGGTAAAATTCAATTTTCCAAGGAATTTTGATGTTAATATATTCTCATTACAGAAGCATACATTGATTAAACAAATACCAGAACCTCTGTTTTGTGACCTTTTTTTTCTTCCAGTGATTTTATGTATCACAAATCTAACTCTGTTTGCATGATAACTTAAATTTTCTCACTGTAATGCCCCTAAGTATGTATTTTTTAAAACTTTCTCTTCTACCAAGGAGAACCTATCTTTCCATGTTCTTGCTATGTATAAAAATTAAAGAGCAAAGATAAGATCTCTAAATATTCTATAAATGTTTACATAGCCCATCCTTTTTCCAGGTACCGAGGGTGGGCCAATTAGGAGAAATCCAGCTGGAAATGTGGCTAGACCAATGGTGCAACGTCTTCCAGAACCACAGGATGTCGCTCAGTGCTTGGAAGTTGGTTTATTCGACACCCCTCCTTTTTATTCCAATTCTACAAACAGTTTCCGAAACACTGTGGAAGGTAAGTAAAAGAAATCAGCGCTTTGAATTCATCTGGTTATCACAGCCCCACAATGAACTGTTCACATTCAGATCTCTTTGAAAAATCTTTGAAAGACACACTGACCCTGTGAATTTACATGATGTTGCCTCCAATTACGACGCAGTCACAATTCTCTGCTCAAGAAAGAACTTGTTAAGTGAAGTGTCAGACCATGAAACTCTTTTTAATTATCATAGGAGAAGCCCTTGGAAATTATTCTTCAATCTCTTAAGTACCTAAAAAGTATTTAAATTCAAATCTGTTAGGTGGCTGATCAACAGGTGTATAACTATATCAAATTCTAATAGAGTCAAATAATATTGAAGACTTTGAGAGCTTATTAAAATTTTTCTTAAAAAATAACAATAAAAAATTCTAAACAATTAGCTGACAGCCAATAAAACCTGGTTGGGGCATATATTTCATTTAAGTTTGTATCATCCTGTAACTTTTTTTAAAGGTCTATAAAAATTCAACTACCATATAATGATATTTAATTTGATTTTCCTTATTTAAGTCAAAGGATTTTAAAGCTGAGGAAACTAAAGACCAAAGAGCTAAAATGAATATCCCACGATACTCAGTAACAGAGCACAATTTCAAATCCAAATTTTCTAAGTCCAGTGTCTTTAATGATAAATTTTGATATCTCTAAATCATTATTGAAACATATTTAAAGTTTTAAAACAACAGAATCACATTTAACGTATTATAAACCTCTTACTGCCAAAATTCACATTATATACAGCATTAAATATGTTAGACTCTTCCCCCTAAAGAAGAATGGGAATGGATCTCTCTGTTCCCATGATCTGAGATACTTGATATAGGTATCTCATCATTATTTTCAATTCTCTCCCCTTTTATCATCAAAACTGCATGCCATTCTCTTCTATCTTTATGTTAATTTTAATAACTAAATATGAATGCACTGATTCGGAGATTTTCAATAAATAATCACTCTATTTTGACTAAACTGGTGTATATAAACTAAGGCCATAAGCGCTAATTTCTAAAAGAATGTGTAGATTGCATCTTATTGAAACCCAATCAAAAGACAAATTATTCTGATTTCCTGACAGAATGTATGAAAGGACCAGAGCCTACCAACATGCCCTGTATGTTACAGGCAATCTTTAAACATTTTGTAAATAAAATAATGGAATAAATGTATGAAACATGGCTAAATAAATGAGTGAGTGTAATTATACAAATGGGTTAATGTATTTTAAATTCTAATTTTATTTTATAATATGTAACCTTTCCCTGCTCTCTCACCTCTGATTCTTAAAGCCAAACACGCACACTTATAACTCCACCCCACATCATAGACCCTCCATTTTTATTTGTGATCTATCCTCACCTTCTGCCCAATATATATAGACATGATATATATAATATGTATAATATATATGAAAATATGTGTGGAAAATACATATAATATATAATATGGGATATATAACATGAGAAATATATAATACATGTAATACGGAATATGTACATATTATATGGGAATAGCATATATATATCATATAGAATATAGGAAATGTATATATAGAATACCAATAATTGCCAGAAGTTATATAAATGTTTCAACCAATAGGCTCTCCAGATGTTTAAAACTAGTACAGACATGGTAAGAATGCTCTGAGAAATTGTGACTTTTCCACAAAAATAAGATAACTTTCCAAAAATAAATCTGCTGACAGTCAAAAGGAATAAGGTAGGAAACTAAAGCAACATCTGACAATGTAAGTTCTAGGACAATTAGAGGGATGTTCTCCCGATGTGTCAGCAGTTTTTAGAAGGAGCTAGAGACTTCCCTTGTCTTTATTTCCACTAGACCAACGTTTGCCTTGTCAAAATAGTGTGTTCTATATATTTTGACTGGTATCCTTTGCAGGTCATTATTTTTCACCTAGAGGCTACATTTAGCATGTCAGGCCACTGGCTTAAAGCTAACCTAGCTCTGGGCATAGCAGGAAATGTCACCAACCATAGGTCCAGAGAAGCGATGCTATTATATTAAGGTAAAAATTGGCCTGAAAAAGCTTAGGAAAAATTGTTTCCCTATACAATCACTGTTGCTGATTTGAGAAGTAAGATGTTTGTGACGGTTTTTACTATTCTCACCCCTATTTTTATATTTAGGTTACAGCGATCCCACAGGAAAGTATGACCCTGCTATTCGAAGCCTTCACAATCTGGCTCATCTATTTCTGAATGGAACAGGGGGACAAACCCATTTATCTCCAAATGACCCTATTTTTGTCCTCCTCCATACTTTCACTGATGCGGTCTTTGATGAATGGCTGAGGAGATATCATGCTGGTAAGATGTTTTCATATGATTTTTTGCAGGCTCACCAAGGAGACTGCTTAGGTGCTATAGTTATCATTACAGAGTAAGCACTTGACACATCTAAACTGCACTTCAAAATAAGGATAAAATAGCTATGATATCTAGCCGTTTCCAAATATCCCAAACTACTTTGAAAATGCCGATAAAACATCCCTTACAGCGGTTAGAAGAGGATATTTACTAGCATTCACTCGGACTAAGCACGTAATCTCTTCTCATTTGTGGTATGAAAAGATGACTATCATGCTGCCCAATTTTTTCTTCCCCATATCTTCCAATGAACATTGGCATTGCCCTTTTTTTTTTTGGAACATTTTTATTGTGAATAAAAAAATCTTACTGAGCTCTTCTTCGATACCTAAAAGACAAAAAATTATACTCACAATCCACAGTTTTGATTTTTATTACTTCTGGCCTCCTATAAATGGAAATTTTGTCCAACTTGAAAAGTTAATATTGGTTTTTTATCACAGCATAGAGAATCTCTTTCAACTTCATTTTAATGCATTTTAAAAAAATATTATTGAAAAGGCCATTTTCTCTTCACTTCTATTCAGCCAAGAGGCTCACATTACTTTTCAAATAATGACAGTGCTTCTATTGGTTAAAACATTATACATTTTCATTTTCAAAACTGTTCTAAATTGTGCCTTCTGTGCCTTTACTTCATCACACACACAAATATAATGTTGCGGATTAACTATCTATTGATTTATCTATCCAATTCGACCAGTCTCTTATTTCTTTGTGTGTGTGTGTGTGTGTGTGTGTGCGGTAGAAACCTCTAATCCAACCTGATTATGAGAATTAACTAATGTGTTGATCAAAATCATATGTTCCATCAGAAAATCACTGAAGAAACCAATAACTTACACGTAAATATTCATTCATCACCTGCTATGAATTCACTGATTGGAGTGCCACCTATTTCATATGTATTTACATACATACCTACAACCATAATGAATTATCTACAATTTACAATGTCTATTTTTTAAGCGAAATAAGAAATTAACAACCCTTGAGATGCAATGAGTGCAGTATTATTCTAGATTATCATAATGCCTACCTTATCTTTACAACCACAGTGCTCACTCCTAATTCTTACTCAATATCTCAGGCATTCATCTTCAACAAATATTTCCTAAGCATTCATATATTTAATAGAACACAAAATCCCTCTCTCTCTTTTTTTTTCTTTTTTTTTTTTTTTAAGATTTTTATTTATTTATCTGAGAGAGAATGAGAGACAGAGAGCACGAGAGGGAGGAGGGTCAGAGGGAGAAGCAGACTCCCCGCCGAGCAGGGAGCCCGATGCGGGACCCGATCCAGGGACTCCAGGATCATGACCTGAGCCGAAGGCAGTCGCTTAACTGACTGAGCCACCCAGGCGCCCAATCCCTCTCTTTCCACAATCATAATTATCATTTTACGTATGTTTAGCTATATTACTTTTATGACAGTAACAAGTAAACTGGAGTTAATAGGTTTAGGAATGAACAAAAACTTCCATTAAACATACACTTCTGGGAACTAGACAACAATGTACGAATTATAGTTATGCAGCCCTTCAAAATGCCAGGGCTGTTAGTAAGTTTTTCTTACTTAACACTTACTTAAGAAGTAAGAGGAAGTGGAGAATCTTGGTTACTCTGGCAAGTCTCTTAAGGGGAGCTTTCTTTCAACCATGAAAACAAGTATTCCTTTGCTTTACATATCTTGATTGAAAAGATCATTATTTCACATTCATAACAATCCATTAAAGGTCATTGATGAACCAGATAAACACCTTTCTTCTTAGTTATTTTCTTCCTGCTCCCTTTGTTTGTGCTATAAATAGCATAAGATCTCTCAGTTACCTGGAGAGTAGTGGAGGGAAAAGCACCATGAACGAAAAATAGGGTACCTGGAGCATATTCTGACAAAATATGGCCATAAAATTATAGGACAAGCCAATGTAAACACTTACAAATTGCATGAATGCTAAACACTAACAATTAACCACCTGCTTAAATAGTCCATGTATCTGCAAATGTCCCTTGAAAAACAATGTCATAGAACAACTATGTTAGAGAAAAAAATAAAACGATTGGGAAGATTTCTAAAATTATCCTTATTGTAGAAGTCTCTGTTGAAAATAAGTCTATGAGTGGAGGATGGAATTATTTTTCAGGGTGTATTAAACAGTTTTTATAGATAATGAGAACTCTTCAAAAATCATAGGATTATAAAATTATTAGGGTCAGAATGGAATAAGAGTTACATTTTACAGCTGAAGGAAATTATGGTCATTCACAGGGGAATGTCTATTACAGAATCCTCTCATTAGACCTGAGGTAGAACAGTATAGAACATTCAAACCTTATTTAATATAATGTTAATTTTTATTCACTAACATTTTGTATCCATGTGCACATTTAATTCAAGTCTCTTTTTTTTAAGTGAGAATTATGTGAATTAAATTTTAAATATAGTACTCCAGAAGTTCAGTTTTTTCAGAAGAAGCAGTTTATACATTTCCTAGGACCAATCACTACTATTTTGCCCCGAGAGAAACGAAGTAATTACACGTAAACTCAAATCCTTTCACAAATATTATCTGATTCCATATCCTGGCTATTGTGAGTGACGCTGCAATGGACACAGGTGCAGACATCTCTTTGAGATACTAATTTCATGTCTTTTACATACACCTCCGGAAGTGGCATTGCTGGATCATATGGTAGTTCTATTTTTAATTTTTCGAGGAACTTCCATTTCTTTTTTTTTTTTTTTAAGATTTTATTTATTTATTTGAGAGAGAGAGAATGAGAGAGAGCACATGAGAAGGGGGAGGGTCAGAGGGAGAAGCAGACTCCCCGCCGAGCAGGGAGCCCGATGTGGGACTCGATCCTGGGACTCCAGGATCATGACCTGAGCCGAAGGCAGTCGCCCAACCAACTGAGCCACCCAGGCGCCCGAGAAACTTCCATTTCTGTTTCCATAGTAGCTGCACCAAGTCCCACCAACAGTGCACAACAGCTCCCATATCTCCACACTCTTGCCAACGCTTGTTATCTCTTTTCTTTTCGATAATCACCATCCTAAGACGTGTGATCTCTCATTATGGTTCTAATCTGCATTTTCTAATGATTAGTGATATTCAGTACCTTTTCACATACCTGCTGACCATTTGTAAATCATCATGTCACACACCTTAAATATAGACAATTTTTTGTCAGGTGGACCTCAGTAAGGCTGGAAAATAGAGTATGAGCACCTACTGTTCCTTACATAGTCTTCTAGGTACCAGAAATACAGTAGAATAAAAAACGCACAAAAATATTTTCCCTCCTGGGACTCTCCTAGTTGTAGTAGAAATGACAGTAAAAACATGTAAATAAATATATGGTATGTTAGATCGGGGAAAGTCTTTGTAGACAAAGAAAAGCAGGAATGGGGTTAGGGAGTATGAGGTAAATGCATGAGGGAAGATCATCCCTAGATGAACAAAGGAGTCCACTGTGACTGGAGCAGAGTGGAGAGTGGAAAGAAAATGATGGGAAATAAGGTCAGAGGGACAACAAGGGGAGAGCCTGAGGGATGTTGGACGAACCTCTGAGATGGGGAGCCACTGAAGGGTCTTGCATAGGAAAGTTTCATGACAATTCTACTGTTACTGTTTGTTATTTTTATGATTATTCCTCCACTCATTTTAATGGGTATGACTTTATCACACAGCTGACGCTGAACTGAGTTGAGGCTGATCAAGTCAGGTTCTAGTAGAAAGGTGAAATGGAAAGTTAAAAAATTAGATCTAAATTATTAAAGTTAAAAAATTAGATCTAAATTATTAACTTTAATATCTAACTTTAATAAATAATTAAAAATAATACACCAAAATGTGAGTCCCTTGAGACCTCAGGCATTTTGTCTGTTTTGTTCAGTGCCATCACCTCCATGGCTAGACCAGTGTCTGGCATTGGAAAAAGCTCAACAGATTTGAATAGATAAATATTTAATTAGCATTAATACATAGTAAATTTAAAGTCACAGAAATATTAACACTACATACCATTTTTATGATCAATTGTTTTTTCAAAGTAGACGCTAAAACACTCTTCTGTGCTTCCCAGGATCACAGTGACTGTTCAGATAATATACTTCCTGCAAACAGAAAAATCTAATACTCTGTTAGCCTTCTCACATATTCCAGCTCTTCTAAAGATATTCCCACTTATGTCCTGCCCAAGCCCACTTCCAACTCTGGTTTTGAGTTATCCCATCTGGTTTAGTTGCATCAACATAAATGCAGAACAACAATAGCAAAAAAGAATAATCTTTTGCCACAAAGAGCGTATCACTCCTTTTTTATCCCTGATGACAGAAACTCCCTAATAATACAAACACCTGTAACTTGCATTTAAGTAGAAAGAGGAGGGGTGGCAGGAAGTAAATCATATTCCAGGACCTTGATTAAAAATTGTAAGTGTTTTTTCTAACAGAGTAAAATCTGGAGATAGGTTAATATTTATATCTCTGAAGATAAACAGAAAAAGTGAAGAATACTGAACAGATATATTCACATTCAAGGACAAATTTCCATTAGATACAGTACCTCTCAAATTTAAATTTAAGATGAAGCTACAGCAAACTACAGGTCCATCTTTGGAAAAATAAGTCCAATGAATTTTTTCAAATAAGTTTCTGTAATTTAAAAATCAAACAATTTGTGATCATCATAGATGATAAAATACTAAAACTTCCCTGCTTTTAAACTTTTTTGATCTATTGAATGATATGCTAGTGCTGTATTCAAAGCATTTGAACTCTGTTTTATGCAATTCCCTTTTCTGCTGTAGTGAAACTATTTTTATGTCTTTATGCAGTGTAAAATATAAAAGAAATTTTTATGTTATCCTAGAATATTTCAGGTCACCTTCAGAACATAATAATCTATTAATACTAACTTTATTATGTCTATTAACAAGATGTCTTTGGCATATTTTAGATGCATCCACGTTTCCACTGGAAAATGCCCCAATTGGGCACAATAGACAATACAACATGGTGCCATTCTGGCCCCCAGTTACCAACATAGAAATGTTTGTTACTGCTCCAGATAATCTGGGATATACGTATGAAGTTCAGTGGCCAAGTGAGTATTGAAAATGTACCTTTACTGTGGAAACTTCCCAAAGCAAATTTGTTGCCTTTTAAGGTAGTCACGGTATTCTGTGGCCTATAATTTCCACTTAGATTTAGAAGGTGTTACGTGGATTTTTATTTCGGGATAAAGAGATTGAATTTAACATTTGTTGAGAGCTTGCTCTGACCTGGAATTGAGTTGATTATATAGCACACTATCCCATTAATCCCTGCCACTCTCTGAGGTAACAACTGTAGTCCTCACTTTACAAATAAGGTAGAAGGGGCTAGCCATGATTAGCTTAGAAAGGGTAATTGTCAAGGATCACACTTTTAGTGGGCAGGGAGAATGAACTTTGAGCTTAGGCCCACGTAATACGCCCCAAGTTCTCTACTACATAATTGTGCCTCATTATCTTTATTATGAGAAAAAAATGGAGTGAGATGCTCCTCATTGCTTTTTCTGAGATTTTGAAACTGAAAAGTTTCTTGTTTAATTTCCAGTCCCTTCTCAACAAAGGCACTAGGGTGGAAGAGTGCACCCTTCTGGTGGATTCTGGAAGACTCGTGCTCCAAAACCAACCCTAGTGCCTTCTAACCAAGTCACCCAAGTGGCTCAAACCCTACAGCACCACTTTCTCAACCTTTAGAATGGACCCAATAGGGTCCACTTATTATGAGAAACTGGGACGTGCCCTCAAGACGACAGGTGCTATCATCAGCAGTGTGGCCAGTAAAAATTATATAGGAAGAATTTGGTAAAATGCCTGCAACAGTGCCGAAGTTTAGGGTGTCTGATTTTCGGTGGCAACTATTTTACTGTTTATTCTTTGTTTTCCTTTTATTTTTCCAATAGGTCGGAGTTTTAGTATTTCTGAGGTTGTTACCATAGCAGTAGTCGCTGCTTTATTACTGGTTGCAGTCATTTTCGGGGGTGCTTCTTGCCTGATTAGGGCCAGAAACAACATGGACGAAGCAAATCAGCCTCTTCTCACGGATCAATATCAACACTATGATGAAGACTATGAAAAAATGGAGAATCCTAATCAGTCTAGGGTCTAATGATAAAACCAATTCTCTTATGTATTAGTATCACAAAAACACCTTGTTGAAAAATAATAGGTTAAATTTCTTCCTTTATTTACTTTCCCTCTGTTACTTTCTTCCTTATGCGTGCACAATAGAATTAGAGCTTTAAGTATTGTTTTTCAAAACTGGGAAGAGTTAAAACCTTTTTTAATGGGTTCTATGTTTCAACTCTATTTAAAATGGTAGGTTGTATGTTAACTAACCAAAATTTAAATAAGAACTTGAAACATTAAAAAAAATAAATACAATGGTAGGTTGTAGGCACATACCCTAACCCCTAACCCTAATCCCTAACCCTAAGCCTAACCCTAACCCTAACTCTAACCGTAACAGTAACCCTAACCGTAACCTTAACTCTAACCCTAACAGTAACCCTAACCGTAACCCTAACTCTAACCCTAACAGTAACCCTAACCCTAACCCTCTGGAGAGGTCCCTGAACGGCAAAATACCAAGCACATATCCTAACCCTAACCCTGAATCTGAGAAAGTGGCTTCCTGAACACATGACAAGAAAAGCTGAGAAGCAGCCAAGTTATCCTAGAGAAGACCCCAACATTTAAGAACTGGTAGTATTTCTGAAAATGGGTGTGAAGGTAGAGATTAAAAAAAAAAAAAAGGTAGTTTGTGCCAACTCCATGGTATATAAGCAGAGAGTGTGAAGATTTGGGGCACGTTTTAAAAGTCAATTATATGACAATGTAAATAAGCTATTGTGCTTTGTGTATAAAGAAAAATCATGATAGTAAATCTCTGATTAAAATACAGGAGTAGGAATTTCTACAATGTTAAAATGCAAATACCTTTCCATTTGTTGACATTGAACAACAGATATATAGGAAGCCACATTTATTAATTAAAATCAATTACGTGGAGCTACAAATGGGATCCCAATTAACTTTTTGAAACTAGAATTCCCCCTGGGCATCAGCATACATTTTAGTGTGAGGGTCAAAGTCACAACAAAATCATAATCATTGTCCATTTTGAAGTGATAAAAACTTCACTTTGTTTAAAAGACAATTGATACTGTGTCTGATTGCTACTATGTTCTACCTCTCAATTCACTGAAAAAGGAACTACCCATTTATACATTTCACCTCCCAGTTCCTCTTCCAGTATCTTAGAGGTCCACAAGCCAGACACAAAGGTGGAGAACACACGATACGGTGTTCTACAGTTACCATTCAATTGATTGTGTTGACTCCAAATAGCATTCTCTTATCACTTAACAGCCTTTTGTATGTTTTCAGAATAAAATATTAAAAATATTATTCCCTCAGCCCCCTTTTCTATGCACTCGTGCAAGACTCTCATTAATTTTTTTCTTCTTCCTATCTTCTAACATAAAATATTTTTACTATTTTTGATCTTGGGCTACGGAAACTATATTCCCAAAGAAGAATTTTAAAGTCTGGTCAGTCTGAACAAACATTTTCAATAAAATCAGCAAAAGAAATACTAACAATAGTAATCATACACTATAGAAAATGGGGAGTCTGATATTCCCAACTCAAGAAATAGAAACAAGATTAACATTATATACACACAGGGGTGCCTGGGTGGCTCACTCGGTTAAGCGTCTGCCTTTGGCTCAGGTCATGATCCCAGGGTCCTGGGATCGAGTCCTTCACTGGGCTCTCTGCTCAGTGGGGAGCCTGCTTCTCTCTCTCCGTCTGCGTCTCCCCTTGCTTGTGCTCTCTCATTCGCTCTCTGTCAAATAAATAAAATATTTTTTAAAAACTTAAAAAAAGGTGATGTACAAACAATGGATTACTGGTTTTCCCTATACTAAGCAATCTTAAGGCTATGTACACAAGATAAGTAGACAAAATGTGATAGTGAAAGAGAATGCATGTACTAATAGTATCTTTTAAATTTTCAAATAGCATTACTGAATTGATTTTCTGAATACATTTGATTTATTAAAATATATACTCATAGCTTTTCAGATAACTTATTGTATAATGTAAGGTTTCATTTCATATAAACATCAATAAAACCAAGTCCACCACATCATATTTTTAGAGATTTTTTTAAAGATTTTATTTATTTATTTGACAGAGACACATCAAGAGAGGGAACACAAGCAGGGGAGCGGGAGAGGGAGAAGCAGGCTTCCCGCGGAGCAGGGAGCCCGATGCGGGGCTCAATCCCAGGACCCTGGGATCATGACCTGAGCCGAAGGCAGACGCTTAAGGACTGAGCCACCCAGGCGCCCCAGAGATTTTTTTAAATACTCATTTCATAAACATTTATTGGGCTCATCCTGGATTTCAGACATAGTTCCAGGTACTGTGGATTTGGGGAGGGGAAAGTAAGGAAGATAAAATTGAGAAGGTCACATTTGATGTGGGCTTCAAGGAAAGCTAATGGATTTACCAAACTCAGGAGCAGAGAAGGGTACTCCATGCAGAAATGACAGCAGGAGCAAGGTGACAGAAGTTTGGATGAGCATGGAACATTCAAAAATATAAAAGTAGGTCAGTGTGGTTAGAGCATAGTTTTCATGGGGAGAGTAGAAAGATAAATTGGGAATAAAATTGGTGTCATATATGAAGTCCTAAGAAATTTGAAATTCATTCTACAGGTAAGAGGGAGCAGGGAAGAGTCACAAATAAAGGATGTTTTACAAAGATAATGATGGTGGTGATGTTTGTAAATAACGTCTATTAAGAATACTTTGGAGGGGCGCCGGGGTGGCTCAGTCGTTAAGCGTCTGCCTTCAGCTCAGGTCATGGTCCCAGGGTCCTGGGATTGAGCCCCGCATAGGGCTCCCTGCTTGGCGGGAAGCCTGCTTCTCCCTCTCCCATTCCCCCTGCTTGTGCTCTCTCTTTTTCTCTCTGTCAAAATAGATAAATAAATAAAATCTTTAAAATAAAATATAAATAATTTTAAAAAACTAATTGTAAGAGAAAGCTACACCCATTATATTGTAACTGTAGCTTTGATTATTTCTCCCTAAATATTTTGCTTTATTTTTCTTCCATTCAAGGACTTCTGTTTCTTTTACAGCACTGTCTGATCTTATGACTTATCTTGATCAGGTGACCATTAGTCTTCTGTAATATGTCATATATGATCTTATGTGTTATCTTGATCAGGTGACCTTTACTCTTCTGTAATATGTCATATCATTCTCTTCAAATATGTCATATCATTCTCTTCAAATAATATTAGCTTGCAATCTTGGATACTTTCTACTGTTCTCGGTCCTTCAGTTCTCTTATAAAACACAGTCAATGAAGTTATTATGCACTCACTAGAAAGCCCATTCCACACCACTTAAATAGATCTTGCCCTGTTGCATCAGCACCCATTATTTGCCAGGGCCACAAACTGAGCTAAGTGTTATAGTCTAAACAGAGTGAGAAGCCTGGCTGGATCTTCTTATATAATCAAAGATGAAAAACTATTACTTTTGTGTCCCTCTGAAGGTATATACTATCTTCATTCCTAGAAGCAGACCTCAGAGACAGTGCTCACTTTAAAACTGGATTCAGGGAAAAAAGTTTTGACTGTTAAAATACCTATTCCAAGATTCGGTCATAAGACCTTTGTTCTGAGCTCAGCCCATGACTATACGTCAATGTTATGTATTTTGTCCTTTGCCTAGGCAAAATTTTTATTAACCAACCAGCCAATGGAACATCATGTTGGGCAGAGAAAGCTAATATGAAATAGAGAAAGGACAAAAAAATTTTAAATATATTAGCAAACCAAGAACAGAGCCTGATATAAAAGAGATAAAATGTAAAAAGGAAAAACGCAAAATCTGGCACCTCAAAAGCACAAGTGCAAAATTAAACAATGAAGGAAGACAGGAACTAGCAGGATTCTTTACAAAATAACCAGGAGATTTTAGTAGATTTCAAGTTCGGTGTAAGTCAATAGTGAAATGCAACTAATAAAGGGGGGAAATGCTATGCTACTGAAAAGTGAGGAAAAGTAGTGTGCAAATGAAGATATGCTGTGCTTCATAATACAGAAACAGAAATCCGTGGTGTTAGAGTCACATCTGGAGTATCTATTCCACTTTAAAACCACAGTTTAAGGGAAACGTTGACAAACTAGAAGGTGCTTCCTCATCTTTCACATGATACAATGCTACAGTTACTGGCCCAAGAGAGAACCTTGGAAGTCACTCTTAAATTCTACCATCCCTCTCAATCCTCACATCTAATTAGTTAACAAGTTTGTTAATCCTGAGCATTGAACCCATCATCTAAAGTAGGGGTTCCAACTGGAGGGCAATTTACACCCTGGAGTCATTTTGGTGTGGGATAGCTACTGGCATCTATTGGGGTGCTGCTAAACATCCCACGATACTCAAAATTGCCTCCACATTGAAACATTAATCAGCCCAAGATGTCAATAGTGCTGAGGTTAAGAAAATGTGATCCAGAGCTACAAGGATAAACAGGTTTCACAGTGTTCCTGGCTTCCTAGAACTTAGTACCTAAATGGGAAAGAGTGGCAAAAAACAATGTACTTTATTAGCAATACATTATAGCCTCAAAAAATAAGTTTAAAAGGTAGAGAGTCCAAGCACAATGCTACTTTCAAGGATTCAAGCTCTTTCTAATTTTCTTCCACTACCCTTAGTGTGTGGTCTCTATCCTTTTATTTATACTGTCAGGGCCGCAAAATGGCTACTCCAGAAATAAAAGGCATCCAAATCGGCAAAGAAGAAGTCAAACTCTCACTCTTTGCAGATGATATGATACTTTATGGGGAAAACCCAAAAGACTCCACCCCAAAACTGCTAGAACTCATACAGGAATTCAGTCAAGTGGCAGGATATAAAATCAATGCACAGAAATCAGTGGCATTCCTATACACCAACAAGACAGAAGGAGAAATTAAGGAGTCGATCCCATTTAAATTGCACCCAAAACCATAAGATACCTAGGAATAAATCTAACCAAAGAGACAAAGGATCTGTACTCAGAAAACTATAAAATACTCATGAAAGAAATTGAGGAAGACACAAAGAAACGGAAAAATATTCCATGCTCATGGATTGGAAGAACAAATATTGTGAAGATGTCAATGCTGCCTAGAGCATTCTACACATTCAGTGCAATCCCCATCAAAATGCCATCCACTTTTTTCAAAGAAATGGAACAAATAATCCTAAAATTTGTATGGAACCCAAAAAGACCCCGGATAGCCAAAGGAATGTTGAAAAAGAAAAGCAAAGCTGGTGGCATCACAATTCCGGACTTCCAGCTCTATCACAAAGCTGTCATCATCAAGACAGTATGGTACTCGCACAAAAACAGACACATAGATCAATGGAACAGAATAGAGAGCCCAGAAATGGATCCTCAACTGTATGGTCAACTAATCTTTGACAAAGCAGGAAAGAGTGTCCAATGGAAAAAAGACAGTCTCTTCAACAAATGGTGTTGGGAAAATTGGACAGCCACATGCAGAAGAATGAAACTGGACCATTTCCATGCACCACACAGAAAAATAGACTCAAAATGTGAGACAGGAGTCCATCAAAATCCTCAAGGAGAACACAGGCAACAACCTCTTCGACCTCAGCCGCAGCAACTTCTCCCTAGAAACATTGCCAAAGGCAAGGGAAGCAAGGGCAAAAATGAACTATTGGGACTTCATCAAGATAAAAAGCTTTTGCACAGCAAAGGAAACAGTCAACAAAACCAAAAGACAACTGACAGAATGGGAGAAGATATTTGCAAATGACATATCAGATAAAGGGCTAGTATCCAAAATCTATAAAGAACTTATCAAACTCAACACCCAAAGAACAAAGAATCCAATCAAGAAATGGGCAGAAAACATGAACAGACATTTCTCCAAAGAAGACATCCAAATGGCCAACAGACACATGAAAAAGTGCTCAACATCGCTCTGCATCAGAGAAATCCAAATCAAAACCTCAATGAGATACCACCTCACACCAGTCAGAATGGCTAAAATTAACAAGTCAACAAACGACAGATGTTGGCGGGGATGCGGAGAAATGGGAACCCTCCTACACTGTTGGTGGGAATGCAAGCTGGTGCAGCCACTCTGGAAAACTGTATGGAGGTTCCTCAAAAAGTTGAAAATAGAGCTACCCTATGATCCAGCAATTGCACTACTAGGTATTTACCCCAAAGATACAAATGTAGGGATCCGAAGGGGTACGTGCATCCTGATGTTTATAGCAGCAATGTCCACAATAGCCAAACCGTGGAAAGAGCCAAGATGTCCATTGTCAGATGAATGGATAAAGAAGAGGTGATATATATATACAATGGAATATTATGCAGCCACCAAAAGGAATGGGATCTTGCCATTTGCAACAATGTGGATGGAACTGGAGGGTGTTATGCTGAGCAAAATAAGTCAATCAGAGAAAGCCATGTATCATATGACCTCACTGATATGAGGAATTCTTAATCTCAGGAAACAAACTGAGGGTTGCTGAAGTGGGGGTGGGGTGGAGGGATGGGGTGGCTGGATGATAGACATTGGGGAGGGTATGTGCTATGGTGAGTGCTGTGAATTGTGCAAGACTGTTGAATCACAGATCTGTACCTCTGAAACAAATAATGCAATATATGTTAAAAAAAAAAAAAAGAAGATAGCAGGAGGGGAAGAATGAAGGGGGGAAAATCGGAGGGGGAGATGAACCATGAGAGACGATGGACACTGAAAAACAAACTGAGGGTTCTAGAGGGCAGGGGGGGTGGGAGGATGGGTTAGCCTGGTGATGGGTATTAAAGAGGGCACATTCGCATGGAGCACTGGGTGTTATGCACAAACAATGAATCATGGAACACTACATCAAAAACTAATGATGTAATGTATGGAGATTAACATAACAATAAAAAATTAAAACAAAATTAAAAAAAGATAAGGCAAACCTTTGTAATGTCAAAAAAAAATGGCTACTCCATTGTCAGACCTTATATCTATCTCACACAGAAGTTTTCCTTTTGTTCAGAAATGGATATCCATCCAAGAATTCTGCCTGTATCTCATTAGAAGTTTATTACATAGAAAGGGAGTGTAGAAGATTGAGGGTCTTTTTTTTTTCCTTTGTTTGTTAATTGGTTACTATCCTGAATAAAGTCAGAATCCTAATAGTAAGGGATAAGGGAGAATAAATTTGGGATTGTGGTAACTTGGAGTATTGCCACAACAAATAAACAAGCAAAAAAGCAAGACAATAATTACAGCAGTATGAAAGAAGCACAGAGTGTGCTTTCCATAAGGAAAAAAAAAAAAAATCTAGGGGAAGCTCTTTAATTTAGACAGGTGACTGAAAGAAGAAGTGAAGTTAAGCTGAACTAGGGGACAAAACACCGCTGGAAGAGTTAACCAAACAGGGCTAAGATAAAAGCCGAGTCCTCATTATCCACAGTAGAATATGAAAACATGCTACCTCTATTTTTTTTTAAAGATAAGAAATAGAATTTTAAATATAGTATTTAGAAATATGGAGACAAAATCAGAAGCAACTTGAAGATATGAAAATGATTATTTCCAGGAAGGATGATTTGTGTGGGGGAGGATTGGGGCAGCAGAGGACCTTTGTGGTTCTTTATGAATCTTGATTATTTGAAAGGAAATTTTAAAGAAGAGAGTGAGTCTTCTGGAAATCTCAGTAAAGAATTATTAATTTCAAAATTTATATCACTGAGCAGAACTTTATTCCTAATTTTTTCCTCTATGAATAGGAAACTTTAGACCTTTGACTTTGGGGAGAAGGAAAGAAAGGACAATGAATAAAATCTGTCATACCTTTCTAATAGAAACTGTTAGCAAAATGAGTAAGACCGTTATTAATCAAATAGACTAAATATGTTACACATGGAAATACACTCTTGTCGTCTTTGTATGTAGGCTTCAAAATACAGGTTTCTGACATGTCCTAAAATGTATTTCCGCAATGTACTTTCCTTCTAGTCTTCGGATTTAGCCAGACTTTTATCAATATATCTGCTAAAAATTGAATAGAACATTACCACAAGATGGCAGCTTTGAATTTGAAAATGTTGATTATGAACATCAGATGCCTCCAACCGAAATGAACAGTGAGACATCTGCTCTTCCTCTTCTGGTTTAAAAAATGGTCATGTGATCCTTGAAAGCAGAAGAAATGCAATTTTTCATTTGCATGAAATTTGGTGGAAAATTGGTGGAAAAATTATTTGTGAGACTAGTTATCTGCACGTAGCTGAGATTTTCAACCAAATAATCATGACCAAAATGTGTCTTCTTATTGACTAGAACTCGCCCGTATACAATATCCTCCTTCATCGTGATCGCTTATCATTAGGCCCTTCCAGGCCACAATGTGAAGAGTGAGTGGCATATCCCCCAAATGGTTTCACATCTAATAGACGATTATGCCAGCACCAAAGACATTGATAATTTGTGACAGGAGTGAAAGGGCTAGTCAGCTATGGGAATCAGCTCCATTCAGCCACTGAGACTACCAATAATGAAAGTCACGGTTAACTTTGTAAATGCACACCTAAAGCTTTCAAAGAAAAACCAGCCTAATAGAAGGTTAAAAAGTAAAGAAAACTCATTTTTAAATGACTTTGAAAAAAAATCCAATTTATAGAATAGTTGCAAGAATACAATGAACTCCCACATACACTGCACCTAAATTTACCAATTGTCAACATTTTGCACATTTTCATAGTCACTCTATTTTCATATATATCTAGTATATATTTCTTTGTTCCTGAACAGATTGAAAGTAGCAGATACCATGACCTTTTCTCTGTATTTACATGTATCTCCTAAGACTAATGGCATTCTCTTCAATAACCACAACACAGCTGTCAAATTCAGAAAATTTAACATGATACAATACAGTTTTCTATTATATAGTCCATATTAAATGCTCTCATTGTTCCAATGGAGTCCCCTAGGCTAATTTTTTAAACTTGAACACTTTAAAAAAAGAAATAAAAGTAGCATGACATAAAAATATCAAAAACATAAGAAAAACTTCTATAACTCCAGATGAACAAAGCCGAGAAAATCCAAAGAGGAAGGGGAAAAGGAAAGGTGAGGATCTTCTACGGAATTCCCTTTAAAAAAGAAGACGACGACGACGACGAAGTAGTAGTAGTCAGCATCTGTTTGTGATAGGCAACATGAGAGGACCAACCAACTTTGTACCCAAACAGCCCTAGGTTGGTTTCATGTCTTTTTATTAGCAATGTGTCATTGAACAAGTTCCAATACTTCTATAAGCCTCAGTTTTCTTAACCATAAAATAAGGGCAGTTCTTACAAAACAGGGATTTTTAGAACATTAAAAATGCAGTGTATGGCAAGTACGTCTCCCGATGCCTGGAATGTAGTAAATGCTCAATAAATTGTAACTTTCACCCGTACAATCATGAAAACGTAACGCTTTCCAACGGCGTCCGTAAAAAATGGTCTGGCCAAAAAGAATTTACACCGAAACTTAAATCTCACGATTCACGATGCCATGTTGCACACCGGTTTCCAAATGAACGCTCTCATCCCGCTGCCATCGAGGGGCATGTCACAGCTAATTATCTGTCATCACGCCCTGTTGCACAGGCAGTGCCTTGCCTGCTGCTGCTGGGACCTCCGTGCTGTCTGTTGATTCATTTGCGTTGCCTCCTGAGTATCTCTGCTGTGTACAGATCACACGGAATGAAACCCAGGGGCCAACTGGCAGGCCCGTCTGAATTGCGGAACATACCTAAGGCCCCTCCTCATTACTTCGTGAGTAATGTGGGGGATGTTCGCTGGTTCACACACCCTGGCAGTGTAAACGGTCATCTGCTGCCTCGTCTGCTTTTCTGCGTCTGGGGGGCAGGACCAGATCGGCTGAGGAACTTTGCGAGTGCTTATGCAAATAGCTGTGGGAGCTCCTGGGTTTGGCAACATTCCCTTTCAGAAGTCTCATTTGCGGCTGCACCGTCTGCCTCTTTTGTGCTTTCAGAGCTTTGTGAGGCAACCTCAAAATAGATCTCTCCCATACTCTTGTTGTATTTATGTCCCTTTACCAGGGAAAAACTGAAACGCTTCTTGGTACGTTTAATGCACCCTATTCAGTGTCTGTGATGTTTCTGTTTAAACTCCAAAAGAACATATATTTAAGACAGAATCAGACTATGCATATCTAATTCTCCACGCTAACGGGAAGTGCATTTCCTTGACTGACTCCCCAATTTCGTTTTAAAATATATAAATAAGTTCTTCAAGCATGTGGAGACATAAAACAATGAATCCTAAACTGTCAGGCATACATACATATTATAATGTTGTTCCAATACAAACTTTATTTTTCCAAATATACTGCATAATAGATACTTTAAAAAAATAAAACTGACTTGATTCAAATTTTTAAAATTATCTTCAAATTGCTAACTTCCCAGAGCACAGTGGAATCTGCAATAGTACATTATTAAGTAACAACGATACAGTTTAATTTCGGTATGAATTTCTATTCATATAGATCAATCAATAGATCAGATTTCTTAATTTTTCCTTCTCTTTTCTCTGGCTTATGCTATAACTTATGGTATGAGACACTTCTACAGAAACTAAATTCGAAGTTTGCTTAGAAAAGAAGGGGAAAAAAAAATAAACCATGGTAAATAAGCCCCAACTGTGGGAAATTTACCTAACAAGGGACCAGAAAACCACAGGAGATAAGTGTTACTTAAAACTGATTTCCTCTAGGTGTCAGTCTAGTCCCAGAACTTACAAACCTTAGTCCTAATGAAAAAATAAGAGCACAGTAAAATAAATATGTTTATGCCAGTCTATACTATTTATACATTTGAAAGACTTTTCTTTTGAAAACTGAGCTAAATTTGCAACTGTGAATGTTCATCTGCAGATGACAGAATGAATTTTGTCCTAGAAGGAACAAAATGTGGCAATGATATATTTCTGCAAACACACATTATTTTCCATATCTTTTTTTGGCATTGTAAGACCCTATCATTCGTTACTCGGTAGTGTAACTTACCTACTCCTGTCCAGACACATAATGTTTTAAAAATACACTAAATGTTATCTGAGGTAACTTTTGATATATATTACAATAATTGGACTCGATTCAACATGCTCATTGGCATGGAGTCTTGAATTACATCTTTATCACCAACACTGCAAATTTGTTTAGTTAGACTGACACAGAATTTTAAAAAGTAATACAATAAGGTGAAGGGGATTAAGACTACACTTATCTTGATGAGCACTGAGTAATATATGGAAGTGTTGAATCACCATGTGTTTCACCTGCAACTAATATAGCACTGTATGTTAATTACACTGGAATTAAAATAATAAGGAAATAAATAAAAATATTTTACATTAAAAAAATACAACATGCAAAGATTTGAATGAGTATGTACTCGATATATATCACAATATGCTCTCTATTAAACACTGATTCCTTCAGTCAGATCATTCTTTTCTCTCCAACTGAAGTTTCTCAGTAGGCTATATAGGTCATCTGGATGCCTCCCATGGATTAAACCAGAGAGTAGTAACATCTCTATACTTACAGATTTAGTGCATTTCAGAAATTCACTACACCCTCCCTCTTAATTTTTCTCCAAACTCTATTTGGAAAGACATCAAGCCCTCAGAGAATTGAAAAAGCAAAACAATGAATACTGACATGCACTCCAATTCTTGTACTGCAGGACACATGAAGTCTTCATGTGTGTATGTGACTAATTGCCTAGTGGTATGATTTGTGGCACCCGAAAAAAGCTGGAGATCTGGATCAGGCAGATAATCACATACAAAGCAGTCAGGAAACAATAAGGTGATGGGATTTGCAGTCTCTTCCCCAGTTCACGCTACACAGCCAGCCCAGCCTTCTTCTCCTCCAAACAGCCAAGGCGCTTCCCGCCTTACAACACCCACATGACCCTGTCATCTTAGGAGGGAAAAAATTATGGAGAAAGTTAGATGGCCCGGGTCACCAAACTCTAAGGGTGTGGAAGACATCACTGGAAAACTCAGAAATATGGTTCTAATGACCTCACAGACAACTCCTCTCATTTACGACAAAATGTAAATTGGTCCCTCTCTGATCAAATGTGAGAGAAATTTCAAAAAGAACAAGAACAAGAACAAGAAGAAGGAGGAGGAGGAGAGGAAGAGAGGAAGGGAGGGAAATAAACGAAATTCCATGATAGAAGTGACAACTGCCTATGAAATAAATGGATATATATATTTATTCAATTATCAGTTTGAATGGCTGAAAAATTATTACCCTATCCTGGACACCAAATCTTATGCTACTCAATTTGCTTTCTTTTTTTTTTTTTTAATTTTATTATGTTATGTTAATCACCATACATTACATCATTAGTTTTTGATGTAGTGTTCCATGATTCATTGTTTGTGCATAACACCCAGTGCTCCATGCAGAATGTGCCCTCTTTAATACCCATCACCAGGCTAACCCATCCTCCCACCTCCCTCCCCTCTAGAACCCTCAGTTTCTCAGAATCCATAGTTTCTCCTGGTTCGTCTCCCCCTCCGATTTCCCCCCCCTTCATTCTTCCCCTCCTGCTATCTTCTTTTTTTTTTTTTTTTAACATATAATGTATTATTTGTTTCAGAGGTACAGGTCTGTGATTCAATAGTCTTGCACAATTCACAGTGCTCACCATAGCACATACCCTCCCCAATGTCTATCATCCAGCTACCTCATCCCTCCCAATCCCCCACCACTCCAGCAGCCCTCAGTTTGTTTCCTGAGATTAAGAATTCCTCATATCAGTGAGGTCATATGATACATGGCTTTCTCTGATTGACTTATTTCGCTCAACATAATACCCTCCAGTTCCATCCACGTCGTTGCAAATGGCAAGATCTCATTCCTTTTGATGGCTGCATAATATTCCATTGTATATATATACCACCTCTTCTTTATCCATTCATCTGACAATGGACATCTTGGTTCTTTCCATAGTTTGGCTATTGTGGACATGGCTGCTATAAACATCGGGGTGCACGTACCCCTTCGGATCCCTACATTTATATCATTGGGACAAATACCCAGTAGTGCACTTGCTGGATCATATGGTAGCTCTATTTTCAACTTTTTGAGAAACCTCCATACTGTTTTCCAGAGTGGCTGCACCAGCTTGCAACCCTCCTACCCTATTGGTGGGAATCAATTCGCTTTCATAGTCCTGTGGTCAACTCTATTGATCATGCCACTCTTATAGTTGAAGGTTAAAGTTCATTTATCAAAAAAATTTTGATAAATTAGATTGGAACTATGCCCACATTTTGTGAGGCTTTATTTTGCACTTTGTCAAAACATTTGTATAAATATTTCTATCTTTGCTCAAGTAAAGGACTTTTTTTTTTTTTTTCTTATTCAAGAATATTTTGGGAGAGGGCGCCTGGGTGGCTCAGTTGGTTAAGCGACTGCCTTCGGCTCAGGTCATGATCCTGGAGTCCCTGGATCGAGTCCCGCATCGGGCTCTCTGCTCGGCAGGGAGCCTGCTTCTCCCTCTGACCCTCCCCCCTCTCATGTGCTCTCTCTCTCTCTCTCTCATTCTCTCTGTCTCAAATAAATAAATAAAATCTTTAAAAAAAAAAGAATATTTTGGGAGAGCTCTAGAGAAACTATCTCTATAAGCTTAAAATACTGCTTTAGTTTCCTACTTGCCACAGTAACAAATTACCAATAAACTTGATGGCTTACAACAATGCGTATTTTCCTAAGGTTCTGGAGACCAGATGTCCAAAATCTACTTTGCTGAGTTGAAATCAAGGTGTAGGGAGAACTGTGTTCCCTCAAGAGGCTCTAGGGGAGAATCCTTCTCCTGGCTATTTCCAGCTTCTAGAGAACATCATTCCTTGGTTTATGGCCCCTTCCTCCATTTCCAAAGCCAGCAGGGTTGTCTCTATCTGATTTAGCTCTGTTATATGGCTCTCTTCTATTTGTCAAATCTTTCTTTGCCTTCCTCTTAGTAGGATAGTTGTGATTGTATTTAAGGTCCAGATGACCTAGGAAAATATCTCCATCTTGAGATCCTTAATTTAATCAGGACCATAAAACCCATTTTGTCATATGAGGTAACATTCATAATTTTCAGAGATCAGGACTTGGATATCTTTAGGGGCCATTTTCCAGCCAACCATAAATACTTCCTTTGTGTGCCCATTTTGAGAAATTGGCTCAGTTACTACCAATAAAGAAAACTTTAGCCAGTTCCAAATTCTTCATTTTTCTTCATTAACGTGCCATGAAAAGTTTATCCTTAGCCTCTCCTTTGGCAATGATAGAAGACACTGAATCAAGACTATAAAACCAACTGAGGATTTCTGCTCTATCCTCATAAATCTTCCATGAAATTTCCTGCTCTCCAATTATTTTCCCTCCTCTCTACCTGGAATCCTTATTTTCTGCTGTGTTTCTTTTCTAATATTTCTATAATAAACATTTTGGTTTAACCATATAGCAGAAATTTTCAAATTCTTCCTCTTAATCCTAGTTTTCCCCCCTTTTCTTTAAACTTCCATGTAATCAAGATGGCTTTATATGTCACAATTTTCACAAGAAAGGTAATCCACTTGCCCTTGTAAAAATGTGTTTCAGACTTAAGAAGTGTCCCTGGGACACCTGGGTAGCACAGAGGGTTAAGCACCCAATTCTTGGTTTCAGCTCAGGTCATAATCTCAGGGTCCTGGGATGGAGCCCCATATCATGCTCCGCAATCAGCATGGAGTAGGCCTGAGATTCTCTCTCCCTCTGCCCCTTCTGCACATGCTATCTCTCTCTCTCTCTCTCAAATAAATAAATAAATCTTAAAAAAAGAAAAAAGAAGTGTCCCAGAGGGGTACCCTCATCCCATTGTTCTTTGCAGACTATAAACTCTCCTAGGTGTCTCAACCCTTTTCATAGTTTTAATTTCCCTCTCAATGCTGATAATGCCCAAATCTCTATATTTAGCCTTGGCCACTGCCATGAGCTTCCATTTCACATATTTAACTGTGGGCTAAACAAATCCATTTGACTTGCTCTCAAGAACTTAAAATTCTATGTATCCAAAATGGAACTATTTCACTTCCCTACATTAAAATGCTCCTTCCTCCTTTAACCTTTGCCTCAGGTAAAAGTGCCACCATCTACGAGTCACTGAGAAGCATGACAGTCACTTTGGATTCCTCTTTTCTCCTTCATCTGCTAATTGGCTACATCTTTATAATTAATCCACACCATATTTGTTCATTCGTCCTCCAAAATATTTTTCATTTCCCTTTCTTTTACCACTGCCTAGCTGAATTTTTTCCAGAACTCAAGAAAGGCCTTAGAGATATTTTCATTTTGTGAGACTTTCAGAATGTTAACAGGCCAAATCAGTTATAAAGCATAAAGTATATATTAAATTCTTAGGTTGAAGAATGTTCTCAATATAAGGAAAACCGTGGGAAATTAATAGGACTTATGAAAAATACAAACTATATTACAGGAAATATGGCTAATGTTTGAACACAAGTTTAAAATTGCTTCATAATGTATTCTTCCAAACCCATCAGTGTTGGGGGACCTGGGAGGCTCAGTCAGTTAAGCAGCTGCCTTCGGCTCAGGTCATGATCCCAGGGTCCTGGGACTGAGCCCCACATCGGGCTCCCTGATCAGTGGGGAGTCTTGTTCTTCCTTTCCCTCTGTTCCTACCCCCACTCATACTCTCTCTTCTCTCAAATAAATAAATAAAATCTTTAAAAAAAAAAAAAAAAAACCTGTCAGTGTTTACCTGAGTCTGAATGCATAATTTTATTTCGAGATGGTATCAAAAATCTCTTTGAGGTTCTTTGTGAGTGTTAGTCTGATATAACACCTCCTTCCTATGATTTCCTTCTGCCCAGCTTCTCCCTCATTGACAGGACCCGAGGTTTCGGTAACCACAGTTTCCTTCCCCCTCTCAAATCTATCCTCCTTTCTACTAACAAACTGCTTTACTAAATCTTAACTGTCTCCCTGCCCCCACCCAAAACAGTCAGAGGAGTGCCATCTTCACGTGTCTTCTGCGACCAATCTGGGACAGGTTTACAGGCTCATTTTTGTCTCGTTCTCCCAAATTTTCAGTTCCAGGATAACAAACCCCTTGCTTTTCCTAAAAACTCGTATGTTTTTTCCTACTTCTGTGCTATCATTCATGCTGTTCTCTCTGCTCCACCTTTTCTGCCCCTGATCAGTCTTATTCTGCCCAGCAATTTGCCCAAGGCATATATCCTTGGCAGTTTCCATGCTGGTAGCCTTGCGATCCTACTACGTATTCTTTGAGAACAGAAACTATGTCTTCCTTATTTTTATGACCAGATACTCCACAGAGTAGTGCAGGGTAGAGGCAAGTAGCTATGTATTAAACTGAACAAAATTGAATAGAGTGAAATTAAAGGAGCTGTGCTAACGTCTTCTAACTTCCATCAGGTGGCACTATTTTATTTTCAATAGAGACTAAACCACAAAAACAGGAAGTGCAAGGATGGTGTTTAGTGTGTTTGTATCTATCCCTCCGCACATATATGGGCATGTGCAGAGTGGAACTCTTCTCACTGCTACCCATTTCTATCAATGCAAAATACAAACTGTCAATTTTGGTATCTCCTTTTTGATTTTTACAAAAGCAGAGTTTTAAAAAATATTAAATTACCGGGCGGTTATTGTAGTCAATCTTCCTGAACAGAAGGGACTCAGTATATATTTTTTCTTTTACAGCGTTACCACCCTAGGGTTTTCAGAGTAGAGGTGACAGTGAATTTCCACCTCTGAGATAATTCAAGTTAGTCCCAACTAGAGAGACTGAATGGAAAGACTGGGGTCTTATAAGCAAAGAGCCTTTGCTGGATACAACTTTAACCCTCTGAGATTTATGGTCTCGAGTATAGAAACTGGACAATAGTGCTTGCTTACCTTTAAATTCTGATGTAAAAGATTAAATGCTGCACAATCTATAAGACATTTAAAGTATTGGCCCAGTGAAGAAACAGAGGAGGTGCTAATGATTATTATAAGAGGAAGTTAGATGGATCAGGAAACTTATAAATTTCATGTGGCTTTAATGTTTGTTGAAAGATGAGCTGAAGCGTATTCAAAATTTTAAGAGTTTGACCAAAAATCTGTTGTATTCAGGGAGTGCCAGACCCGAAGTGGTTAGGAGCACTCTGCAGGCAGGAACCAGGGAAAGGACTTACGTAAACAAAGTATGGAAGCAAAGAAAGGAAATTATTTGATTGGTTACGGCCTGAAGCTTAGCTGGCTGTGAATGATCGGTTGTCCTTAGTGCTTTGATTTCACCCCCTTGAGGCATTTAAGGGCCTCGGTAAATGTGTGTATATAGACCACCACAACGCCAGAGCTACAACAAGCCTCCTAGTTTAATCAATTTAACAAGTTGAAAGAATCAAAGTGCTTTTTTGTTTCAGCAGACTGCCTGGGCCGGAATCTATTTTAACCACTTTTTTGATGTGTAGTCACCTAAGCCTCATTTTTCTCAGCTAAAAATGGACCTTAAGGAACTCTCTGCCTTGTTTGATTCTTAGGGGGATTGACTTAGCTGCCAGTCTAATCCTAAACCAAGAGTCAGATACTCAACAGACTGAGCCACCCAGGTGCCCTCCATATGATATTTAAAGATATTTTCTCGAGGGCTGCCTGCTTGGCTTGGTCAGCAGAGCATGTGACTCCTTTTGGTTTTGGTTTTTGTTTATTTATTTATTTTTAATTTATTTATTTGGCAGAGACACAGCAAGAGAGGGAACACAAGCAGGGGGAGTGGGAGAAGGAGAAGCAGGCTTCCTGCAGAGCAGGGAGCCCGATGTGGAGCTCGATCCCAGGGCCCTGGGATCATGACCTGAGCCGAAGGCAGACGCTTAACCACTGAGCCACCCAGGCGCCTCTTTACTAGCCTAATCCTAAGAGTGGAACAAGAGTCATAGAAGCATAGGATGTGGCAAGAGCTCTATTTATTTGCCCAAAGCTCTACCCATTAGTCCCAAATCAGGATCCAAACCTCACCTTTCAGTTCAGAATGCTGATCCCACTAATGCTTCTGGATTCAAAAATAATGTTTAGGATCTTTCAATGGGGTTTAAAAATAAAACAATGTATATTTTGTAACCTCTCTTATCTGCAAGGTGTCCTTTCTCTTTAAGGAAGAAAAGCCCTTTTGCCTCATCTGTATATTTACATGGCAAATGGCAAATGCCATGCCACAGATGCTGTCTTAATTCCTATCTGGTGCCTCCACTCCTTGAGTGTGATAACAATGTCATTGTCACCGATAATATTTTATTTGGGAGTTCTGCCCTTCCTTAACCAAGTTTAGGCACTTATTTCTTAAATATCAGGCAGCCACAGAAGGAGCAGAAGAAACCTGGCATCTAAAATAAAAACATAGGAAATTAATTTTAAAACTTTTAAACATGTTAATATTTAACATTTAATGTTATTTTAAATAATACTTTTAATATCCCTAATTAGTCACCAGTGCCCACTTGGCTGTTGGCGAGGCTAAGCATACAGACTGCCTACCATTTCCATGATTGGAACACAAAAGCATGGGGAAGTGACTATTGGAGTGAATATCTCCCCTAGTAACTAGTTAATTCCTAAAATTCCATAGTTAAGATTCATTCTTTGGACTTAAAACCTTTGACCCCTGGTAAACACAGCCAAGGGCAGATGACTCTTGAAGTCTTATCAAATATTTGCATCTAAATATGAGTGATCTTATCAGATCCCTTCTGCCTTGAGCAAGCTTTGAAAAGGTAAAAGTTGAGGAAGCAAAAAGCCTCCAAAACCTGGAGGGCAAGGGCGTGGCTGTTTGGGGTACACTAACTCCGTGATTTTAAATACTCCTAACCATGCGGTGAAGTTTGTATTTTTAAGATATTTATTGACATTTTACAGATAAAATGAAGCTCAGAGAGGCCATGTAACGTCAAGTAGCAGAACTTGTATTCAGATGAAAATCTGTATCTCTAAATTATAAATATCCAAAGTTCAGACTATGAGACCGAGACAAGACTGACTTTATTGATGCCAACAGTTCTGTGTTGGATTCACTGCCTCTCCCATCTCATTTTGCCAGAAGGCTGCTAGGGTATGGACTGTTCAAGGAAAAGGAACTTTCTAAATAAGGAACCTTTGTTAAAATAGCAATCTCAGGAGTGCCTGGGTGGCTCAGTCAGTTAAGCATGACTTCAGCTCAGATCGTATCTGGGGGTCATGAGATGGAGCCACCCCCCTCCTCCATCAGGCTCCACACTCTGCAAGGAATCTGAGATTCTCTTTCATTCTCTCTCTCTCTCTCTGTCTGTCTCTGCCCCTCCCCCCTTCATGCACCCTCTCTCTCTCAAAATTAATAAATAAAATCCATAAAAAAATGGCAACCTCAACTTTACAGATCTTACCCATACATCTAGATCTTTCTCCCTTGTCCTTCCACATACATTATTAAGTTTAATTTAATATATGTAAGAAACTTGAAGAATATGTTTCAAGTTCTAGGCTGTCTTCTGGTAACTATGAGGGTTCACAGAAAATGTCATAACTAGAAGTTACTTTATGAACTATTCTCCACAACCAAAAATTATTTCACTTGCTCTCCATCTTTTTCTTCCCCAACCTAAAACAACTACAATTATAAGAGATGTTGTAAGGGAACCTAAAATGATACTATACTGCCTTCCTTCACAAAATTAAATATAGATGTTAAAACTGACCTCTGTTAAGACTCTTTCCACAAGTGACTATCACAGCTTGACAGAACTAAACGGCATTCTGCAAAAGTGATGGTGCTTTTCTCAGGTTGTCAGCATTTCGGTCACTGTCTTGTTTTACACATGGTAACATATTTCTACCAGTAAAAGAACAAAAGTGAATTCATCAAAACTTTTGTAAGTAAATAATATTTATTAGTACAATGTGAGATCAGATCTCATATAACACCTTTAAAAACCAACCACTTGGGGCACCTGGGTGGTTCAGTCGTTAAGCATCTGCCTTTGGCTCAGGTCATAATCCCAGGGTCCTGGGATGGATCCCCGCACTGGGCTCCCAGCTCTGCGGGGAGCCTGCTTCTCCCTCTCCCACTCCCCCTGCTTATGTTCCCTCTCTTGTTGTGTCTTTTTCTGTCAAATAAATAAATAAAATCTTAAAAAAAAAAATCACTTTGTTGAAATTCAACAATGATACAAGGCATGTTTAATAATCATGATCCATGGTGCAATTTTCTTATTTTTCTATGAATGTGGTTTCCTAACATGCTTTCTTCAGTTGACTAATCAAAGCAACTGGAAAAAAGTTTTTCCAATTAAAGAATCTATAAGATGTGTTGGGGCGCCTGGGTGGCTCAGTTGGTTGGGCGACTGCCTTCGGCTCAGGTCATGATCCTGGAGTCCCGGGATCGAGTCCCGCATCGGGCTCCCTGCTCGGTGGGGAGCCTGCTTCTCCCTCTGACCCTCCCCCCTCTCATGTGCTCTCTCTCTCTCTCTCATTCTGTCTCAAATAAATAAATAAAATCTTAAAAAAAAAGAATCTATAAGATATGGCAAAGGTTTCATTTATTTGCTCATTGGTTCATTCAACAAGTAATGAATTGCAAGCCTACTGGTCATATAGCACTGAGTTTACAAATATGTGTCAGGCAATTATCAGTTTGATGTATTCAATCAAAAGAGGAGATCTAATTTAAATAGCTTAAACAACATTAGGTGGGTTATTAAAGTTTACATAATTGGTTAAAATCCACAGGTAGGACACTGTTCAGCTGTGGTTCAATCAAAGCTAAGGCTCCATTTCTCTGAGATCCTTTTGGCCTTGGTTTTCTCAAAGGATCTGCTTAGTCCTTTGGCTGGTGAAGAAATGACAGCAGCAGTTCTGAGCCTGACGTCAAAACATAACAACAACCAGAAGCACAGAAACTACCTCTTTTAGTGCCCCCCCAGCAAATGTCCTATTATGTCCCATATACCATTTATGAACCATTTCTTGTGGTGGGTGGAAAGCCATCGATAGGTTAGTATAGCGCAGTGTTTCTGAATTAACCACTGGAAATAGAAAGTGGATTTATCCTAAGACCAACAAGGCTCAACTTCAGGACAGGAGTAGGAAAGTATTAGCCCTGAAGCCATAGAGCAGAGGCGGATAATGGAATGCAAATCAAAAATTGCTGAGAACGGGAAAATAGACTAGATAAGCAACCAATGATCTTCACTACAATAAATAACAATGCAACAAACACTTTTAGAAAAGGAAAGGTAGAGAGGTGGAAAGGTGGTTGGATGTAAAAATTATGTCCTCAGAATTCATTCCAAGCAAAGGAGATATTTCTGAATGTGGGTTTTTTGTTTTTTGGGTTTTTTTTTTGGTTTGTGTTTTTTATGCAATGCCGAGTGGCTAACTAGAATTGCAAAACCAATTTATACTCCTTCTATCACTGTCTCAGTTCCAGAAAGAAAGGGTTATTGGCCTGTCACAAAAGTGACTGATACTTGGATAGATTAGAAACTTAGGCTGGGCTGAACTATGGATATCCTTAAAATATAAGAATGAGGAATTTTTTTTTTTTACATGCTATTTTTTTTCTTAAAAGAGTTTTGAAAGGGCTTAAAGGACAAATGTACAATAACTTTAATTAACTAGTTAATTAATTAATGTAGGAGAATGAGAAGACAAGCCACAAACTGGGAGAAAATATTTGCAAAAAAAACACATCCGATAAAGGATGGTTATCCAAAATATACAAAGAACTCTTAAAACAACAAGCAACCTGATTGAAAAATGGAAAAAATGACTTTAACAGACATTTCACCAAAGCAGATATACAGATGGCAAGTAAGCACATGAAAAGATGTTTAACACCATGTCATTAGGGGACTGCAAATTAAAACAAAATACCACTACATACCTAATAGAATGGCCAAATCCAGAGCACTGACAACATCAAATGCTAATAAGGTTGTGGAGCAATGGCGACTCACATTCACTGTTAATAGGAATGCAAAATGGTACAGCTGTTTTGGAAGACAGTCTGGTGGTTTCTTACAAAACTAAATATAAATATACTCTTACCATACAATCCAGGAATTGTGCTCCTTGGCATTTACACGAATGAGTCTGTATATGGATGTTTATATCAGCTTATTTATAAACACCAAAATTTGGAAGCAACCAAGATATCTTTCAATAAGTGAATGACTAAATAAACTGTGGTATATGCAGAAAATGAAATACTATTCAGCTAAAAAGAAATGAGGTGTAAAGACATGGAGGAAACTTAAATGTATCTTACTAAGTGAAGGAAGCCAATCTGAAAAGACTACATACTGTATGATTCCAACTGTATGACATTTTGGAAAAGGCAAAACTACAGAGACAATAAAAGAGATTAATGGTTGCCTGGGGCTTTGGGGGTAGGGAGGGATGACTAGGCAGAGCACAGAGGATTTTTAGATCAGTGAAAATACTATGTATGATGGTATAATGGTGGATACAGGATCATTATATGTTTGTCAAAACCCATAGCCAGTGAGTACAACACCAAGAATGAACCTTAATAAAACTATGGACTTTGGATGACAATGATGTTTCAACGTAGGTTCAGTTGTAACAAACGTACCACTAGTGGTTTGATAATTGGGGAAGTTACCTATGTGTGGTGACAGGGGGTATATGGGAACTCCCTCTACTTTCTGCTCAATTTTGCTATGAATTTAAAACCGCTCTAAAAAGTAAAGTATTATACACACACACACTCACACAGCTTTTTCTGCAACAGGGAACGGCACATGCTTTTGAAGATTAAACCTGCAGTATTGTTGAGGAAGAACTGAAAAGTAAATGTATTGGTTGTGTGACCTTGGGCAAGTTAATTCTGTTTTTGAGTCTCCCTTGCTTTATCCATGGAACTCAGGTAAGAAAATAAAAATACGTACCTTACAGGATTGTCGAGGTAGTTAATTCAGATAATACAATATGCCAAGCTGAGTGACAGGAACATACTCAATGTAAAATATTTTTTCTTCTTCTCCCTTTTCAGTAACTCCTCAGAGCACACACACACAAGCTGGCCCCAATAACCTCATTTACTCTTTATCAGCTCCTTTACATGCTATCAGGTAAAGACCTGATAAAGTGATTTACCGAGTTACAGAAGCTTTAAGCCCCCCAAAAATCTTTGTGAAATTTAAGCATCAGGTGATAACTGCAAAAAATATGTTCTCAGACAGGGGATCTTTTCTAATGTTCCTTAAATGCTCTCCACTCCCTGCTAGTCACCTCCTCCCTAAGTCACTCCAACAGCAAATTCTTCCTTTTTTTATTTTATTTATTTATTTATTTGTTTATTTATTTAACAGAGAGAGACACAGCGAGAGAGGGATCACAAGCAGGGGGAGGGAGAGAGAGAGAAACAGGCCTCCCACTGAGCAGAGAGCCCGACTAGGGGCTCGATCCCAGGACCCTGGGATCATGACCTGAGCCGAAGGCAGATGCTTAACGACTGAGCCACCCAGGTGCCCCAGCAAATTCTTCCTTAATACCATGAAGCTTTCAAGCACTCACTGCCTGGTGTGTGTGGCAGAAATCATTGCTATTGTTTGTATGTATTTCTTCCCTACCAGCCTGTGAGCTACTTGAAGGAAAAGACTGAGTTTCTAAATTTGCAACCTGGAGCCTTGTGGGGAAACTAGAAACCTACAGAATTAATATTTATTGAATGAATGATAAAGAAAATATTGATAGCAAAGCAGTGGTCATTTTATGGATTTAGTGCAAGAGACTTCTGACTCCTTCTCTCCTGGAGGCCCTAACTGTGAACATAAACATTCAGGGACTACATTGGAATTGCCATGGATACTTTCTGAACTATTTCATGGCTTCTTTCTCGAGACGAGACATGATCCTCTTTCTTTCCCCAAGCACATTACACCCCAACTTTTATCTTCAAACTTGAGAGTGAGAAGGTGGTGCTACTTGTGGAGTACTGGGTGAAACCCAAGTTTCTCTTTTATCTATCTTTATTCTATATATTTCATTTCGTATTTTTTCTTTTACATATATTTTATTTTATACTTTTACTTCATTTCCTTTCTGTCCATTTCATTCATGTTATTGTTTCTGAAGATCTACTCACTCCGTCAGAGGCAGGTCTCCCTCAGAGAAACGAACTTTGTCGTAAAGAGTCAAATGGGTAATATAGTGAACTAAGAATGGCTCCCAACAATATGTCTGTATACTTATCCCAAGAATATGTGAACATTGTCTTATTTGGGGAAAATAAAAAGGCTTTTACAGATATAATAAGTTAGGGATTTTAAGGTGAGGAGACTCTCCTGGATTATCTGGGTGGCTCTAAATTCCATGACAAGGCTCCCTATAAGACAGGCGGAAGGAGATTAGACACACACAGAAGAGAAGGTGATGTGAAGATGGAGGCAGAAATTGGAGTGATGTCTACAACCACCAGAAGATGAAAGAGGCATGGCATGGAATCTTCCCCAGAGCCTTCAGAGGGAGCATGATCCTGCTGACACCCCTGACTCTGGCCTCCTTAATTGTGAGATAATAAGCGTCTTTGGTTTTAAGCCCCCAAGTTTGTGGTCATTTCTTACAGCAGCTACAGGAAACTAATATTAATAGGAACGGACCTGAAGCAGCCAAGCGATCAATGATCTGGGCAGCTTCAGAGATTGCTAACTTCCCCCTATTTTTCTTATGCAAGTGCCCTGCTTTTTCTAATTCCTGCTCTCCTCTTTTTCTCAATGGAGTTTTTCTCCTCTATCTAGTTTCCACTTACTCTGAGCTTGTGTTACCTCATAATTTTAGCTTCCCATTATTTCTCACGTAATTGACTCTACATCATGGAATCACTCTTTTCATCTTTCTGTGTTAATTCCTGTCCCCAGCTGCCAAGTGATTTCATCAATTTCTAGTTCAAATCCTAAAAGGGTGAAAATAATTGGCCCAGCATATCATAGGTTCCTTTGGATTTGTTTCTCTTGGGTCAGATCTCAGCTCTAGCTTGGGTCTTATGGTACCAACATGGCTGCCTATGGCTAGTCCTTCAGTAAGGAACCCATAAGTATATAATTACTCTTAAATATGGCTGTGGGTGTGACCTTCTGTAACAGACAACCTACCATATTTCTTATGTTCAGAAAGTTATAAGCACGGGGAAGGATGTATAATCCAGCCACCATCATGAGCACTCTACATGACCTTTCTCTTACTACTGGGAAAGCCACATGGATATTTTGTAGCCTCATGCTATCATAATGAAGTACATTTTCTTCGACCTTAGGGCAAGAATTTTGCATGTGCATCACTGCAGTAGTTTTAACGATAAAATAACATTGCTTTGGCAAATCTGTTCTGAGTAGCTTTGAGCATCCTTAAAAAGTAAATGGACATATCTGGTCAGCTTACAAACAGACTTAAGTGTGATACATGAAAGACTCATAGTTACTGTGAAAATAAAATGGCTGAATACCTATTGGTAGCTACATATTAAATCACAATCTTACATTGTTATGCTTTCATGAGGTCATTTTAAAGACTGAACAAGCAGCAAACCTATCTGGGTCAGGACAGGATAAGAAGAGGTCCTAAGGATTCTTCTTTTCTCAAGATATCCTAAGTAAAATTGCACTCAGGATGTAGGAAGTTACAAAAATACTTTTGGGGGATTTCCTGAAGACGGTTATTGAGAACCAATTTTAATTTAAAAAGCAGAGCCTTTGGCACAGGAGGACAGGAGCAACAGGATATAATGCTATACACAAAAGCTCAGGCACATTCAATAGCACTAAATATGGGCAATGGAACAAAGGCCATTGTTCTTCCTTTCCAACTCCATCTGCTTATGCTCAGAAGGTAATTTGAAATGCCTTACATATGATACCTGTAGGCAACAAAGACAATGAAGCAAGGATGGAAAATATAAGATTATTTAAAATTTAATTTCCCCAGTGTTTTGGTCACATTCCCAAACTTGCACATTTAATCACCAGTTGTTAAATATGTAAACACATCTTTTCCTGTGACATATCCTTCATTGCTATTTAACTTGGTCATAAATAAATCATGCATCAGAAAAGCTATAAGCACCATAGTAAATTATTTTTAAAACCTATCAACATAAGAATAGATGATCAGAAATTATATACAAATAATGAAATATTAATGGTTTCTTTGAAAAAATATTAACATTTCCCTTCCATATTTATTCTGCTAAATTAAGTTAATCCAAGTTGTCTTTTTAGTGTGTGCATGTGGGTGTGAGGCTACTCTGGATCTTTGTTAACCTTTAGGTAGGTGGTCTGGTCATGAGGTTGAACTTTGATTTGATGTAAGTACATCTGCAGCTCCAAAGTGTAGAAACAAGCTCTGTGCAGCCCTGGAACTTTAGAATCACAGGAGCTGATCTGACCTCCCAGTCTCCTTATTAAGGGAATGAAATTAGACACTCACCTCCCAAGAAGCTTTCTTCTAGACATCTTGGCACCTCCATGGGTAAGACTGAGAATTAGACATTCCCCTAGAACTCCCATTAGAGCTTTCCATCTCACATCTGTTTTCCCATCTGAATAAGCCATTCCTACCAGGTGATTGTCCCAGCAAGGACCTCATTTTGAAGGTGAGCCCCCAACACTTTCATAGGCGGGCATCACATTGTGATTCAGGCATAATCTTATATATTTGCAGCCTAACTCAGCACACCTGTGGTCTCACTCATTCAGGTGGCAGAGCATCTGGAAGTGATGGATATTTTAACAATACTCCACAGAACATTTATACGTGGTTAAAATAAGCAAATGTATTGTTTCACTCTAAATGAGTTGCAACCTCGCAGCAGATATGTGGTAGCAGACATTAAAGGTCTGAAAAACTCATAGGAGAAAAATCCAAAGTTAAGAAAAATCTATACATGAATTTACTATATTATTTCCCTGAGTATAAGACTCCTGTTGCAGAATTTTATTTCAAGGAACACAAGTACTAAAGGTGAACACAGAGTGTGAATAACTACAATTCAATAAACACAGTGTAACACACATGGTAATGCAGGCTGAAAGTGGCATCTGTGAGATTCACTGAGATATTGCAGAAGAGAAAGTTGTCTTTTGTCCATAGGGACACTGAATATGGATCTATCTTACAAAACATCTTTTTTTCCTCAGCCTCAAAGTTGGACCCCAAATCTACTACCCAATGAAATCTAGTTCATCTGTTTGGCTTTAGTAAAATGAGGCCCTACCACCCTATTTAGAGACATTACACAATGGTGCCATGCAGAAAATGTGTGGTAATTAGGATAATAGGAACTGTTGAGTCTCAAGATACAAAGCCTCTTCAGCTCAGTTGCAGCCATAGAGCTTGACCGGATTTTGAAGGAAAGGTGTGGCCGGGGTAAATCATTTTGATAATTCTGATAATGGAAATATTACAACTAGTTTTGTTATATTATTATTAGGATGAAATGTATTAGTCCGCCTTAATGCGCTCATTTTTTAAATTTTTTTTAACATTTTTTAAAAGATTTTATTTATTTATTTGATAGAGAGAAATAGTGAGAGCAGGAACACAAGCAGGGGGAGTGGGAGAGGGAGAAGCAGGCTTCCCGCCGAGCAGGGAGCCCGACGACGTGGAGCTCGATCCCAGGACCCTGGGATCATGACCTGAGGACAGATGCTTAACGACTGAGCCACCCAGGCGCCCCTAATGCGCTCATTTTTAAGTGAATCTAGACTCTCTTCCCCCTAGAGATCCTTTAAGAATCTTAACCCTGTGGTTACACATAGGTAAGTGGCACCTGCTGCTCATTTTTACATCTTTGTAATGGGGTTGTTCCAGCTCTTAACAATAG
Organism: Mirounga leonina; assembly: GCF_011800145.1. Lineage (NCBI taxonomy): Eukaryota > Metazoa > Chordata > Mammalia > Carnivora > Phocidae > Mirounga > Mirounga leonina. The sequence continues at coordinate 7,594,148 of NW_023270757.1, read as the reverse complement.
AATAAGATCATCTCTGGGCACCTAGCTGGCTCAGTCAGCTGAGTCTGGCTCTTGGTTTTGGCTCACATCATGATCTCAGAGTTGTGAGATTAAGCCATGCGTCAGGCCCGGCCTGGAGCCTGCTAAAGATTCTCTCTCTCCCTCTGCCTTTCCCTTCCCCCAGTTCCTCTCTTTAAAAAAGAAAAAAAAAAAAAAGATCATCTCATTTGTAGCCTTGGTCTTCAATAAGACTCTTTAAAAAAGAATGTTTGAAAGCATTCTTGGGGCGCCCACTCTGGGTGGCTCAGTCGGATAAGCATCGGCCTTCAGCTCAGGTCATGTTCCCAGGGTCCTGGGATCAAGTCCTGCTTCGGGCTCCTTGCTCAGCGGGGAGTCTGCTTCTCCCTCTGCCCCTCCCTCCACTTGTGGTGTCTCATTCTTACTCTCTCTCTCTCAAATAAATAAATAAAATCTTCTTTTAAAAAGTACTCGAACTATTTGTTTTATTTAAAAAAAAGACTGCAGCTCTGCCTCATATTCAGGTATGAGCCGAATGAGGAATGCCATGAACCAATTTGGGGATAATGTCATTGTCTTTTCAGGTAGTAGTTTGGGGGTTCATCTTCTCACAAAGTCTGTGAAGAAAGAGGAGAGCCCTTTTATTTCAGGACTGCCGTAGGTCTTTTTAAAATTACGTTTATCATAGGGAGAATATTCTGAAGCAAGACCAACTTGCTGGAAAGCTGTGCTCCCCCCAGGTCACTGCCCTGTCTCCGGCCACACTGGCCTCACACACACCTGGATGAGGAAAGGCTGGTGCCTCATGACAATTATTGCTGGGCTTGCAATGTTTCCTGCAAGTGTGGTCCACCGAAACCTGCATCAGAATCACTTGGGGGTGCTTGCTAAAAATACAAAGTATTGGCTTTCAACCAATTCAGTTCTCCTGAGTCAGTCTCTGAGAGTGCTTCCCAGGAATCTACTTTTTGCAAGGCTCCCAAGTGAATCTTAGACGCGTTCATTTGAGAACGGTGGAGAAAAAGTAGGATGATAATATTACAGCCCAGAGATACACTAGTTATCTAAACGTGGTGTCTAGTGGTCCTTAGGAGACAAACTTGGAGAAAATAAATTTAAATGGAGAGGGTTTTATATTTCTCTCTGTGGGTTTAGAAACTCTCTACCTCAATGAAAGCCCATGTCTTCATAGTAGATTTAAATCTAGCAGACTGAGTACTGGTCCATCTGAGCTTTATGATTTCAATGCTCCCATTTAAAAGTGACATCAGGTTGACTGCATCAGAAATCTATGAAAGCATTCAATGTCCAACTATAATATTAAATCTGTTGTGTAACAGGATAGCCAATAGGAACATCTGGGATCGAAGCTTTATTACAAGTCAAGTTTTAAGTTTGTTGGCATTGGCATCAAGGAACTAGTTTTATGCTGCTCTAGGAGGCTATGAGAAAAATGTGAGTAGAAAGGATGCTTTAGTGGTGATACATGATTATGTGCGTGTTTTATAGCTTTCAGTACAATTACTTGATTATTTGTGGGGAATTACACTACTTTTGCTTAGCAACCATTTTTCTTGTTTGGTCATTTTCATGTTAATAAAATGCAGCTGGTTAAATATTTCTTTAACTACCAGTAAAAAATAAACACTTGATACAGTGAGATTATAGCCTGGATAAATTAAAGAGAGAGCAGGAAGGAATGAGAAAGAGAATGAATGGACTAGACCTCTCTTTTGACACTTGGCTCGGAAATCTGGTCTCCCACCCCATTTCAGAGGCACTGGACCGGGCGCCTGGGTGGCTCAGTTGGTTAAGCGACTGCCTTCGGCTCAGGTCATGATCCTGGAGTCCCTGGATCGAGTCCCGCATCGGGCTCCCTGCTCGGCGGGGAGTCTGCTTCTCCCTCTGACCCTCCTCCCTCTCGTGGTCTCTGTCTCTCATTCTCTCTCTCTCAAATAAATAAATAAAATCTTAAAAAAAAAAAAAAAACAAAGGCACTGGACCACAGGACAAGACACTAGTCCATTAAATCTACTCTGCTACTATTTGTGTGATTAGATAAATAGTTTAAACCTCTCACTTACCATTTCCTTTTCTATAATATAAAGGAATTAAACCAAAGTACCTCAAGGATTCCTTTAATTTCTAACTTTCCAGTACTAAATATAGAAAATTTTATCCTCCTCAGTAGAAAGGTTAAATATATGACAAGAATGAATTAAGTTAATTTTATTAATTTGTAACAATATGGAACAGTGGTTTAAAACTTTTAATGGATGGGAAGCTCTTTTGTTAAAGATAACACTATGAATCCCATGTGATAGTATTTTTATTTTGGTTATAGATTGATTAAAAACAATTTCAAGTTCTACTAGAAATCCAGGAATATACTTAAATGAATTTTTATTTTATTAGTCATAACATCATCTACATACTCTTGAAAAACAGCATCCACATACACAAAATAGAATCGATTGGATGTAAAAGCAATTCTTAGTTTATATAAAGATTCTTGGATCCCTTGCAATAACTCCAAAAATAACTCCCAAAATATTTGGGAAACTACTGAAATAAGAGTATGAAAAGAGAAACTTGAGCATCCCTAAATAGAAGCTAGATCTTATTCCTCTAAAGGAGATAACATAAAGCATTAGAACAGAAAAAAACTGGGCACACATTGCTAGGGAGAGAGCATTCCAGAGAGCATGGCCTGTGAAAGCCTGAAAGGCAGAGCATGCTGGACTTGGGTGGCATGGCTTCAGCGAGGTTAGATGTGTGCTGGAGACTTTTCCAATTGATCTAAAGAGTGTGGATTAAGGCTAAGCACAAGGAGAGAACAATGAAAGATTTTAAGCAAGGTAGGGACATAATGCAGCTACATTTTGAGAAAAATCACTTCTGCTGTTACATAGGTAACAGACTGGAATAGGGAGAGAAACAATAATAAGACAAGTAAAGAGACTTGTGCAGTGGTCCAGGCACAAGATGATGATGGACTGGAATAAAGGCAAAGACAGTAGATAGAGATGGAAGAATGTGAGAACATTTAGAATTACCAAGACAACTATGGGTTGAATACCTGGGGTAAGGGAAATTGGGCAGCTAGAAATTAGTCCGAGTTTTCTGGCTTGTATAACTGTGTAGCTGATAATTCTGAGATACAGGAGACTATGAATTAGGAAATAAGTGGGATGGGGGAAAATACATGAATGATACTGACAATTTTCTAAAAAGTTGTCTATGCAATCTATTACTTGGGAAATAAGAGAATGAGTGGGAAATACTAGATGCTAAAGGAAATTTGACTGCAATATCTTTTCTTTTTAAAGATTATTTATTTATTTATTTATTTATTTATTTATTTATTTATTTGACAGAGAGAGACACAGCAAGAGAGGGAACACAAGCAGTGGGAGTGGGAGAGGGAGAAGCAGGCTTCCCGCAGAGCAGGGAGCCGGATGCAGGGCTCGATTCCAGGACTCTGGGATCATGACCTGAGCCGAAGGCAGACGCTTAACGACTGAGCCACCCAGGCGCCCCATATCTTTTCTTTTTTCAGGTTAAAAGCATTCTGTAACATTTCTATTAACTTTCTATTAACTTGGCCATGTTAGTCTTTAGTGAAAACCTTCTTCCTACGGTTTGTTAGCAGAATCTTCAACTTTAACTGTCCATACTGGCCTGATTCTTGTCCTTCCACTTGAAGTCTGTGTTCCCAATGGGGACTTGTGTTTTGCTTAACTGTCAGTCCTAAGCCCTGAGGCAGCATGCTGGAATGTGGAGTGACAAGAGGCTGCTTATTAACTAGTCATGAAAATATCCACCCACCCTGTGACTTCATTTCTGGGTAAGGAAGGGTAAGTGGGTGGATATGGCTCTAGAGCTGTCTGCCTAAGAATTGTGAGACTCAATTAGTATTCTCAACCTACCATATGCTGGAAAAATGTGAGAAGTAGTATTTTCCACATTTTTATCATGAAAATGTTCAATATACAGCAAAATTGAAAAATCATTCACCACCTAAATTCTATCAGTAATATTTTAGAAAAGGTGCTTTATAATGTATCTATCCACTTATGCATCCCTCTATCCATCCCTTAATTCGTCTTAATTGTGGATGCATTTCAAACTAAGCTGTCAATAGTACACTTCCCACCATGCATACTTTGGCATGCATATCATGAAATAGGATTAATATTTGAGTTTTTTTCATTTGTGAAAAAGAGTTATATGTGTAATGTGCAATTCTTAAGGGAGCATTCACTGAATTTTGACAAATCTTTGCATCTATGGAAGCCAAAACCTCTTAAAATAGATATTATCATCCCAGAAATATTTTCATATTTCTTTCCATATAATCTATTTCCACTTCCCCAGAGTCAACCAATATTCTGATTTCTTCCATTCTAGAACTTAATAGAAATGAATTTATATAGCACATACTCTTCTGTGTGCATTTTAACTCAGCTAAGTGTTTTTGAAATTCATCCGTATTGCTGTGTGTATCAGTATTTCATTCCTTTTTTATTGATGAGTAGTATTCCACCGTATGGATGCACCATTATTTTTTTACCCATTCTTGTGCTGATGGATTCCTGAACTGTTCCAGTTTTTGCTATTATGAATAAAATTGCTATGAATATTCTTAAACATCTTTTATAGATATATATATTTTTTATTCTCTTGGGTACATATCTAAGAGTAGAATCACAGGGTCATAATGTAGGTTCCTGTTTAGATTTATTAGTAACTTCCAGAAGTTTTTCCAAATTAGGTGTACCATTTTATCTTCCAACCAGTAAGAGTTCCAGTTGCTCCACTCTCTTACCAACATTAGGTTTATCTGTTTAAAAAATTCTAGACTTATCAGTGAGTGTATAATTGTATTTCATTGTAGTTTTAGTTTGAATTTCCCTGATGACTAATGATGTTGATTATTTTTTCCTGTGTTTATTACTTTCTTGTAACTTTGTTTTATAAAAACATCTGTTCAAATATTGTGCCTATTTTCAAATTGAGTTGTTTGTGTTTTTATTATTGAGTTGTAAGAGTTTCTTATACATTTTTAACACCAGTCCTTTGTCAGATATATGTCTTACAGATACTTTTTTCAAACCGGTGACTATTTTTCTAATGATGTCTGCTAATAACCAGAAGTTTCACATTTCAACAAAGTCTGATTTATCTTGTTTTTTCTTTTCTGGTTATTATTTTCTATGACACAAATAACCTTTGCTTACCACTGAATCAAAAATATTCCTCTGTGTTTTCCTCCAAAAGTTCTATAGTTTTAGCTTTAGATTGTGAATTTATTTGGGGGCATGGAGTAAGGCAAAGATCAAGGTTCTTTCTTCAAAAAAAAAAAAAATGGATATCCAGTTTTTTGTTACCATTTGTTGAAAAGATTTCCCTTCCCTGAGCAAGCAATTACCTTCCCACTATGTATTGCTTACTTAGAACTGTACTTCTTTAAGATATATATATACATATATTTTTGGTGGCAAATTTTATGCACCTATTTATTTTTTATTTATTTTTAAAGTAGGCTCCGTGCCCAGCATGGAGCCCAAACTGGGCTCAAACTTACAACCATGAGATCAAGACCTGAGCTGAGATCAAGAGCCCAGCACTCAACCGGCTAAGCCTCTGAGGCACCCTTGCACTTATTATTTTTAAGAGAAATGTAGAGTAAGCAGTTTTTACTTTGTATCGATGCTATAAAACCTGCCTCATACTCCACAGCAAAAGCCAGTCATAATAAACTGGGTGAGTCTGGCCCAAGTTTGCATTTCCCTCTCATTGACAAAGGCTGTTTATTACATGGAATAAGGAAACTCTGTAACACTCGGATGATTCAGAGGTCCAGGAAAATGATGAGTTAGCTTTGATTCATATGGCAATTCCTTTAGTGCTGCTTCTAGATGTGGTCTGTGGCTCCTCTCCTACCTAATTTCTTGACAGACACTCTGTCCTCGACAATTCTGAAATACCTATTCCCAGAAAAGCCCAGGCTTTCCTCACTTCCATAGATCTGCATATGCTATGATCCTTGGTCATAATGCCCTTCTCCTGATGTCTGAGAAACTATTCATCTCAGAGGAGATTTGACTCGGTCTCCTCATAGGTGTTTAATATCTCCTCCTAAATGTTCCCATGGCACATTGGTCATAAATGTATTACATCACTATCCGTATTCCTCTAATTATTCAACCCATATTTTTCTCTCCTCCTTGCACACAGGCTCCTTAACATAAGCCTCTGGAAAGCATTAATATATTCTTTCTTTGCACCTCAGTAAGGTAAAACAACAAACACAACAATAGATTTTCTGAATGAAAGAATTCAAATTTTATGATGTAGTTTAAATTTCAAACCTCTTCCACCTTATGCAGAAGTATATTTATATTTTATTATTTTATGTTTTTTACAAGATCTCACAGCCTAATCATTTGCTTTGGAAACTTTAACCTTCTTCCTAAATCATATAATGGAGGAAAACAACTCCCTTGAAAGAATGACAAACATCTGTAATTTTACCTAGTGTATATGCTGAAGTTTCCTTTTATACGGAGATTGAAATAATGATTGTACTAGGACATTTGAGGTATATCATCTCAAAGAAGTTTATTATGTGCAGCCTACTGTTTTCTAAATTAAATTTCTTCTAGCATGCTATTTGAGATTCTGGAAAGAAAGTAAACTAATAAGTAAGTGGAGTCCCAATTCTGCTAATTAGTAGCTGTGTGGAAGTATCAGGGAGGACAGGCTGGAGTAATAGTGATCTTGAAAATTGCAGTGGTCTTACTCACATTACAAGACTCATCATGGATCGGCCACAGCCCTATTTGATGTTGTCATCCTTCTGGGAATCAGGTTAGAGAAATAGCCTGTATTTGGAACATTGCCAGTCATTGAGACAAAGAGAAAAGAGACGTGTCAAACCATACCCTGACTCTTGAAGCTTCTTCCTCTGAATATTACCCACATTACTGATGGTCACTCCTGAGTTTATCAGAGCAGAATGCATAATCTTCAGTTAGGAAGAGAATTTGGAATAGTGTTTGGCAAAAGTAATTCGATCTACCAAATAAGGGGTAATCTTGAGGAAAACATATAGTCTGTCTGTATCTCAGTTTCCTCATCTATAAAATGATAATGCAGTGATAATAGTGATTACTACAGAGGGTTATATGGATTAATGGAAATAATGATACAAAACACTTAGCATAGTACCTGGCATATAATTATTACTGAACAAATGTTTGTTTATAAAATTGAAAAGAAAGAACCTAGTTTCTCTGTTAAATAAGTAATAGACTAATAGAGTTTCATGTTATCTGGAGTTTTACCCGGATGGTTTGAATAGCTAGAGATGACTGGGATGATGGCTTAATTTGGGACATATGCTTAGGGTCCTAGTGGAGTTTTCGGGCTAAAATATGCAAGACAACTCCTTCACTCACATGTCTAAACCTAGGCTAGGACAGCTGTAACTTCTCGGAGCTGGTCACCATCACCCTCTAGCCACACCTGGTAAACTCAAGTAGCCTTACAAGTTAGGTGACATCTGGCTTCTCACTGAACAAAAATGACAAAAGTGTATATTTTAGATTCAGTTTATCTAAAGGTACAAAAACCATGTTGGTATTTTGATTTGTATTGCATTAAAACTATAAATCAATCTGGGAAAAATTGGTATCTTAACTATGTTGAATATTCTAATCCATGAACCATAAATGTCTCCCTATTTATTTGGGTGGGTTTTTTTCTTCTTTTTAAAAATCAGTATTTTGTAGTTTTTAGCATACGGGTCCTGCACATTTTGTTAGATTTATCCTTGAGTATTTTCCTACTTGGAGCTACCATATAAGGTATTTTTTTATTGTAATTGTCAATTATTCATTAACAGTTATAAAGAAATATGATGGATTTTTTTATGTTGACAGTGCATAATAAGACTTGTTAAATTTGGGGCACCTGGGTGGCTCAGATGGTTAAGGGTCTGCCTTCGGCTCAGGTCATGATCCCAGGGTCCTGGGATCGAGTTCTGCATCGGGCTCCCTGCTCCTTGGGAGCCTGCTTCTCCCTCTGCCTCTCTCTCTCTCTCTCTCTCTGTCTCTCATGAATAAATAAATAAAATTTAAAAAAAAAAAAAAGACTTGTTAAATTCACTGATTAGTTCCAGGAGTTTTATTGTGGATTCTTTGGGATTTTCTATGTAGACCATCATGAAAAGAAGAACTATTGTAATTTTCCCTTCCTGTGTGCATCTTTCTTTCTTTCTCTCTCTCTCTTTGTTTCTTGTCCCAATGCACTAGCTAAGACTTCTGGCACAATGCTAAACAGCCACGGAAAGGGTGGACATCCTACCTTGTTCAATATCTAAGTAATTTGGCCTTTCATCATGAAGTTAGCCAAGGGCTTTTTTTTAATAGATGCCCTTTATTAGCTTAAAGAAGTTCCTTTCTGGGGCACCTGGGTGGCTCATTCAGTTGAGAGTCAACTCTTCATTTCAGATCAGGTCATGATCTTGGAGTCCTGAGATTGAGCCCCATATCAAGCTCCGTGCCCAGGGGGGAGTCTGTTTCAGATTCTCTTTCTCCCTCTCCCTCTGCCCCCTCCTGCTCCAGAGCTTGCTCTTTCTCTCTAAAGTAGGTAATAAATCTTTTTTAAAAAAAAGAAGTTCCAGGGGCACCTGGCTGGCTCAGATGGTTAAGTGTTTGCCTTCACCTCAGGTCATGATCTCAGGGTCCTGGGATTGAGCCCTGCATTGGGCTCCCTGCTGAGCAGGGAGCCCCCTTCTCCGTCTCCCTCTGCCCTTCGCCTCGCTCCTGCTTTCTCTCTCTCTCAAATAAGTAAGTAATATTAAAAAATAAGTTCCCTTCTTTTCCTAGTTTCCTCAGTTTTTTTCATGAATACGTGTTAAATTTTGTCAAATGCTGTTTCTGCATGACAAATAGTTATAAACATGTGGTTTACCTTTTTAGTCTATTAATATGGTTAATTACATAAAATGTTTTTCAAATGTTGAATTAGTCTTAGATCCCAGGGTAAAGGTCACTTAGTTGTTACCTACTATTCTTTTTATATGTGCTAAATTTGAATTGCTAATATTGTAAGGATTTTTGTGACTAAGTTCAAGAGGGAAATGGGTCTCTAGTTTTCTTTTTTTATACTGTCTTTTGGCGTCAGGGTAATTCTGTCCTCATAAAATAAGTTGGGAAGTATTTCCTCTTCCTTAATTTCCTAGAAAATACTGCTGTAGAATTGGTGCTATTGTTTCTTCAGAAGTTTGGTAGAATTCACCACTGAAACCATCCGGGACTGGAGATTTCCTTTTTGGAAAATGTTATACTATAAATTCAATTTCTCTAATAGACATAGATTTATTCGTGTTATCTACTTTGTTGGTGAATTCAGTGTTTTCTGGCTTTTAAGGAATTGATCCACTTCATCCTCATTGTTGAATGTATGTTCTTGGTATTTCCTTATTACCATTTTAAAGATTTTATTTATTTATTTGACAGAGACACAGCGAGAGAGGGAACACAAGCAGGGGGAGTGGGAGAGGGAGAAGCAGGCTTCCCACCGAGCAGGGAGCCCGATGCGGGGCTCGATCCCAGGACCCTGGGATCATGACCTAAGCCGAAGGCAGACACTTAATGACTGAGCCACCCAGGCGCCCCTCCCTATTACCATTTTAATGTCTGTAATAACATGCCTCTTTTTGTTGCTGATAGTGATAATTTTGTCTCTTTTCTTACTGGGTCATTTCAGATGGAGGTTTAACAGCTTTCTTAATCCTTTATAAGAAACAGCTTTTGATTTCATTGATTTTCCTCTATATTTTTTTGTTTTCTATTTATTTATTTCTGACCTTACCTTTATTATTTATTTCTTTATGATTTCTTTGAACTAATATTGCTCTTCATTTTCTAGTTTTTTAAGGTTAAACTTAAATTGTTGACTAAAGACTTTTCTTCTTTTTTAATATAAGCATTTATTGCTATAAATTTCCTTCAGAGTACTTGATATAGCTTCATTCCATACATTTTCACCTATAATATTTACATTTTAGTTCAGGCCAAAACATTTTCTAATTTCCGTTAAGCCTTCATCTTTGATTTCATGAATTATTTATAAGAATGTTTTTGTTTGGGGATTTTCCAGATTTTCTGTTATTGATCTCTAGATTAATCATATTGTCAGAGAATATACCCTGGATGAATTCAGTCCTTTAACATTTGTTAAGGTTTATTTTATGACATGGGCTTTGGTCTATCTTGATGAATGTTTCATGGACACTTAAAAAAAGAACATATATTCTAATGTTGGGTAGAACATCATATGACTATCGAGTACCTCCAACTGGATGATTGCATTGTTCAGTTTTTTATACTTGCTGATTTACTGTTAACTTTTTCATCAAACACTGAGAAAAGTATTGAAATCTTGGATTTGTCTATTTCTTGTTTCAGTTCTATCAGTTTTTGCCTCGTGTATCTGTAAGTTTTATTAAGACCATACACATTTAGAACTGTTAGGTCTTCTTGGTGAATTGACCCTTTTATCATTACATCATACCCCTCTTTATTCTTGGCACTTTTCCTTGCTCTGAAGCCTATTTCGTCTGATATAATCTATCCCCTCCAGCTTTTTTTATTGGTGTTTGAACTGCATCTTTCTCTCTCCTTTTACTTTTAACCTATATTATCTGCTTAAGTCCGCTGGAGAATGTTGATTTGTTGCAGTTGTTTGTGCTGTTGTTTAATAGACCGGCTAGGTTCTTTGCATATTTTTACTCACATTCTGTGGACTGTGGTTCCAATATCAGTTCACCATCCAAAACCTTTACCATGCCATCTATACTTTTCCTGTGACACCATCACCCAGGGGCCACTCTGGGACCGGGGTTATTGTCTACCCTGTAAGCTTAGTTCTCAAAGTATTTGATATGCTGTTTAGGATCAAATCCATGCCTGGTTTAGGACTGAACCCAAGAGTTCATATGCATTTTATGGGATTGTTTTCACAGGCTGTCTCCTCCATTCAGTCTCTGCACCGCTCTCCTGCTCTCAGAGACTCCTCTCTGGTCTTGTGCCTACAGAGTCAGAGCTGGACTTCCCCTGCTCTACTGCACACTTCCCATGACTGAGTCAGTTGTCAGGACCTGGTTCTTTGGCATACACACACACACACACACACACACATTACATCATTTTCTTTCTTCTTTCTATTTTTTTTTTTTTTGGATGAGTGCCCCCTTATAATCATCAACTTTGTGTCACCAGGGATCCAAAGAGTATTAAGAATCTTCTATCAGAGACAACATAGAATAGAGGCAGGAACACAGACAGAGACCTTTTTTTCCTGGCTCAACTGTCCATGTAGCTTTAGACAAGTTGTCTTTCTAGGCTCCCAGTTTCTCTTCTGGAAGACCTGAAAATCTCCGATTCTGTGGTTCCGATACTTCACCTATTTTCAGTCTTCTCTGTCCAAACTAGGACCTGTAGCCAATCCTTTGAACCTTACTTTTGCCAATACTCCTAACTTCTTTACTTATTTCTTGAAATTTAATCCCACCAAACTGGCAAAACATCAAACTAACCATCCTTGTTCCTCACTCAACTTTACTTCTACCGAGGCTGTTAGATAAAGTCACCCAAACTCCTAGATCTGTGCTTCATGGTCCCCCACTCAATTCCACCCTCACTGTCTCTTCGGGATTTATTAAATGTTTCCTCTTTCCATTTCTCACTCCAGAAATGTCCAAACAAGACAAGACATTTCTCTCCTGGCCCAGTGACTATTCTTTATCTATTACCTATCTATCTTCTGACAATAGTGATTATTGTCTAACTATGCTTTGATCTTGCTTTCTAAATCAAGTCCATCAGAGGAAAATGACTTAAACACTCAACTGGACAGCCTTTCACCTTTTCATAAACAGTGAGCTATGTTATTCTTTGTCCACATTATAACTGAAGAACCCACCATCTGAATACTAGAACTGGTCTGGTCCTAAATCAGTGTTTAAGTAGAAGATGTATCTTCAGTTGTCTGCCTCACTCTGCCTCTGAGGGCAGGTCCTCTTCCTGTCCTCTTCAACACTTCAAGCTGTTTAACTGACCAGAATTCTCAGATCCTCAGGCTTGTGGGCTCTCTTGCATTAGCGGGTGGGGGGTCATTAGGAAAAATGAAATCATACTGAACTGCTAAAGTCATTCTCCTTCAGGGAGCATTCGCATTTAAATAAGCTTGTCAAAACAGGTTGCTCCTTTATCTTAATTCTAGATTTTCTAGCATGCTGACACTTGAAAGGAAGGACTAGTATGAGGCAGAGGCACCCCTAAGAAAATCCCTTCTGCTAATATAAAGGACTGAAAGTGAGACAGTATTTTGTCTTAATTGGGGAAGGGGCCTGCATGAGTGTGTGACAGACAAAATTTGTACATTTTGTTGCTGCCCACATATTTTAAGCTTCAAGCTACTTATAAAATCAGAGAAATGAGTGACAAAAGATTTATTACCAAAAAAAATTTATTACATTTCCTTAAAATGCATCTCTGATTTACCTACTCAAACTGAATACACAGAAACTCTACACAAACTGTGTGTAATGATAATATAATAATGATATTCAGTATTTTGTAAAACATTTCCTATTCTTCAGTCTTATTAATAGTCTTACAAGTACACAGAAAAGATCCATTTCACCCACATATGGCAATCATAACTGATTACATATGAGTGTTATACATTTTTACTTCAACTTTAGAAAAGTATTTCACAAAGTGTTTTATGTACAATAATAGTCTTACAAAGGTTTCTTTTATTTAATTTTTTATTGTTATGTTAATCCCCATACATTACATCGTTAGTTTTAGATGTAGTGTTCCATGATTCATTGTTTGTGCATAACACCCAGTGCTCCATGCAGAACGTGCCCTCCTAAATACCCATCACCAGGTTAACCCATCCCCCCACCCCCCTCCCCTCTAGAACCCTCAGTTTGTTTTTCAGAAAAGAGAGCCCATGGCGATATAAGTTTAGGAAAAGCTATAAACTATATCCCCCTTGGAAATTTAAAATGTATTTAACCACATAAAAGGCTCTGAGTAGCTCTGCAGTAAGGAAATCTAACCATTTTAAGCAAAATTTTCCCCAAATTGATTAGACTACTAAACTCTTCTTTTCACATAATACCCATTAATATTGTGAGCTAGTGTACTGCACAGCATATTTTGGGAAACATTTTAGTGGATTCTTGTCAGTTGGGAGGAATATATTCTGTAGCTTTTATAAATCCTCACATACATGAATACCATTGTATCATATAATTTCTGTCATAAAATGCACAAACATTGATCCTTATTGTAAAAGGCACTGGAAGAGTTTGTTGAATCATTTTTCCTGTTCCTGTGAGGGGTACATGGTAAATTCATTTGTGTCATAAATTCCAAATACCTTCCACAGAATTAGGCTTTAAACTGCATTTACCTCAAACTTTTTTTGTTTGAAAACACCACTTTTTAAAACTCCTTTATTTGTTTCTTCACTTCTATCACAAGGATAGCAGAGGATAATTTTGGGGACAATTTCTGTCTCTCTCCATCCTCTGTTCACACACATATATACATACACACAATTTTTGTGTTTTTATTTTGTTTTGTATTCTGTGGAGTAATAAAGAGTGGAATAAACTGTGGCCTTACATACTACATGTATATAAGCAGAAAAGATATGTAAGCCAATATATATAATCAGCCTTACTCTTTAAGCAATATGACCTACCCATAAAACAGGAATTTGGGGGAACCATTTGTGTCATACTTGAGATGGTTTTGGATTCAAACAGAACTGGGTGGATTCTAGGTGACCCTCTTCAAGTTACTTTATCTCTCTGGGATGTGCTGTTCTCATTTGTTAAATGGTATTATAGTAACTATTTGAAGAACAATTGGGATAAGATATGTAAATGTCTGGAACCTTGTAAGTTATCATAAGGCAGTAGCAATCATGTGAGGAAAAGCCTCATGGCAGAAATGTCATTAAAATCTAAGTCTTTAAAAAATACACGTATGCCCGTGTGTATAGAAATCAAAGCTAAGAGCACATTTGATTTTTTTTAAGATCTTTTTTTTTATTATTATGTTATGTTAATCACCATACATGATATCATTAGTTTTTGACGTAGTGTTCCATGATTCATTGTTTGCGTATAACACCCAGTGCTCCATGCAGAACGTGCCCTCCTCAATACCCACCACCAGGCTAACCCATCCTCCCACACCCCTCCCCTCTAGAACCCTCAGTTTGTTTCTCAGAGTCCATAGTCTCTCACGGTTTGTCTCCCCCTCCGATTTCCCCCCCTTCATTCTTCCCCTCCTGCTATCTTCTTCTTTTTTTTTTTTTTTGTACCTCTGAAACAAATAATACGTTAAATGTTAAAAAAAAAAAAAAAGCACGTTTGATTTTGTCAATATGTTTTGCAAGCTAGTTCAGATTTATGCTTATTGAAGATTCAGTAAAAATCTACTGGAACACTCTTTTCCATCCCTAAATAGAGAGGATGATATTCTTTGACACAAATTCTGGAAGCAAATAACTTCCCATACCAGTCTTCCTTTCTGAAACATGACTTTTCTGAGTAGCTGCAAATTGGACACTAATTTTATTTATTTATTATTTATTGATTTATTTACTTTATCTATCTTTCTATCTAATTGAGAGACAGAGATCATGACCTGAGCTGAAATCAAGAATAGGATGCTTAACCGAATGAGCCACTCAGACCCACTGGACACTGATTTTACATACATCTCCGTAGCTTGTATTTCTCCAGGATTTAGTAATCTTTTTCTTTGCAAAGATACTCAGATGCCAACTTTTCTACCTATTCCTCTTCAGGTCAGCACTCAGTATATTTTTAGAAAAGAAATGAATAATAGATAAAATTACTAACTATAAAGAGCAAGGATGACTGACTGAGGAAGAAAAAAATCGTACCCATATACCCATTTTCCTAAATACAAGTTATTCTTTTTTTTCTTTTCATATCCTCTATTTTACCTCTCAAACACTCTCTATATAACCTGAAACAAAACAAGGTGTGAATTAAAGCATGATAGTAGAAAACCTTCATATTTAATCTCCTTCTGTTTAATTTCCCAATCCTGTGGCAGTGAAATGGGACGGAATCTCTCTGACGCAGTGTCACAAACGGCCAAAATATAATGCTTAATGCACTATCATTTCTCTCAGTCTTACACACACACACACACACACGGAAACTCATCGCATAGTAGATAGTGGTTCGTCTGACTGAAATCAAACAAAACACAAACAGTGGCTAGATTACTATGACAACAGAGTTCATGCCATGGTTTCTGAGAACCTTTGGCAACTGTCTTCAATTTTAAGTATTTGCTCTGCTACCTTTTATCATGTTATCAGCTCTATGGGACTCAGACTGTGTGCCTTGCCCATTTAAAGAAGTTTCATTCATTCTGTGTGTTTCTAAAAGTACAGAAATAAGACCAGAGCTAATGAGTCATATTATGAGCGAGCCACTTCCCAAACCTCACTCAAAGAGAACCTAGAAGTTCTTCTCATTGTCCTTTACATTGTGGAAAAACTGCAGTGGTGAGATTGTGTTTGTCATATTTTTTTTTAATTAATTACCACAGAATTCCTAATTTCAGAGGGGGACAGTGGGGGTTTTACGTGTTATTATCTTTTCTTTCACGGAGAAAAAACATTCTGATATGACATAAGAAGTCACCTTTCTTAAACAAGATCATTAAGTAAAATCAATTTAACTCTCCAAACAATCCTATAAGGTAGGTATTATTAGCTTGATTTTATGAATAATGAAAATTGGATTCAGAGATGTTAAAAAATTTGTAACAAACCCACAGTTTAAAAACAAGAGAGCCTAAGTTAAAACACAGTTACTCTGAAATCCTATTCAATTCTTCCCAATTTGGACCTTTCTCTTCATTTTACTGTGTTCGTGAGTATTGCTCAGACAATAACGTTTCAGGACCATCTTTGCCTAAGAAATATTTAATGAAGGCAAACAGTGCAACCAAGAATAGGGCTATTGTTTTCAGCCTCCACTAGGTCTGCATGTATATGTGAGGAGGAAAAAAAAAAATTCAGTGAATGCTTTTGAAAGCTGATAGATGTATTTAAAAAACAAATAATAATCTTTTTTCACAGACATCTCCAAAGAATCTTAATGGAAAATAGGAAGATGTGAGTGTTTTGATCCTAGGTCACATTGAGAATTCTTCTAACATTACCAAAAGATAGTTGATAGGTTATTTTATTCATTTACCCATTGGTCGTCCCAACTGTACACTCAAAATTGTACAACTTGGGTGAGATGTAAAAAGAATGAGTAACTCGGTGGTGATAAACTTAATTTCACAATATTATTGCCTGTATAATACAATGCTTATACACAATCTACTTTCAATCCTTTATTGCCCAAGTTATTCTATATGCTGTAGGAGATATAAACAAACACAGGACACACACGCCATCCTGGAGGAGCCTACCAGGAAGTTGGTGAGTCAGAATTCACAGACATAAAGGAATTAGAATGCCCTGGAAGACAATACAGAATCAAATGATATGAAACATCTTGCTCCCATCGAGCTACTATTGTCCATCGCATTTTATTTTTTTTCAAAACAAACAAACAAACAAACTGAAGCCCCATTTATTCTGTGAAGTCTTCCCTGAATTTTCTTTTTTCTTAATTTTTTTATTTTAAAAAAAAATTTTTTTAAGATTTTATTTATTTACTTGACAGAGAGAGAGTGAACACAAGCAGGGGGAGGAGCAGAGAGAAAGGGAGAAGTAGGCTTCCCACTGAGCAGGGAGCGCAACCATGCAGGGCTCGATCCCAGGACCCCAGGATCATGACTCCAGCCAAAGACAGACACTCAACCGACTGAGCCACCCAGGCACCCCCTTCCCGAATTTTCTAGCCCATAGTTTCCTCCCTTGATCACTTTTAATTTGAGTCACATTTTGTCAATTATCATATATATGTTTGAATTTCAAAATTTGTTAAGATATTACCTGCTTTCCCAAATAAATTGTAAGTGATCAGGAATGATCAGGAATCATATGTGATTCTCTCTTAGATTTTCAAAGCCAGACACTTTGTTTTGCACAAATGGATAATCAGTTTAGATTCAACTGTGATAATGTAACCATGGAATGATTTGTTTTCCTGATTATCATTAAAATTATGACAATCGTTAGTGGAGTATGAATTCACAGAATGGAGCAACCACAGGGCAACACTTGTATGAGGCTATGGTGCAGGCATTCTGGATGCACTTGACTATGAGTTCCTTAAGCACAAGGATTATGTCTTTTTCACATATGTCCCTTGTGTTTGTCCTAGCATGATACCTAAAACAGAAATAGCAATGTTTGATGAAGGAAAGTAGAAAGGGAAGATGAATTGAAAGGATGGAGGGATGGCTCTAGATATTGACGAATGGACTCATATATAAGAAAAAAGTGGGGAATTCTAGACAAGAAGGACATCATCAGCAAAGGCAGAGTGGTTGAAATTGGTGGTGTGTGAGTATGTGTATGTGTGTGGAACTATGTGGAAGCTATTCTAACTGGAACAAGAAATTTGCTTTACGATGGCACAAGACATTATGTTGAATAGGAAAGATATTTTTCATGCTGTGGAGGTCATAGTGTGAAAAGTTAGAATGAATAATTTAGAATCGGGATGGAGGCAATGGAGCCATTTCAGGTTCCTAAGATGATGAAAAGCATTTTTAGGAAAACTACTTGGAAGGAGCATCATGCAAGGCAGATGAGAAAGGAAACATAAGGAAAATCAGTTTAGATTCAACTGTGATAATGTAACCATGGAATGATGAATCCTAACAATATAGCAGTTTTACCAAAATACAACATATTTTTATTGAAAAAAAAAATCGGTGGGCTTTGATGATTAACTTAACTTCGAAGTGAAAAAGATAGAGGCATAGTAAATATTCCTAAACTTCTAACTAGTGAGAGAGGTTGACCTTACAAGTTGTGGTGCCATAAATTAAAATAAGGAAGTACGGAAAATAGCTATTTGAGGAAAATGTCAATTTAATTTTAGACATGATTTTATGTAGCATGAAGTTGTAAAAAGAACCTTATATTGGAGATAAGCAAACCTTGAGTTCTATTCAGAGCATAGGAAAGGTACTTAAGATGTTGAATTATTATTTTCTTTTTTTTTAATATTTTATTTATTTATTTGACAGAGAGAGACACAGCGAGAGAGGGAACACAAGCAGGGACAATGGGAGAGGTAGAAGCAGGCTTCCCGCCGAGCAGGGAGCCCGATGTGGGGCTCGATCCCAGGACCCTGGGATCATGACCTGAGCTGAAGGTAGACGCTTAACGACTGAGCCACCCAGGCGCCCGAATTATTATTTTCATTAAGTCACTTAACATCTTTAGGTACTTAGGTTTCCTAAATGCTAAAAGGGCACATAAACTCCTGGTATAATTACTACCACATTGTGAGAATAAAATAAGATGGTGGTTGTTAGAATTTTTGGTTATTGTCAAATCTTACATTAAGTTAAAAATTGGCAATCAGAGGCAGAGGTATACATTTTTGCTTGATCCATATAGAGGTGGTTTATCTGCTCGTTTTAGGATCTTACAGAAGACTAGGGGAAGATTACCTATATCCACTTCCACATGGATGGAGGATAACAAAACTGGAGAGAACATAGGATTTAATTTCCGAAAAATAAATCCTAGGATTGGCTGAGCTTTCTTCTGTCAATGAAGAGCCTCTATTTTCCTTACTATAAAATAAGAATAAGACATCCCCTATTTGATTTAACTGATTTGTTCTACAAGCTTCAGCAAACACAAGAGCAGGACTCTGAATAGGTAGAAAAGGGAGAAAGTCATGCTGAGTGACAAGGATATATGGCTCTCTGGATTATAGCAGATCAGCAAAGAGCTAGAACCAAGTAGAAGGAAAGGACCTGATCACAGGGACTTTAATTGGGGGTGGGGGGGGAATATTTGATAATGATTAAGCATCTGGACTCCAGGGTCAGAGAGAAGAATGTTTATCTTGAGATAAAACACAACTCCTAGCTGTGTGGCTATGGGAAAATTGCTGAAGTTAGCTAAGCCACAAATTGTAATATGAGCATGTTGAGAGGACCCACCTCCTAGAGTTGTGAAGACATGATGACATGCAGAGTAAGTACTCAGTGAGCGCTAGCTAACATTATTTTATTTTATTTTTTTTAGCTAACATTATTAAAAGGAAGCAGCGTTAAATCTACTTTAGTCAGCACAAGGACATCACTCATTTCTAGAACAAAAAAAAGAGAGAGAGAGAGAAAATGGAGGAAGGGAAGGGAAGAGAGAAAATGGAGGAAGGGAAGCAGCAAAAATAATTCAAGAAGGAGAAATGGGACAAAAATGAAGGGAAAAAGTGACAGGAAAAAATTTGTTAGAAGAGTGATGGCAAAGGGAACAGGGAAAGGATTCTTAAAATTAATACTTACGTCTGAAATTTCCATATATTGTTCCTTTATCATTGAAATAGAAGCAGAACAAAATAAAATACAATTTTGAATGGAACTGAAAACAAATGTGCACAGGAAACTCATTGGAAAGCTTAGTTGGAGAGCAGAAGTGTAAGGAAGGAAGGAGCCCTGGTGTTGGACAGAGAGAAATGGAATAAAAGCATGAAATATGACTTTATCTAATCCTTTTCTGTGTCTTCTTTTTCTTATTTCTATAGCTATATATAAAAATGCTTGTTTAAATGATATGCAACGTCAGCCTTCTTAGTCAAATATGGCTTGGCCTTTATACACTGTTTTAAACAAATTACGCTTATATAATTAGGAATGGTGCTATAATACAAAGCAAAGATACTGCATTACACCAGGAAACTTAAGTTCTATAAAACGGAGGCTACATTCCAGCCAACTAGCAAACCTTTTTTTATAATCCCTATTCATACCCAATTCAGAATGAGGTAATGCCAGGTTATAGATCAACTAAACCTTTCTTTTACTGAATCTCTGACCCAAATGCCTGAAAAATCTGTCTGGCATTATGGCATGTTGAAGAAATGAATTAACTCTGTGGTCTATCTATTATATATCACTATAGTTCTTACACAAGGACCAAAAATAATCCAATTTAAGATGCTCTTATAATGCTTAGGAAATGAATATTAACAAGGGATACAAGTTCACTGAGTTAGGACTTAATGCGATTTTCTCATGGGTTAAGAAATCCTTCACACAAACTGGAATATCGAGATTTAGTCACCAAGAGATTTTTGGCAAAATTTTCATGTATAAGACATGTACATTTAGAGTTGGCCACAGGGAAAATTATGTAGTACCTGCAGTTATATTTAATGATCCACCACCTCTAAACCTTGTCTCTCTCCCACACATACACAAGCCCAGATACACATAGCCAGAGACTCGTCTCTCCCTACACAGGGCTTCCAACTGAGTCCCTACACTCTAGCTTTGGCTTTGACCCCTTCCCATAATACTGTCTTTTATCTCAGTAACCCTACCCAGTTATTTGCGATCCAACATGGCATAACACAAATCAGGCTAAAGTGTTCCTGAACATTCATGTATTGAATTCTTTTCTAGTTAATATATTTGAAATTGAAAGGTAAAGTTTAAAAAATAAAGAAGTTCAGCAATAGTGCTGTGGAGAAGATAATTTTGCTAGATCATTTATGAAAAATATAGAGGACTCATTTCATAAAAGTCACATGTAGTTTGCTTTGACTATTTTATTCCACGTTGCATCAGGCAATAATTCTGCCCAGTCTTTAGAGTTAGTCTTTGCTCTCTGCTTAAAGGCGTTATTCTAAAATTATATGTGCCACAAACCTCATCATGGGGGAAGTATAACACAAATCTGCCACAAGTTAGCCAGAGAATGATAATATTATGGGCATTATATAGAAATTATATAGGTTTTAATATTTAGTATTCACAAAGGCTCCTTAGAAAATTCCCTACAATGAAGATACAGACATACTCAGTAAATGACGTTTTTACTTCTTAAAACACCCAGGATTCCGCTTCAAAAATATTCTTAATTTCTTTCTTTAGGGTTAAAAAGACCCTACTTGTTATAAATAGTTTGCATAAACAGTTAAGAATAAAATGGAAAGTACTGAAAAGAAATTTTAAAAGCAATATTCTGAGTTATTTTTATAATTAATTAAGGTTAATAGAAATGCATAGACATTAAATTAAAACCCCTCACAATCTCATTCCACAGTATAGCTTCATCATTTGATAATTATACATATATATTTTATAACTAGTATATATATATCTATACATGTATATGCATGCATATGTATATACATATATGTGTATATACAAAATTTTTTTGCTGAAACCTGCATTTTTTAGCTTATTTTTTTCAGTTAACAATATATTGGCAATATTACCCTCTCCACTAAGTATTCTTCTATCACCTCTCTTTTATTGATTGCGGAGTTGTCCAAGCATGGCTATACATAATTTATTTAACTAGTTCCTTATCACCAGACTTTTATGTAGCATCTTCTGCTTGCTTGGTTGTTTTCTCTTTGGATTTTGTATTGAACATAATTATAAATAAATCTTTCCGCATATTGCTGATTACCTTTTTAGAGATAAATTCCTAGAAAATTAATTGCTGAGTCTAATGTATGTCTAATTTTAAAACGTCATCACTGGCCCTCTAAAATGTTACCAATTCACAGATACGCCAACAGGATATTGAATTCACCCCAGATGTAATCACATCAGGTGTTTTGAAATTTGAGGTAAGTTAGTAAAGGAACACTTTGCTTTCTGTTTTTCTTGCAAAGGAGTTGTAACAACCTGCATAGAAATGATCAAAATTCATCTTTTCAGGATCCCACTATTCCCATAAATCATCACTAGCACAAAACCAAAATGGACCGAGAAAATGAGAATGAGAATAAGAGGTGTTTCTGCTCCAAATTTCTACACAGCTGTCAAGTGAAATTGCTGTTTAGCAGTGACCACACCTGTCTGGGTATGCTCTTGCATCTCAGATATTTACGATCACATCTCTTCAACTGACCCCTCAGAGCCAGCATCGACTCACAAACTCAAAACAAACATGAAAGGTTTCTCATAGAACATGATGAAATTTAAGTAGAATTAGCAATGTCCTTAGAACACACACTGAAGTGTTTGAAATACCACAGCCAAAGGTTATTATGGAACTGCGGGTCAGCTACCACGAAATCAGCTCTCACACATGCTTGGATATAGGAAAATCACAAAAAGAGAGAAGAGGTTGCGCAATCACACTTTCAGCCCAGCTGCTTTTTATCTTCTGGAATGGCAGGTTGCGTTGGGCTTTTTCCCCCAGTGAATTTGCCATGCCCTTGGCACTGGGATGGAGCAGTCTCACTGGCCAAAAGGTCATAAACCTTTCTGCCCAGCCCTGATTATTGCACAAACTTTCATACAGCCCCCTTTCGTGACTGCTTTGCTCCCCCATTTCCACTATGTTTTTTAGAACCATCACCTTGTGAACCAAAGAATAAATTTCCACTTCTTCTCAGATCTGGGCTCCACCAAGGGCCAGATTCAGTCTCAAATACCGGCCCCATGCTGAAGGGGAGTGATAATTCACACAAAACCAAAGGCAGAGAATGGGACCTGCCTTCTAGAACATCCTAATGTCCCTTAATGATTTATTGTGAATGAATCCTCCTTGAATGCATTTATCTTTTTTTTGAAAAAAGAAAAACCTCTATTTTATTTTTTATCACTACCTCACTTGCAGTTGAATTTCCCAAAAACATCAGAAGCAGTAACTCAGTGTTGGCTTATCAAAAATATATGTTCTTCAGTGAAAACTCTTAACAGCCCATCTATAAGTATGAAACAATAGGACTTGGGGGCAAAATATAACTCCCTCTCTCTATATATCATATATATAATATATATATAATATATAACATATATAATATATAATATATATAATATAACATATAATATATAATATTATAAAGTTATATAACTATATAACTATAACTATATGAATATATATGTGAATATATAACTATAACTGGCAAACCCCAGGTTTCCCACTTGATGCCAGCAGAACATTAGGCAAGCAGCTTCACTTCTTGGAGCTTCAGATTAATCCCATGAGAGCAGGACCAGTAACATTTGTTTCTCTGGGCTGTTATGAGGATTCAATGATATAAAACATGTAAAGAATCCGTCATAAAATAATGTTTAATACATAACAGGTCCCCTTGTAGCCAGCGTTTTCAGAGTTTTCCCCACTTTATTTTATCACTCTGATTTGTGCTGTTCTGATTTAAAAGTGTTTTTCTGTTTCAAAAGTGTTCTTGCTGATTCATCAAATGGATATAATAACCAGTAACTATCTGCCTTAATATTCTGAGGACATCATTATAGTATTTACCTTTTATATAAGGTGCACATACTCAATATGTCTCTTTATGGTCACAAAAGTATTCTTATGGAGTCATACCTACTTCTGAAAGAAAATCACATTCTCAATCTCTCTCTTCCACTCTCTCTCTCCAATGCAGCAGTGCTAGTTATTAGCTTAAGAAGGCTAACTTTCAACTGTACAGTAATGCTCTTAAGTCATAAGATTAAGATCTGCAATTCTAATAAGGGCAGTTCTTGAGTTTTAATGCCCAAATAATGCTAACTAATTCATGTGTGCCTTTACATAGAATCTTTGTGATCTTTTTAAAATTAAAAAACATATAAAAACTTTCCTTCCTCATTCTCTGCCTCCCAAGACTTCTGAAAGGCAGTTCAACCTTTCCTTCTATACCTATAAAACCAAGAATAAGGAGAAATTAGAAGCCTAACATATGGACAGGAAAGGAGCTATTTATAAGACATCACCAGAAATGGGCATTGATCACGAAGCCATGATATTCAGGTGGGAATCCTACAGCATATTCTATATCTGTCTGTCAAAACCCTTGTGGAAAATCATAGTTCTCTCTATCCTCCTTAGGTACTATCTTCTCTGTGAGTCTTCAACCTTGCTTTCCCCTACCCTCACTGGGGTTATAGTTCAATATGCTTGGCTTCTACGCTGTCTAAAAACTAATACTTCAAGTAAAATCTGTCAGATCTTCTTCAAAGCAAATTCATAAGATTACCTCTAAACCAAGACATAGAAATAGCATATTCCTTTGGGCTTTTCATGTTTGTCTTAATGTTATATATATACAGATATATATATAGAGAGAGAGATAGATAGATAGATAGACAGACAGATAGATAGACAGGGCAATATACATGGCATACACATGTAAAAGTTTCTCCAGTTGGTGACAAACTAGATGATTTTACTTAGTAAAACAGATCCAACCCACCTACAAAATTGTAGGTGAATTAAATGACTATAAACAGTATATATATATATATACACTATATATCATTAGAACCCACCACAAATGCAATTTTAGAAATCATCAGGATATTTGGTGAAAGATATCAAAGGTTGATTATATGAATTATGTCCATGACTATGCCCCTGGATTGCAGGATAAGGGGGTTTCTGTGATCAAAGTTTTCTAGGCTATAAAAACATACTTAAAAAAAAAAAAGCTAACATCTAGTATCATATAACTCACAGGTGATTATTAATAAAGGGGTAAACTAGACTGTCATTTTTAATACATGTCGCCTGATTGAGACAGTCTGTTGTCTATTTCTTCCCTGTGGCTTTAAGCCTTCAAGCCTACCTCTATAGCTCACTGCTAAATATAAGAAGGGTAACAACCAAAAAGAAGACACCAATTCTCTCCTTTTATTCACAGCCTCATGTCTGGGTGAGCCCCCAAGACCGAACACCAGTCCACAATGTTATGAGTTGAATCGTCCCTATGCAGAAAGATATGTTGAAATCCTAACTCTATGCTCCCTCAGAATGTGACTTCATTTGGGAATGGGGTTCTTATTGTTTTAATATGCTAAGTTAAACTATATTGGAGGAGGGGTGGCCTTAACATAATACGACTACTGTCCTTAGGAGAAGAGGAAAATCTGAACTTAGACACAGAGGGAAGACAGCCATGTGAGGACACAATCAGAGGGGAACTACGCTGCCACAAGCCAAGGAACACTTGGGCAACGAAAGCTGGAAGGGGTAAGGCAGGATCCTTCCCTAAGGCTTTCGAGAGAGCTTGGCCCTCTCAACATCTTGATTTTGGACTTCTCATCTCCAGAACTGCATTTCTGTTGTTTTAAGTCACTCAGTTTGTGGTATTTTGTTATGACGGCCCCCAGGAAATGACCACACACACTTTCATGAGTTCCCTAATCTTCCTGCTTCTGACTTTGGAACTCATTTCCCCAAGCATCACTTTGCCCAACCTTTAGACCTTAACCTGCATGCTTTTTCTGACTTTGAATTTTTTGTTTCCTTTCTTAACTGTAATTAATGATCATCCTCCAATATTTTATGAACCAGACATGCACTGGAAGCATCCCATACCAGTTTGCAGGAGCAGATTGTTAAATTTTTAGGAATTTTGCAACTTGATTGCTAGACACAGCCATTATTTCAAAAACTACACCGTACAAGCTTTAAATTAGGTAACTTACTCTAAAACAAAGGCAATAAGTAATCAAAATGCATCACTTCCTAATTATTTGACTACATTTTACTACGATCTGTGCTCTTGAAGCTACTTATGTCTAATGTATCTATATGGTGGGAATACTATTATAATGCTGGACTAGTGCCCATCCTTCCTCAACTCATACTGGAAATTTGAAATCAGCCATGGTGGGAATATTTACACCATGAAAACTGTCAAAAGCTATAAATCAGTTATTTTTATGTTTTCAGAGAGGCAGTTGCAAACAAGTACCAGCACACCATTGAAATAACCTCTCAGTCCATTCCATGAGCCAAACTGGAATGGCTACAGAGGAACTGACCAAGGTTAACTTCACCTAAGAGATCACTTTTCTGAGCCCTGCTCTGCACCTTTCAGTAGGAATTCAGAAAAGCAAGTAAAAGCAAATAAAGGACTCTATTACAAATAATGAAGACAGAGAGATTTGACAGGGATTGTGAAGAGGGGATAAGGCAGACTTAGATGCTGGTGACCTACTTTTAGTATTGTCTACTAAATCTCCCAGGGAAGTGTTTAGCTGTGATTATAAATATTAATTAGATTCCAATCAGGGTACTATTTAAAGGATCTGTGCTCCTTAGGGAGAGACATTTCAGATAGATAGATGATAGATGAATAGATAGATAGATAGATAGATAGATAGATAGATAGATAGATAGATAGATAGACAGATAGATAGACAGGGCAATCTACACGGCACACACATGTAAATGTTTCTCTAGTTGGTAACAAACTAGATGATTTTACTTAGTAAAACAGATCCAACCCACCTACAAAATTATAGGTGAATTAAATGACTATAAACAGGCAGGGTAAAGTCTTCATAGCTTTAGCACATCTCTAATTCTACTCTGTATGGATAGGATCAACATTCTTTAGTTTTGCGATGACATCGTCCTTGTCAAGCAGTTCATCAGATGAACAAAAACATTTATAAGAACAGCAGCTCTACACATTTAAAACACAAATTCAAAGAATCTGATACCCATGAAATAGTTACTTCCTAAAATTCTTAGGCGTAATTTGAGGCTGTGAGCTGCTTGCTATTATTCTGCACTGTGGGAAGTGCAGTCTCAGATTAGAGACTCTGCCCTCGTGCTTGAACTCTCTGCCCGCCGGAGTTGGGAATGCTGCAAACTTTCAACCAGGGCCAGAGGGAAGGTGGAAGGCCTTTCTTCTTTTAACCACAATGCCAGCAGCAGATTAAGCAGTGGCATGACTCATGCCACACAGAGTCTTGCTAAGTCTACTTTTGCTGAAAGTACTGTATCTCATACCAGGAAGCGTTCTAAGGGTGGAATGTGTGAAGTGTGCATCACATCAACTGTTTCTGCGACTGAGGCATTCTTTTCAAACCTGTCATCTGAGTCCAACCATGTTCCTGTTTAATTAGCCACTATGTTTCTTTTTAGTTTTGTTTTGTTTTTTGTAATGATAAGTAAGAGGCTCTCTTGCCTTTTCTGTGAACACAATCCAACTGGGAAGGAAAATCAGTCTCTTATTCTCCATAGTTGAACACTCATGCTTAGATTTCTTATGCATTCTAAATAGAAAAATAAAGGGCAAATCCAGTTCACAGTTGAGGCAGTCAGAAAAGGAAGCAGATAATAAAGTAGTCTGGATCTAAAAAGTTATAGCACAAACAAATAATATAAGAATTATTTTTTATAATTTTACTTTTCAATAGGTTAGTCTTGGGGAAACAGGAGGTGTTTGGAGATGGACAAGAAGGGTAGGAGCAGGGAGGGAATGCTGTTAAGAGTGAGAGCTGGGGAAATAGGAAAAGGTTATTGAGAAGAGTTTTTCCCTATTTCTCTCTGTTCTTCCTCTTTCTTATGTGTGATGACCTCACTCTCACCCCAGGCCCCCATCTTAAACCCACTACTACAAGTTCTTGACAGCTAATTTCTCAAATCAAGATGTGTAATTAACATAAAGGCTAACATA
Organism: Mirounga leonina; assembly: GCF_011800145.1. Lineage (NCBI taxonomy): Eukaryota > Metazoa > Chordata > Mammalia > Carnivora > Phocidae > Mirounga > Mirounga leonina. The sequence continues at coordinate 7,566,475 of NW_023270757.1, read as the reverse complement.
CAAGGTTAGCAAGCAGTTAAATCTCTCACACTTTTTTTTTTTTTTTTTAAATGACAGGAGAAGTATTCTCAAGACTCAAAGGTAAAAAACAATAGACCCTTATTTTTTAACATTTTGTGTAAGGAATGTCCTAGACCAGACCATATAAAGCATTAATGACAGAGTTAACACAATCTATAAGAAGGCTAATAACAGTTCTGTGATTCTAATATGTTTTGAAAATTAACATTTTGGCATTCAAAATGTCTCTACTTTATTTTTTAAAGATTTTATTGATTGATTGATTGATTTGAGAGAGAGAGAGAGAAATAGCGTGAGCAGCTCCGGGGGGTGGGCGGGTGGGGATGGGCAGAGGGAGAGGGAGAAGCCATGTCGGGCTTAATCCCAGGACCCTGAGATCGTGACCTGAGCCGAAGGCAGAAACTTAACCAACTGAGCCACCCAGGTGCCCCCAAATGTCTCTACTTTTAAATGACATAAACCATTAAACTGAGAAATTTTGAAAGGCTCAACAAAACAGCTTTTCTTAAAATTTTTGCATTTGTTTTATATTGCACTGGCACAAAGTGTTACTTTACATACAGGCCTTTTTCTTAATGAGACCAGATCTATTTTGTAAACAAGAATCAAAAAGGAGGGTGACTAAGGAAAGAAATTTCATGTTTCATAAACTATAGGAAATATTTGTTTCATAAATTACAAGAAAACTCCAGCCTACCTTTGTGAGTTATCAGATTCTGGTCCTGCTCTTCGTCTTTGAGGGTTTTTATCTATCTGTAAACTGGATCCCGCTGCCTTTCATATTTTGTGGGTCCTTACCAAAGTTTCAATTCCTCCAGTTCCTCCAGTATCTGGCTCTAACTCTCCAAATTAATGTTTTCAATTTTTGTCCCACCCTCCTGCCTTCAAGGTACTGAGAACAAAAAGCTGACCACCCAGATCCTTAAGGGCATTCTAGGTTATCTTGAATCTAACAAAGCCCTGTAAGCTGACGCTGGATACATTGGGGCTTTATTTTTATTTTCTGAGGAGTTTTCTCAGCAGACATTCAAAATGAAAACAAAAAAAACTTTTATATTTTTGAGTTCTCAACTTCAATATCAAGTACTAACTTTACTGTCTGTGACTCACAGCAAAGGAGGTATTCCCTTTTTAGACATTTATACTGATAATTTGACAATACACATTTTTTTTATTGGCCAAGTGCAAGCCAGCTATTGTGTTTGTGAGCTCCTCTTCTCAGCCAGCCCTATGCTGAACTTTGTAAGGGTTTAAAACACACACACACACACACACACACACAACCTGCTCTTGAATGAAATGCAAGCCTTCCATGTTATATGTCACAGAGTAATTCTTATCCAATGAGTTTGTGGTTTTTCCAAATTTAGGACAAAGTATGTTTTATCAGTGAGTTGAGATTTAGCATTGTTCTCCTTCAGTTCTATAAGTGGTTCTTCTAACTTTAAAATGGGCCACTTAATTTACAACTATTTTCTTCATTAATTTCTAAGAGTGAGAAATAACACACAAATTTCTGGCATGTTGATAAGAGAACTTTAGCAATTTTCTCCCTGACATGAAACATTTCATTCTGAAGGCCTATGTTCTCTATCCTTATAATTCTTAGATGAGGCTATACTAAGAACAGACTCTGAAATGTATTTGCCCATGTGCTCAGTATAAAACCTGAGTGATGTTTGGGAATGGAGCTGAGGAAGGAACAAGAACACAAATATTTATTTGTCCCAAAAATAGAGGAGCCCGTATTTTCAAACATTCCAATGGAACCCCAAAATGAGAGTTTACTGAATTGAAAACAGTATCCTCTACTTGAAGATTATTAACACAAATTCAATGTTGAGTCAAACCTATAATCCGTGTAGCTCATCGTAACTTACTTGGTAAAAGTATCTCATAAATTGTATGCTTTAAGTCTCTTCCAAATAGTTAAAAAATATATAGATAAATTATCAAAGACAACTTTTTCACTAGCTCCGTTCAATATTTTTTCTCCATAATGAAAAGTAGCTCAGCAACTTCCCTCCTTTAAAATCCACTCCTACCGCAGTAGTCATATAAATTATTCTGACTATATAATTCTTCACTTCTTGCAGTGAAGTACTGTAACATTTGGTAAGATAATTCATTCTAGCTATACATTCCTACTGAACTTTTGGTGAAATAATTTCATTTTTTACTAGTGTAAAAGTTGGAAAGCCTTCTAAAGCTAGACTTTTGCTTTATAGGAAGATAGGGGGTGGGAAATGACACTACATTTAAAGTCAATCTTCTTCCTCCAACTTCTGTTAACTGTTTTAAAGGTTGTGGCTATCATTGGGCAATTTCGCTGGGAAAACTGAAACTCTAACACCCATATTAGCGTACTTCCAACTAAAGCAGTTCGCCGAACTGGGCTACCAACAGGGTGGGAAATTTTCTGTTGCTCTTCTTTCCTGTGACATACGGTAGAAGGGTTGGCCCTGGTTTGGTCCACCTGCCAGTGGAGTTTAAAGTTTCCAAGGCTCGGAGGAACACAATGACTTGGATCAAACTGCCTAAATGAGAAGAAGGGCATTTCTGCTACAACAAGGAAGCCGTTAAACTCCTGCTAAGCTAACCATCTCTTTTATGCGTCCATGCACACGACCGACCTCCTCTATCACTGACCAGGGATTATTTCTGACAATCCAGAATATTCCGAAAGCTTGGAGACATATGGCTGGAAAATGAAACGACCCTGGAGTGTGGCCACATCATTACTTTGTGTCGCGTGGTACCAGATGGGCAACCAGTGAATGATGCAGAGATGTGAACGGACAGTTTTATAGTGTGAATTTTCCCCCCATAAAGCCAAAGCAGACTTCATTTCCCTCTCTTTTCTTTTGGTTTGTAATACTCGGATTTTGTCCTCTCTGCAGTATCAATTAACTCCGTTTGGCAGTGGGGTAGCCAAAAAGGAAGAGGATGAAGCGATCTCTAAAATCTTAGTAAGTGTCGAAGGAGCCACAGCACCCAGGAAACTGCGGCTGCGAGCCGCCTCGTCCTGCGCGGATTTCAGGGTTGAATAGCGCAAGCGGTTATGGAGCGGACGGTGCACTCCATCCGCCGAGGATAGAGACCCCGGCGCCGGGAGGGGTCCGCTCATTTCGCCGCAGCCTTGGAGGCCGCGGCTGCCTCTCATCCGCTGCGTCTCATTACCATTATCCTCGTTCTTGAAAAGTCATGGAAGACGGCCCGCTGCCAGACCTCAGAGACATCGAGCTGAAGCTGGGGCGCAAAGTACCCGAGAGCCTAGTGCGCTCGCTCCGTGGGGAGGAGCCGGTTCCCCTGGAAAGGGACAGGGACCCCTGCGGGGGGAGCGGCGACGGTGGAGGCGGCTGCAGTGGTAGCAGCAGCAGCTGCAGCTTCCCTCCCTCCTTGTCGTCCTCCTCTTCGTCCTCTCCAACCTCTGGCTCCCCACGTCGTAGCCACTGCAGCGCCCTGGAGAGGCTGGAAACCAAGCTGCACTTCCTCAGGCAAGAAATGGTGAGTGCGGTGCGCCCGCTGTGGGAATGAGGGCCCCGCCGAAAGGTGGGGCGATCGGAAGATGGGCCCGCAGAGACAGGGCGGCTGAGGCTGCAGAGCTGAGAGCGGGGCGCGTGGGAAACGCGGGGTAGGGAAAGCGCGCGTCTGGAGGCTGGTTTACCCCGGACTTTGCTCGGTCAGGGTTTGCCAGGATAGCAGAGCCTGTTTTGCTCTGTGTACTTTGTGATAGCGCCGACTCGGTGCTTCCGACTCTGACCATTTAGCTGCCAGCCCGCAGCCCCCTCCCCCCCTCCCCCGCCCGGGCACCCTGCCCGCCGAGGGTTTGCAGTCACTAAGCCCGTCTGGGGCCTGCTGTGTGCCGTTCACACTTTCGGTTCAAAAGGCGGCTCAGTCCTTTGCACTTAAGCAGAACTACTTCCTGGTTTGCCGAGAGGTGGCGAGGCAGGGTCCCTGCCAGCGAGCCTTCCTAGCTCACTCTTCCACCACTACCGCCCCCGCCCCTTGGTGCAGCCGCCGCAGCTGTTCCGAGGCCACTCTTAGGCTGATTCTCCACAGCTGGTTCTGAAAACAATGGCCCACTCGTCCTTGAGGTCCTTAGGAATAGCTGGTTTCACTGTTTTGATCCTAGCGAGCAGGTGACCCCCAGGCCCAGGGATTTGCTAATGACCGCTTCCTACCCTTCCCCCCTCAGTCCTCAATCTGCAATTGTTTTCTGTGTCGCTGGTAAACATTACCTTAAGGGTAGGACAATGAGACTGGTACAGGGTCTGAGAATCCTTGTTATTCCGGATGTACTTAAACGGAAAAACTTATTTACCGGCCATGAGTTCTGGGGCAAGTCACTTGGCCTCTGTGAACCTCAGTTTATTTGCACAGTGAAGTAGGGGGAGGAAATAATTCCTTCCTAAATCCTTTGAAGAAACTAACCACAAAGCACCAGGATTTTCAACCGGCCTGGAGCAGAGGAAAGTTGCAAGGGTGGTCCCAGTCAACCCAGAGGATGGTGAGGATTTTCTCCATACTAAAGGATCCTGTCTACTAGGGTTTTGCATTAAAAAGAAGGAACCAGAGGTGTTTCCCTAGTTCCCCTCTTTCTGCATTTGGAACACTTGGGAGGTAATAAATTCCACAGCATAATCTTGGCAAATATGTAAGTGTAAAAAACCGGCCTTCAGTGATCATGTCCTGTGTTCAGAATTTTCACTGTGTTATCTACGTAAAGGTCCCAGGATATCACCCTAAAAAACCTATCTCAAGATCTTTAAAGTTGGTCTACCTAAGGACTTTAGTTTTATATCTCGGATCTATTTTCTTCCTACTTGGAATGTTCAGATGTTGAAGGCAAATTACACACACAGCACCTCTATATGTATGGGTGTATATATATGTGCACATGTGCATTTGTGTGTATATATTCATGCACCGTGTATATTGCAAATTATTTTATTCATGTTTCACTGTCTAAATACACACAGGTTATATATCTTAGTTATTCAAAAAGTACTTATTAAGCATTTACTATGGGTGCTGAAAATACAAAATGAAAAAGGCAAGAAGTTTGTCTAGGGCTCTCAAGTCTCTTGCACTCATTTGCCAGTTATTATTTGTAGTAAATCAAACCAAGTGTGTTGAAGAACTCCATGGGGGGGGGGGTGGAAACTGGTTCTTTTCAACTAAGGACACTTTCTAGACTTATCTGTTTTTCTTAATGAAAATATCATAGACGTAATAAAACTCTGTCTCCCCTAGCCAGATCTTGCTGTGTGTGATTAGGATATATTAATAAATACATTTATCTTATTTTATTTTTATTTATTTGAGAGAGAGAATGAGATAGAGAGAGAGAGCATGAGAGGGGGGAGGGTCAGAGGGAGAAGCAGACCCCCTGCCGAGCAGGGAGCCTGATACGGTACTCTATCCTGGGACTCCAGGATCATGACCTGAGCCGAAGGCAGTCGCTTAACCAACTGAGCCACCCAGGCGCCCTAAATACATTTTTAAAAAACAAACAGAAACCCCAACAATAGCAGCCACAAATTGCTAAATTGACTGTTTGTTATATCTTCTGTATGAAGCATCAGTAGCTCCAGGAGAATTTATGCCAGAACAGATGTTTTGTATTACAACTTTGTGCTCCAATGAAGGTCTCCAGGAAGAAAATAAGAACATTAGCCATGAGACATTAGAGAAGAGATGAAGACAGGTATATTCCCCTGCCAGTGAGACCCATTTACCCCATTTTACACAACTCTTTTGGGTGCTAAAACCCCCAGCTTCAGCATGACTGGGAAGCAACAGATTTGTTTTTATGTAGACTTGGCAGTTTTGTTATAAACACTGAACAGATGCAGTTCTTCCTGTCCCCTCCTCGGCTCCCCATGCAGAGAAGTAAGAGAACCAGAGTGGAATAGGACTTCTTCATTGTGATTTTCCTATTCTTCTCTGCCCTGTACTATGGGCACTGAGTTAACCTCCTTTGTATTATGCATGACCCCACATTTCATGCTTATTACTTTTAGTTGTCCACAGATTGTTCTTCTGGATTGTCTGGAATTACCAGGCTTTGGGCCTGCCCTCGGAACTCCTTCCTAAGAAACACCTGAGCCAGGCACAAACCTTTCTAGAGACTTCCAGGAATTAAGCCTTCCTTCTTTTCCTCTGAGATAGATGTGTACACCATTGACACAGGATTGCATAGACTTGCAGGGAGGCAGTCTTAACACAAACTTCTTTACATACACACGATTTCATCATTGTCTCTCATCTCCTTTTATGCCTTCATGGAGAATTCCCTTCACTTTTTTTTTTCTCCCCCTCCCTACTATCTTCTTCTTCTTCTTCTTCTTCTTTTTTTTTTTTTTTTTTTTTAACATAATGTATTATTTGTTTCAGAGGTACAGGTCTGTGATTCATCAGTCTTACACAGTTCACAGCACTCACCATAGCATATACCCTCCCCTATGTCTATCACCCTGCCACCCCATCCCACCCACCCCTTCACTCTTATTTGTGATGTTACAATCAGTGCTCTTAGAGATCTGAGAGATGCAGTTGTAAAAAAGGCAACTTGAAAGAGATTGAAGAGGGGGGAGAAACTGTTGCCAGACTTCTTAATGGTGAAACCCTTATTAACAACATAAATAGCACCACACATAATAAAGCTTGTGGGAGGGAAAATATTAGAAAAGAAAATTTGCAGGCATGCATTTGGTACAGGAGGCCAATTTAAGGTAATGATCAAGCGCCCGGCTAGCTCAGTCGGTAGAGCATGAGACTCTTAAGGTAATGATCAGGATGTTTGGGGGAGGAGGCAGATTTTCCCAATATGTAAGCATTTTTATTGTGAATTTAGAGATAAGGAAATTTGATAATACAATAACCAGATGCAGAGATGTACATATGAAATTTATAATGAAATTGGAAAGAGATGTCAGGCCTCTTGTGCAAAGTCTGCCCAGTACGTGTTCACTACTTTTCTGTTCAGAGTGTTTTAATAATTGTCATCATTTGAGTCTAAAGTCATACTGGGAAAGAGGAAGTATTTTCATCTACGTTTTGCAAATGAGATCATTGTGGCTTAGCTGGCCACGGTCACGCAGCTAATTAGTGAATAGAATCACAACTTGAACTCTTATCTGACTCCCTGTACTGTACTTTCCCCCTCATTCCAGTCTGCATATGAGCTGTGATAGCTCAGCACCCCCTAGAGTACTAAGGGACGAAGAAAAGAAGTCCTCAGGATGCATGTGAGGGGTTGTTTCAGATATAGGTTCGTTCAATAATCAGTGATTTATTGAGTACCTACCATGTGCCAGATCTATCTCCAGACCTTGGTAATATACAACAAAATGGCTACTTTAAAAGTCAATTTTTTTATCCCATGTTCCCAATAGCTTTCATCCATGCAAAGACTCCTTTTACAAATGTTCTTAAGAATGGGACTTTCAGCATTGCTTATGAAAAATTACTCTAAGTTTTCTAATATCTCCAAAATATATCCAAAATATCCAAATATTTTCCAATAAATGTAAATAATCTCTGTCAAAAACATTTAGTAATAATTTTACACTGCACTTTTACAAGATGTTCAAAGAGTTTTACTGTTATCTGTATATCTGTGAAAATTATTTTCATCAGTTTTTGTCTGAGAGAAATTTCAAATTTGCCTAAGACAGAGACAATCGCTAAAGAATCAAAATCTGGAATTGGAAGGGGTCTAATGCACCCTCTCTAGTTTGCCTTCCCAGATAATTATTGTTCAAAAAATCAAAGAGTAGTTTGGAATGCAGTATATACTACCTGTTGATGCCATATTGTGGTTCCAATCAGTTCTGTATTATGTCGGGATGATTACTAATCTTTAGGTAATACAATGCCAGTATGAAAACTACCATGGAAATACTATGTTCTGATTTCCATATTTTTGGCAGCTATTTGCACAGAAGCTGTATAATATATCTAATAGAATAAACAATCTCAAGCTAGTTAATCATCCTTTCTTACTATTAATGCATTCAAATACCCCACCCAGTTCCTCAACTCTTGCTTTAAAAAAGTTTTCTAGGCCATTCCCAAGATGAGACACAAACACACATACCCTCAGACATGTCCGTATATGATACTAACAACATAAATCAAAATGTCACAGTTTTTATGAGTGGTAGATTTATACTTGGTTTTTGGTACTTTCTCTCATTGATCTTTTCTATATTTTGCCCCCATGTTAAATGGCTTGCTGACTTTGTAATAAAAATAAAAGTTATTTTAAATTCCCTCAAAAAATAATTTTAACTTCACAGTTGCTTTGGATATGCTTCAGAATAGGCTAGGAGATTTCTATCACTTGTTCTATCATTCATTCATTTTTCATAACTAGATAGTTTCAATAATATTTTTGCTATTTTATCATTTAGTGATTTCTTTTTAAGTTGGACAAAAATCTAAGAAAAACCCTTAGGCATATAATTGAGAAGCTATAAAGCGGAAAGTACCTTCTTTGATGAGTTCACAAGATAGTGGAAAAGATAAAATGGGAATATAATTTGGCCAGAGAAAGATTGCAAACTAACACGTCAGCAGGTGCGCAATGTCATAGCAGAGATCAGACATCAGTGTTGAGACGAACAGGTAAAGCTGAGGAAATTTTTGACAGCGCCCTGGACAAGGACTTAAAAGTGCTGATAATGATGCAAAGTAGGAGCTTAATATTAGTGATAAAGACATCAAGGAGATGAGGAAACGGATTCCTAATAATGGTTTCTTCTGTTATTACACACATGGAGTGTTATTATGCTTACTTAAATCTGACAAAAATCTTGTTGAAACAGGTTTCCTTGCACAGTGGCTCAAGAATTGGGGGTAGTGCACACAAAGGTAGTAATGTCATTTTGCTAGAAGCACAGAGACACAATTTAAGAATTTATACCTAACTTGAAAACAGTGACATTTCCAAAACCTTATGGAGCCCTGCCCTGTACCTAGGAATGTACATTGAACTATCGTATCGGTACATACTTGAAGAACACTTCTTGACCAAAAAGAATTCCCTTCCAGTCCAGTCAAGTTGCACAACCATGCTGGCCTGATCTTGAGAGGCCACAAATATTGTGAGATTTTTTTAGACTGATTATGTTCATTTCCATGACAGCACAAAAAAACATTATCTTTAACCTTCCATTTTGTAGTTAATAAATCGCAATTAAACGAATTTGTCACATGTTAGGACTTTAGGGTTTGTTTGTTTGTTTGTTTGTTTGTTTTTAATACTACTTCGGAAACTGGGATTTATGGCTAGAGTCTCTGGAGTCCCTGAGAACTTGTTATTTTTTGTTGTTGTTGTTTTTCTTTGAAGGATGGTCCTTTTGTTCTTCTTTAAAGGTTATTCTTCACCACTCAAGGGGCAGGCTTCTGGTTTGGTGGAACCTTCATGGGTTTGGAGCTAGACAAGCTGAGATTCCAGTCAGGTCTAGAGCAAGTCAAGATACAAACCACCAGGGCCCGGTGACCCCTCCCTATGGAGACTCTTAGCCCACCTTCCTGACAGGAGGCCTACCTGGCTCTCAGTGGCCCTCTTTCTAATCTTGGCTCCTTCACTCCCCACTGTCTGGCATTGAGCAAGTTATATAACTGCTCTAGGACTCAGCTTTCTTGTTAACATAGGGATACAAGCATCTCTATTAAGGCATTGTAAGCATTCAGTGAAATTATATAAGAAAATCGACTATTACATGGGCATTCAGAAATAATAAGGACAATGGCAATAAGAGGTGTTATGTCAATGACATGGCTGTTCTTTGATCTTACACGAGTAGCCACAGATGGGCAATGTGGTTTTGGGACTGATTCAGATTTTTTTTTTTTTTAAGATTTTATTTATTTATTTGAGACAGAGAGAATGAGAGAGAGAGAGCACATGAGAGGGGGGAGGGTCAGAGGGAGAAGCAGGCTCCCTGCCGAGCAGAGAGCCCGATGCGGGACTCAATCCAGGGACTCCAGGATCATGACCTGAGCCGAAAGCAGTCGCTTAACCAGCTGAGCCACCCAGGCACCCGGGACTGATTCAGATTTAAGCATTTCCTCTACTTGACTATCCTGGCACCTCCCGTGTGATCACATGTTCTACAGAGATTATGTTTCTATACAAAAGTAAAAAAGAAATATTCATGGGCTTTGCCTAGCTTTAGTGCAACTGGAAATCTTGATTTTGATTTCAGGCTTCGCATTTATGAAACAGATACTATGAGCTAAGCATTCTGCAGAGTATAGTAGCCTAGATTAAAGAGCTGTGGAACCAAATTTTTGGTTTAGCCTAGGAAGTCTGCCAACTGAGACTAGTATTTAGGTGTTTTTTTTTTTTTTTTACAAAGAAAGCTTTCTATGGGAAAAGCACTATGTTAGTTAAACATTTCAGTGCATTACCCTACTGAAACCTTAAAATAATCTTAACTAAATATAATTTTAATATCTCCTTTATAGATAAAACATTGCAGGATTGTTAATGCTCAAGACTACCTACACAGTAAGGGGATGAGCAAAGTTGAAGTCAGAATCTGAGCTTTCAACCATGACTGTACAATTACTTCTCACGCTTTAGAATATCTTGATGCACATGTTGACACCCAAGATTAAAGGTATATATCTGCTCTTCCAGATTTTCAAAACGTTAAACATGTTAAACTGTATGTTTATTTACTATAAACCCTCCAGGAGGAAAAGGATCTAAAGACAATCTCTGTCTTAGGAACACTCAAGATGTGAATGAACGTATCCAAAAGTCACCTGGTCCCCAGCAACTGTACCCTTTCTTTTTAGCCACTGTCATCAAGATCTTCATAAATACTGGCCGCCTGGGTGGCTCAGTCGTTAAGTGTCTGCCTTCAGCTCAGGTCATGATCCCGGGGTCCTGGGATCAAGCCCGGCTCCCCGCTCAGCGGGAAGCCTTCTTCTCCCTCTCCCACTCCCCTGCTTGTGTTCCTTCTCTCGCTTTGTCTCTGTCAGATAAAAATAAAAATAATAATAATAATAATAATAAAGATCTTCATAAATACTTTTTCCCACTCCACAAAAGCTGCTGATGGATTCTCTGCCCAGACCGGCTCAAGGCTCAGAACTCAGTACTGGAGCTCAGTAGTGTTCATGACCCAGAGTTTTATAAGCTTGCAACTGGTAGCATTTTGTTCCCTGAGAAATTCTGTTCCAGATAAGCTTGGAACTTAGATAACTCATAGAACTAGAAAACTGGGAATCTGACACCATCTTGTATCCATTTTAACAGCACCTTCAAGTTGCTGTTCTTCTAACAAAAGCTCTATTATCTCATTTTTCGGTTCTGATACCAGTTGCATAGTACTGTGCTGGGACTTCCCAGATTGTGTGGTTGAAATACATTGATTCAAATTGAGCCCAATGTAAATTGTATTTCTCGAATTCACAAAAAAAGTTAAATTTTCAAACATACATTTCAAACATCTCAGTCTAAGCATTAAAAATAAAATCTGAATAATTCATTTTTTTAAAAAATTTTATTTATTTATTTGACAGAGAGAGAGAGACAGCTAGAGAGGGAACACAAGCAGGGGGAGTGGGAGAGGGAGAAGCAGGCTTCCCGCGGAGCAGGGAGCCCGATGCAGGACTTGATCCCAGGACCCCGGGATCATGACCTGAGCCGAAGGCAGACGCTTAACTGACTGAGCCACCCAGGCGCCCCTAACTCATTTTTTAAAGGGATTAAGCAAGGGCACCTGGGTGGCTCAGTTGTTAAGCGTCTGCCTTCGGCTCAGGTCATGATCCTGGGGTCCTGGGGTCAAGCCCCGCATCGGGCTCCCTGCTTCTCTCTCTCCCACTCCCCCTGCTTGTGTTCCCTCTCTCTGTCAAATAAATAAATAAAATCTTTAAAAAAAAATAAAGGAATTAAACATTGAGCTAGATTTTTATACATAGCTATTATTTTGTTCATCTTACAGATAAGAAAACTATGGCTTATAGGGGTTAGATAATTTGACTAAGTCTCTGTAAGTGGTTTCCCAACTATTCATTCAAACAACAACTTCTGTGAGCCTGGCTATATGCTGGATCCAATTCACTCCCAAACCGTACTACATGGACATATCATGGGGCATACCCAGTTATTATGAATGAACATTTTTACAGTAATTTCATCACACTTACCAATGGATCTTTTGGTATTCCTTTAAAAACGTTATTGTTTTCTTTTTGGAAGTTAAACATATGCTTTCTCATTATAAAACTTCCAGAAATGTAGACCTATTATAAAAAGAAAAGCAAAAGTCCCCCTTCACCTACCCCTGACACCACACCTGCTCCATATTACTCTGTACCCCAAAGGAATCATTTGCTGACAGTTTGGTGTGAATCCTGTGAGGTCTTTTGCTGCATTTTGCTGGCCTATATATGGCACATACACATTTACGTAAATTGGGCATGTTTGGATTTCATTTTCCTTATTTTACACAATAACATTTTATTTGTTACCTGACAATTATTAGATTGTCATGCCAGTTAGTATCCTAAACAGTTTTCATGTATTACTTCTTTCTCCCTCCTCACCCACCTATGACCTAGGCACTATGGGATGTTGGGTTATATAAACAGATTCCTGATATATCTTGAGAAATGTTTACCTAGTCCATTTTTATCTTATTCTGTACTTTTCCTATGTGCAGCCTAATTAGTTACCAATAAAAAAGAAAGGTGATTACTTCACTTTTCATAATAAGAGATTGTCCAACTTTTAACAGTTCTTTTAGAAAGTAAATTCTGTTCACAAATATTGGACTTAATCAGACCATTCTTCAATTCAAGAAATAACTAAGTCTTCAAATTGGAATATGCTCTTCCTCAATCACATACCACTTTAACATAATCTTCTTATTCAGTTTTTTTTTTTCTGGTAATAATAATATAAATAAAAACGGAAAGTTGGACCAAAAGGCTAACATGTCACAAGGTGATCCATTCCATGTGGAGAAGGCAGAATGGCACCCCACGGATTTAGTGTGCCTTCAGTCTTCATGGCTCAAAAACATCTTAGATTTTCAGATTTGGGAATGCTCATGATAACAAAACAGCTTCTGTTCCTAGAGATTAAGACGTAATCAGATTGTTTGAGCTTTCAATTAAAGAAATATTGTCTTTCAAATTGACTCTTACAAGAAAGCGATGTATAAAAGTAGAACTATAATATATCACTGACGAATAAGTCCTCTCTCTGTGGGTCTATGCAGTGGGAAGCTAGAAGACTGGAGAAGCAAAGAATCAGGACAGGAGTGAGATGAGAATGTGATGGTGTCGTGGTTCTCCTGGACCCAGCGCTTCATTTGGCAGCTTCCGGACAGCGTCCTCTTTTAACTGCCTTGGTTGCGTTGACCAGCATGGCCATTGCAGTTCAGCCTATGTTCTGATACATTTTATTATTCAAAATGTTAATTCCTTTCAATCAGGAGAGAGTCATATTGGACTGATTTTAGGGGTGAGTTCTCAACCTGACCTCTGATGTCTTATAATTGACTTCAGATTTTTAGAGGATAATCATTTCCTTCATTTCTAAGTTCTAGGTGGCATGTCACATTCACAGGCGTGTCCCCACCCCTCTACCATCAGCATAGCATTGCTTTTGTAGAATAATTTTTATTTATTTATTTTTAAAGATTTTATTTATTTGAGAGTGAGAGAGAGAGGGAGCATGAGCGGGTGTGGGGGGGTGGGCAGAGGGAGAAGCAGGGAGCCTGACATGGGACTTGAACCCAGGACCCCGGGATCATGATCTGAGCCAAAGGCAGGCACTTAACCCACAGCCACCCGGGTGCCCTGTAGAATTATTTTGAATTAAAACATTTTTGCTAGATAATATGGCTTGCTCATGTGTGAACTAAAAATTATTAGCATTACTACTTTTTCTTTAAGATTGGTTGATTGATTGATTTAATAGAGAGAGCTAGCACAGGCAGGGGGAGTGGCAGAAGGAGAAGCACCCTCCCCATGGAGCAGGGAGCCAGATGCGGGACTCGATCCCAGGACCCTGTGATCATGACCTGAGCCAAAAGCAGATGCTTAACCAACTGAGCCACCCAGGCACCCCAGCATTACTACTTGTAATTAAAATTATGGAATGTTCTGGGGCGCCTGGGTGGCTCAGTTGGTTAAGCGACTGCCTTTGGCTCAGGTCATGATCCTGGAGTCCCGGGATCAAGTCCTGCATCCGGCTCCCTGCTCAGCAGGGAGTCTGCTTCTCCCTCTGACCCTCCCCCCTCTCATGTGCTCTCTCTCTCCTCTCATCCTCTCTCTCAAATAAATAAATAAAATCTTTTAAAAAAAATTATGGAATGTTCTTTTTTTCCTTTGTATTTTAAATTAGGCCACCTGAAGTGAGCTAGAATTAAGTCTTTGACTTTCCATATATTTGATGAGCAGAATAAAATTATTGCTATGTTAATACCCAACCATCAGTAAATTCATAAAAATATTGTAATACCAGCATCCCAAACAGTGAGCTATGTCTGTTACAACTCTGATTTCTGGCACAGGCTATTATTCTAACAGGTTCCCTGATCTTCTTCTGTTGCAAAACTTGTCTACATCATTGTTGTTTTTGTGTCAACTAAACAAAGCTTGAGATCAAAGTTGAAAAGGAAATTTCTCTCCTCATGGTGATGAAGTTCAACTTTCAAGGCTGCTTAATTCAGAGAGCTACCTCCCCTTTGCCAATTTTCACTCCCTAAAGATGACCACTATGAATATTTTATGTATCCTAAAAATTTTCTCAACATATGCAAGCATACCTAGAGTTTCTTTAATACCTTTAGCTGTAACTATAGACATATATTTGGAAAATGTGTGTAGAATTTTAAAATTGAGACTCTTAGGAGCTCATGTTGCAGCTAGTTTTCTAGATACAGCATTGGTATATATATATATATATATGTACTATATATGATACATTGATATATCTATGTACTATATATGATATATATATATATATAATATGTATGTATACACACACACACACACTGCTTGAAAGCACAATTTACTGTGCTGCCACTTTGGACAGATTACTGGCAAAGACAGAAGTTAGAGTTACTCTATTTGTATAAAAAGATGGCTGTTGATGAGGTAGAGGCAAAGTCAATAATCTCTAGAAATAGAAGAGAGCATCGTAGCATCCTAGAGTGGGAAGAAACTTCAGAGGTCCTCTGGACCAATTCCAGATGTCCTCCTAGCTAGCTGATCATGCATCCTTTGCTTAAATTTCCTCAGTAGTGCGTCCTTCACTGGATCCCAAGGCAGAACATTCCATTTTCAGACATGTCTATTCATTTATATTTGTTAATTGACAATTCCAGTTATTCATCAAAAGACACACTCTATAATCATTCACCATGGGGAGAAATGCTCCAGCATGTCTGCCTACAAGCCATGGATTTATAATTTAAGATGAAAGCTCTATCAGGTATGAAGTACAACAAAAGGTCAGTGGATTTCTCATAGGTTTATATGCATGTGGCTAAAATAAAAGACTTTCTTGCCTTTCTTGCAAAATGAAAAAACAGCAATGCAGAGCACTGGTGAGGCAGGAGAGAAATGGGACTCTCTTGCATGGCAGGTGGGAGTGGATGTTGAAGGAACCTTTAGAGGTAAACTTGACGCCATATTAAAAGAAGAAGAAAACAGATTCTTCTTGACATGGCAGTTCTGATGCCTGTAATACTTAGGATAGATATAGAAATCTACTGCAAGGAAACAATGAATTTGTACAAAAATATAATTTAAGTTTATACATTTGGTATTATGTATGACTGAAAAAACTGGAATAATCTGAATGACAAATAATGACAGGTTATTTATGTGCGAATGATAGAACTTTTTGTAGCTTCAAAATTATGTTGCAAAAATATTTACGGAAGAGAGAAAATGGTTATGGATATATTCACATATGGAACAAAAGGCTGAAATAAAAAATAACACAGTGTTAACAGTGGTATCATACGATAGTAGGGTTATACGTGGCTTTTTCTGTTTCTCTGTTGAGATCTTTTGTTTTATCCAGTTTCTCTGCACGAAGTATATATTGTGTTTTGATAAGAAAAAAATTATAGTTAGATTGAACTTTTTAAAAACTAAAAGTCAAAGAGTATGGGCCTTAGAATAAGGTAGAGCTGAATTCAAGGAATCACAGATCTTCCTTTAACCAGCTATGTGTCTTTAAGCACATAATAAGTTTAATATATGTAAACTAGCTGGGATTCTGCCTGCTAAATAGTAGGCACTTGTTAAACATTGATTTTTTTTTTGTCCTTCCATTTGATTAATGACTTAACTCTTTGATTCTTTTAGGAAAGGATGAGACTAGAATTTTTCCTGCTATTCATCATTCTTTTTCTTCCTTTTATTCTCTTTCATAGAAGAAGGAACATGGCAATATGTAAAATATCTTCTTATCTTGCATATACTACATCCGAGTTGCTAAATTTGGCATTAGTTATTCCTGCACAGAAATAATACCCAGAATGATTAGTGCCCATGTAAGAACCAGCCACTTCAAACTCTGAAACATCCTCTCTGCAGAGTAAGGTGAATTACTAACCAACTGATGGCTAATCATGGACAAGTCCATATTAAGAAGGTAATGGAATTGACAGCTCCTTTCAGAAATATTCGCAAAGCATTCCACAGTCTCTTCATATGAGCTTACAGGAATTTTATGCTTCTTGCCAGAAATAAGTGGGTAGCACTCAGATGTTCACATAGGTTTTCAGAGAGCCAAATTGCCCAGAATGCAGAAAAGGATGAGAAATAATTGATTATAGACAAAGACCTTTTTAGGATTTCACAGGAACCACAGGCAAGAACCTGAAACCATACTTTAATCTTCTACCATTCAAAAATCTGATGAGGGGACCTGGGTGGCTCAGTCGATTAAGTGTCTGCCTTCGACTCAGGTTATAATCCCGGGGTCCTGGGATCTAGTCCCACATCGGGCTCCCTGCTCTGCAGGAAGCCTGCTTCTCCCTCTCCCTCTGCCTGCCTCTCTCTCTGTCTCTCATGAATAAATGAGGGAAATCTTTAAAAAAAAATCTGATGGGGCACCTGGGTGGCTCAGTCTTTAAGCGTCTGCCTTCAGCTCAGGTCATGGTCCCAGGGTCCTGGGATCGAGCCCCGCATCGGGCTCCCTGCTCGGCGGGAAGCCTGCTTCTCCCTCTCCCACTCCCCCTGCTTGTGTTCCTTCTCTCACTGTGTCTCTCTCTGTCAAATAAATAAATAAAGATTTTAAAAATTAAAAAAAATAAATAAAATAAATAAATAAAAATCTGATGATAAAATTGTAAGGAAATAATACAAAAGGAGCCACCAAGTGTAACTTAATTTAATCACTTAGATCAGTGATTTTTAGTCACACTATAAAACTTAATGATTTAATGGTAGACTAAATATTGTGCATTGACAAAAATCTTTCTGTAGTGAAAGCACACTATTATTTAAAATATATTTATACAAAATAAAATATATTTCTAAGTCTCTGGGGCTAAAGATTTCCAAGGGTGAAAGTCTTGACAAAATTCTATATACATGACTTCATTTGTCACTTTCCTAAACTTCAGGCTGTATATTTCAACTTGGTTAATACTATTGTTCACTGTCTTTTTCCCCCTCACTATAATCACCATGTGAGCTGATTAGACTCTGACTAATCAATGCTTGTATTTCCCTAATGTCCAGCCAATTATTTAGGGACCCCCATTTGTTAAATGTGTGAATTAAAGTACACTTTAGGCCTGCTTCTAATTTTTGTGTTTGGAATGCACTAGCAAACTTTCCTTCTTGGACTTGAACATAGGACCTCAATTCCTCCTCTGCATCCCAACAGCCAAACCCAGTCACATGGAATGTAGGTTCTTGGTTAAAAAAAAGATTAAAATACTTTTCTTCAATCTGTTATTGTGACACTTGACTAAAAAAAAAGAACTTTCTGCCTGCTTAGAGATGGAACAGCAAAATTTCTTCTTGGTTGCAGGAAGATATCTTAGATATAGTCAGTCTCAGGAAACATCGTTCCCAGGAGTGCCAGCAGAACATAAAAATAAAAAGAGTTGTTTTTCTTCTCTGATAAGTTAACAAAGGACGTACACATTTTAGGTTTCGTCATCCTCTTTTCCTGCTCTAGAGTGAGATTTTGAAGTTTCAGAGTGAAAAGAAAGAACTTAAAAGAAAAAAAAGACATTATCATAACATTGTAGTATAGTATTGTATGTATACTGTATGGATATATGGTATGGTCCTGTATGGTTTTGGTTGAAAATAATAATCTTTGAATTTGGCAGCCTAATTTAGTACATGGATAGCATTAATCACTAGGGCATTAACTCACAGCCCTTCATATAGCCTCAAAAACTTATGAGTACAATGTGACTTGTATCTACGGTGTTTAATCCAGATTGGTACTGTCCAGATGGATACACTGGATGAATAGAATGAGGAAGACTAGGTTTCTTGAGTATCCTTATAAGATTCTAGAATTGAAAGGAATTTCAAGTAACCGACCCATTTTTCTATTTTTAATTTGGAACTAGAATCAAAAGATAAAAAATTGGCCACCAAATATTCTGGCATTGCTACTAAATCAGCAACTAGATGGATGGGTTTTCTTTTGGATTGTTGTGTCTTTACAAGAACTTTTCAAATATTCTCCTCCTGGGGCACCTGGGTGGCTCCGTCAGTTAAGTATCTGCCTTCCCCTCAGGTCATGATCTCAGGGTCCTGGGAGTGAGCCTGGTGGTGGTGGTGGTGGTGGCAGCGGGGGGGTCAGCTCCCTCTTCCTCAGCCCTCTGCCTCTCTGCACCCCCCCCCCCCGCCCACCACCACCCCTGCTTGGGCTCTCTCTCACTCACTTTCTCTCTCAAATAAATAAAATCTTTAAAAAATAAAAAAAATAATTAAATAAAATACTCTCCCCAAAGGTATTCGTTTTACCACCTTCCAAGAAGCAACTCTACATGAGCTTTTGCTGCTTTTAAGCTTGGTCTTTCTTATTTATATCATCCACAGCAGGAGTTCCAAATATGTGGCAAGCATTTTTGAAAAACTTTTTATTTCAAAATAATTGGAGGGGCGCCTGGGTGTCTCAATCCTTAAGTGTCTGCCTTGGGCTCAGGTCATGATCCCGGGTCCTGGGATTGAACCCCACATTGGGCTCCCTGCTCTGCGGGAAGCCTGCTTCTCCCTCTCCCACTCCCCCTACTTGCATTCCCTCTCTCACTGTGTCTCTCTCTTTCAAATAAATAAAATCTTTAAAAAAATAAAGCAAATAAAATAAAATAATTGGAGACTTTGCATAAAAGCTACAAAAATCACTATATACCCCTCACCCAGATTCTCCCACATGTTAATATCTTACATGTCTTTTCATTCACTCTCTTCCTCCCCTCTCCTTTTTCTTCCCCTCCCCTCCCCGCTGTCTCTCCACACACATATTCTTAAACATTCTTAATTTAGAAGTTGCAGAAATGATATTACTTTACTTCTAAATACTTCAGTGACCATTTCTCAAAATCAAGAACAGTTGTGGGGCTTAAGTGGTAGCCTTCCTCCCTCCTGTATACAGTGTAGTCATAATAACTGACATCACTGCTGAGTTCAGACATGTCCTGAGAATATTTTTCAACGGAGCACTGTAAGTGGCCACTCCGCGTCAGTCGGAAACCTGGCAGAGGCTAGCACTCAGTTAGACAATAGAAGTGGCTTTACCAGAAGCAGAGCAGGAGCAATTAGAAGAGCATGCCCTCAATTTCTCACTTTCCTATTGACTTAATGCTAGAAATTCTGTTCTCACAAAATCGTCTTTCAGCCAGAGCTCCAGATCCATATGAAAATATGAAGTAATAAGTGGAAGATTTGGGACTAGAGGTGGTATTCAGTAAATATATTTTAAATGTTGGATATAGTTATAACACGATTGCCTTTTATTTAAACTGTATGCAAGTAAGGATTTGAGAGCCAGATTTTTTGAGTAAGGAAAAAGAGAAGGACACAGGAGAAGGAGATAATATTTGGGCATTTTTGTCTAAGAAGATATTTCTCCTGGGCGCCTGGGTGGCTCAGTTGGTTAAGCGACTGCCTTCGGCTCAGGTCATGATCCCAGGGTCCTGGGATCAAGTCCCACATCGGGCTCCCAGCTCAGCGGGGAGCCTGCTTCTCCCTCTGACCCTCTCCTGCCTCATGCTGTTTCTCTCTTGCTCGCTCTCTAATAAATAAATAAATAAAATCTTTAAAAAAAAAAAGATATTTCTCCTGTGAGTGATTATCTTGCACTGTACACCATTGTTTACAAAGCATTTGCATATATGCTATTCTCAGTCCTGGGGTTATGAGGTTACAGTGATAACGCATCAATATAGCATTTGCTGTATGTTTCAATACAGTGTTTATAGTAATATTTTCTAGAATACAGTATTTGCCCAATAAATGTGACTGTTAATAGTAGCCTCCTGCCTGATATTATAGTTACTCGGTCAAGGACGTAATGAATCAAGCTATACTATTACCATATGCTGTATTAAATTCAGTTTAAAAAACTCAAACTCCTTTTGGGGATTGTATTTAATAGTATAATCCATAGGTTGAATTAACTCGTGAAAAATATCCACTTCTTTTCTTTTAGTCTGGCTATGTTCAGAATTTGCCAGGAACTATGACCTGGACAACCCTGATGAAATGAAATAGAATTTTAACTTTTTTATTCTGCCTCTTAACTTTGAGTTTATTTACTTCATTTTTAAAATTCATTGTGTGTGTGTGTGTATGTGTGTGTTTTGGTAATGTAATACTTGTTTCAATTATTCCTTATTTGGAAGTTTCAAAAACTAGTTTGGAAATGCCAGAGTAAATATGGGAGAGGAAAGTCTGGATAAGTAAGAGATATATGGTGTTCTCTATATGTGTGTTTTTGTCAGAGGGGGAAAATGAACTAGTATGTGACAAGGATTATTTTAGTATACATTGGACTCATGATGATGAATCCAGATTACATGTTATTTTATTTTATTTTAAAGATTTTATTCATTTGTCAGAGAGAGAGCACAAGCAGGGGGAGCAGAGGCAGAGGGAGAAGCAGGCTTCCCACCGAGCAAGGAGCCCAATGTGGGACTCGATCCTAGGACCCTGGGATCATGACCTGAGCTGAAGGCAGACGCTTAACTGGCTGAGTCACCCAGGCATCCCTATGTGTTATTTTAATAAGGAACAAATTTAAGGACTTAGAAATGGTTCTTGAAATTTCCCCCACTCTGTCTAGTTCCCCTTCCTCTTATCACCATCCGCCAGTAGGCTGGAAATTATATAAATTACCACTGTGTGTCCCAGCATGCATCCTGCTAGAAGGTTAGTCTAGTGCCATGGGGAAATAAAATCTGGATTCTCCACACAGTATGCTTAATAAAAAATGAAACAGTTTTCTTAGATGTTCATTTTGGTATCATTTCTTTGGGTTGTCAATCAAGTTGATTTTTATCAGCACATGTATTTGCTGTATATGACCTTGATCTGTACTTTGGAGGAGAGTTAGACTGATGAACATCCTGTATGTTCTGCTAGACAGTTTTTAAACGTGTTTGGTTACTCAATGACAGTACTTTTTAATTGCCTTTCTTTTCCAACCATGTTATAATTAACGTAAGTTGGATTTAGCGATTAATTTTATAGAAGCAACTGACTACTTCCACTCTGTGAAACTGAAATCTTAAATGGATTCATATATGATAAGATCAGGAATTTTGAGACGCTCTTAATGGTTGTCATGTATTGTATTGATATATACTATAACTTTAAAAGACAGTTTAAAAGAGTGAAAAAGCTTCTTTAAGCAGTGTTCCTTCCAGTTATGATACAAAGCAATCTTTAGTGAACCATATCTTTACTTGGCACCAAACATAGAAAATCAACATGCTTTGAAGGGCAGTACCAGAACAAGGAGCTGCCCAAACATTTTGACTTAATTACTAAATAAAATGAGTTCAGAATATGGTTATTAGCCATCAGTAAATAAATACCAAGGCTAAACTCATAAGTGGATACTACTTTCTATGGTGGAGACTTTTAAATAATCGTAGCTAACCATCTTACCTCATTGGCATTAATAAGCAAGTGGGTTGAAACGATTATTGTTGGAGTCTGTATACTGTTTTATTCAAAACCCTAACCATTAATTAGGCCTCCTAGGAGCACTATCAAATGCTCACAGTGCTGAGTTGGAAATGGAGATATAGAGACTGAATGATTTATAGTAGATCAAGACAAGGCCAGAGTTACCCCTTTCCAAACTGGTTGTTCAGGATACCATGGAGCGGCCACTATAAACAGGGGAAATGCATTTCCAGTTCAACTTTAATTCCAAACTTTAAAAATCCAGACATCATTACTGAGAATGCTCAGCAATTTCATAACATTAAGTGTTAGGTTATTTTTGTTTGCTTTCAGTCTTAAGACAAATTGATTCTATTTCAATTTCACCCAAAATTCTTTGAGGAGAAAAACACTTTTACTTTTTTTTTTTTTTTAACATCATTGAGTTGATTTTGTGCAATAGGATCAAATAACTTGAAAAACTTATCCTCTACATGGAAATAACCCAATGCCTTTTTGTAAGCAGAATTCGGTGCTGCTCAAATGTTCTAACTCTTTTGAGGACAAATAAAATAAGTTAAATATACACTAAGAATGTCACATTGATTCACACACTTGGAAATGAGTCTAATAAGAATCTATTTGCCATCTCTTGACCTTACACATAA
The DNA here is from genome assembly GCF_011800145.1 of Mirounga leonina. Classification (NCBI taxonomy): domain Eukaryota; kingdom Metazoa; phylum Chordata; class Mammalia; order Carnivora; family Phocidae; genus Mirounga; species Mirounga leonina. Next base: position 7,543,649 of record NW_023270757.1, on the reverse strand, counting down.
ATTAAATTTGCTTTATCAAAAGTCTTGGTTGCTTGAATTAAATACTAATGATGAATAAATATAAGCGTCCAAATCCTCACTCCTTGTTGGGCCTTAAAGACAAATGGAAACTCTCAGCTGCACACTATTTGACTATGTAAATATCCACCCTGGACAGTGCTCCCCTGAAGCACTGTCCTTCATTCTTCCTATGAAAGAAAAATATTTCTTTGAAAGGAATGAAGTAAATGCAACACATAATTTTAAGAATCATCTATATCCCATTCCTGTATAAGCTCCAGAGAAATACAAATGAAGTTGAAGACATGGATCTCAGGTTATTGACAAACACATCAGGTAAGGCATGAGATTACTACTAAAACAGTAATACGTAACCTCCATGGTATTGAAAATTGTGGTTTAATCCCAAAGTTCCATAACCTTAATAAAATGTATTTTTTATAAGAAACAAATTATATCATAACTATTTAATACTGTGCCTAGCAACTGCTCATCTACATCTTGATGTACAAACCCAGCCCCATTCCAGATGTGTCTTGTATGTATTATTGACTCTCAACATTTTTACATGCTATTCCTTTTGCCTATATCTTTCTTCCTTTCCCACCCCTATGCCTCACATCTCATCCAGTTAGCTCTACCTTGATATCCTTCAAGTCATCCATTGATAACATAGTATTTTGTTTTCGCTTTTTATTGTTTACTCTTTTATATCCCTCACTAGACTATATGTTCTCGCCTGGGTAGAATCATGTCCAACATATATCCTCTCTAGAATTTAGCAGATGTAAGTGCTCAGTATTGGAGGAATAAATTAATAAAGCTATTTAGGAAGTGACCTTCAAAGAAGTGATTAGAGAGGGGGGAAACAGTAGGTAGGGATAATAGCTTGACCAAATTTGGGGATACTGTAAGCACTTACTGCCTAGGAAACCATAATGAGAATGATTGAAATAGGTGGAGGGTTATGTTGGAGTTAATGAAAATAAGATTGAAAAGGTAAAATAATCCCAATTAATGAGAATACTAAGCGAGAAATTTGAGTATGGTTTGATAGGCAATAAGGACCAATTGTAGTTATTATTTTAGGGAAGTTATGTAATGAAAACTGTTATATTTTCATACACTTAACATATTTTTTTCTTACAATTCTCTTCTTGAGAACTAAACAGTTTCCATGTGTTTTGTATTATGGGATCATTAAAGTATGTTGTACTTTTGAAATGCTTATAAACAAGAAAGCTCACTGAAAACTCACTGATTGCTGAGGAGTGAAAGTTTGCAGTAGAATAAAAATGATAAAAATATTTTTGGAACAAGGAATGAAAGATTATACTGGTACAAGATATAAATATTTCAATAATGTTTGTTTTCTTCCTATCAGTTATAATCCCATAATTCCATAGATATCATTGATTACAAAATATGCCCTCAATAAATTTAGGTTGCCTTTGTCAGTATGGTGACATTTTCTAAATAAAAAACATTTAAATGTTTTAATCATCCAAATGACATTTATCCGTGATTGGCTATTTACATAATTCTGTTTATGACTCTTCGATTTATTTTGTAATTAATGGTTTTCTGATTATAACATACGCTCCTGAGCGATATTTTAGAAAGTACATAAAGAGCCCGCCCTAGGCTCTGCGCGGTCCTGCAGAGGCAGGTCCGGTATTTTCTGTGAGAGCGTCGGCTGCAAGGGAGAGAGCAAGACCGCGCTCGCACCAAGGGCTGGTACCTAGATCGGCGGGACGATGTGGTACCGGATGGATTCTCAGAACTTTGGGCCGTTTCTTCTTAATTTTAATTACGTGATGCTGTGGAAGGGAAAAGCTCAGGCCATTTTGGCGAGCGTGTAAATTGGAAACACCTTTCTGGAGGCTGTTGGTTAAATATATGTCGGACACGTGTGAATACGGAGGCATACATGTTAAAATTCATGTATTTTGAAAGAACATGTGAGAAAATTAAAAGTGCATAGTTAAAAGGTAGGCCACAGGTACTGTTTTTGGACGATTATAATTGTATAGTTTGAAGAGCCCCCCAGATTTTTATATATATATATATTTCAATAGCAGAACAGTATATACCAAAATGTTTATAGTAATCGTGTCAGCATGTCATCTGTATTTTCCAAATCTTCAAAATTATTTACATCCTCCCAACCCGCACCCCAAGCCTGCTTTTATTGAATGGCTTTCTCAGAACAGAAATAAATCAACTTATTAAAGAAGTCAAATATTCTGATAATTTAAAAACAAAACAAACAAACAAAAAAAACAAAAAAAACAGAGCGCCTGGGTGGCTCAGTTGGTTAAGCGACTGCCTTCGGCTCAGGTCATGATCCCAGGGTCCTGGGATCGAGTCCCGCATCGGGCTCCCTGCTCTGCAGGGAGCCTGCTTCCCCCTCTCCCACTCCCCCTGCTTGTGTTCCCTCTCTCGCTGTGTGTGTCTCTCTCTGTCAAATAAATAAATAAAATCTTAAAAAAAAAAAAAGAAAGTACATAAAATATAAGGAAGGGGGGGACAAAAAACACGATTACATCACTCTGAGGCTATTATTATAACATTTTTGTCTTATTTTATTCAAATATTTTTCTTCTGTAATTTTTCCTTTACATTGTTGAAGTTATAATACATACTTTATATCTTTTTGTAGTATCTTTTTGCTTGACACTATATCATAAATCTTTTCCTATATGATTTTCCCAAAGCTAATTTGCACTGCATGAGAAATACTCTCTTTTATGTGCATTTCCTTAATATTGGGTAACTTGTTTCTTATATTTTTGTTGTGATGTTATAGTATTTAAGGTGATTTCTTTAATAATTCTTAAGTTGTGGAGATAAGTGTCTTTCCTTTTGCAACATGATTTTCCAACTCTTGATCTCTTTTTCCTTTGTCACACTGAATATTTGAGTAGTTTGGGTTTTTTTAAAGAGGTGCATGAATGCTGGGTTTTTGAGCTCTTGCATAGGGAAAAGGAAGCAGGTAAGTACATGGGCTTCAGAGCCAGAGAGATCGAAGTCTGAATCCCAGCTCCATCACTTTCTAATTGTGTCATGCTGGGAAGTTATAGATCCTCTCTGGTTGCAATTTGAATATAATAATATTTGCCATTTAGAGTTTTTATGAAGACTAGGTGAACAAATACATATAGGATACTTATCATGGTATCTGAAACTAGTGCTTTATTAAAGGCTAGCTCTTATCATTTTTGTTATCATTATTGTTGGTATTCTTTGTTGTCACTTTGGAAGTTAACAAGTTAATGGGTTTAAATTTCTATGTGGGATTACAAAAATAATAAAATATTCAAAATAACAAATGCATTATCAACAACAAAAACCTACACTACCTTGAAACTACATTGCTCCCGGGACTCTTCCTATTTCTGCCTTCAACCAGAGGGCTTTACATAAGGGTACCATGCTTATTTCCCAGAATTCAACATACTACCTCCACCTGCTCTTTATCCTCCTTCCTGAGCAATGAATTCTGATAATTGCAAAACTAGCCTAAAAAGATGCTATTGCTACTACTGAAGAGTGGCAATGGGAATCACACTCTGATTAATTCATAAAAGCAGCACATATAGAGTGTTAGGAGGGACCCATTACAAGTTTCAGTTGATTGCAAAAATTACGTTTCTGAATGAGGAAATAGACAGTGGGGAAGGAAAACAGCCCTTTTTTCACGACTTTTAGAGGAGCCTAGGTACAACATAGATTATTTCTTTAAGTTGCATCTTTGAGGATTTTAGTTAGAAAATAATCTCAAATTCTAGTGATAGTTTGAGTGAAAGTTTAAGCTTTTATTGTGGTAATGTTGTCTTTTTTTCTGTATAACAATTTAGGATGAGGTTTTGAGTTTTGTATGAATTTCAGAAAATTCCTTAGGGATTTTATTTGAATGAGAACTATATATTTTCTTTAATATATTTCAAATCCAATCCAAACATAGCCTTATTTAGAAAATTCACACTCAAAGGAAAATATGACTTGGCATCATCTTTGCTACTTATACGGCAAACAGCTATATCTATTAAAATCCATCTATTTTTTGGTATAACCTGCATGAATATACTTTTTTTCTTTTTTAACATTGGAGTTCATGAATTATATTTATGAAACCAACTCCAGAAGGATAAAGGAATATCAAAGTTTTATCATAAGCATCATTCTTATTTCTAATTTATAATGAAAAGCATGCATAATTATAAAATTATAAATTATTCACAGATGAAATTTTTAGTGTAATGTTAGGATAAAGTGTCATGTGAGCAAAAATAGTAAAAAAAAAAAAACCTGGTATGATTATGAAACTGAGTGCTGGGACATATCCTGATGAATTCATCGTGTACCATCTGCTCCAATAATTCTTGCCACTAGCAGCCATATTTTGCCAGTGGGTATTGTAGGTCCTTACTGTATTTGCTTGACTCTCTATTATGGATTTTTCTACATGGTTATTATAACAGTACTATGACATGAAACTTACTAACAAACTGCAAGTCCTGTATTTTAATAGGACACTTAAAAACCATAGGAAAATTAGGACCTAATTAAGTCTATATTGTTTTGATTATTTCTTCTCCATCCTTTTTACCTTATGTGATAAGAATTGAGAAAAGTGAACCATCCTATTCCCAGTAGCTCTTTTTAAATGTTGTGACCCATCTGTTGCCATATGCCAGGCATCTGCTTTTATCACTCTCATTTGTGGTCCTTCGGTGCTAGAAGTGATGAATTAACTTTGAATTTATGCTAATTTTTACTACAAGAGAACAGCTTATTTGCAAACCGTTTAATCTGGCAGCAGTGATTTTCAGAGGTAAGTGAATACAAGAAGATAAAAATAGGAATCAGCAATGTATACTTATTCCCAGCTACCTTTTTTGAATAGGTGTATAACTTTTAGGTAATTGTAATACCTCTAGAGCTCCATTTCTTTAATAAAAAATGTGAGGAGTGATCCTTGATTATAAAATATGTATTCCATTTACATCAAAGAAAAAATGACATCAGATATAACAGGTTAGAATTGTTCATGGATGCTTATTCAGTTCAGTGCCTGTTTAATCCAAGTTGTTGAATTCTTTCTTTTTTTTCTTTTTTAAAGATTATTTATTTTTATCCAATCCTAAACTATTATCAGAAAATGGTGATGTAATATTAAAGGCTGATACCACGCTGATCAGATCTTAATGTAATATTTCTCAATTCTTTAGTTTTGTAGAAATATCAGTGAATTGGAATCAGACAAGGTGTCAGTCCTCTTTCTTCCACTAAGTAGTAATAAACTTAGGGCAAGTCATCAATCCTGAGTCTGCATGTCTCATAGAAGGGTCACCTGACTTGGATATTAACTATGTTATCTTTTAGCACTAACAATCTGAGATTCTTATGCCTGTCTTTAGGACATATATTTCTTTATTGAATGGAATTAATCACATATGAATTCATCCATCTAGTTTTTCATGTATACACTTAATTCTGAATGCAATAGATAGGATATCAATGATATTAAATATTTAGATTAAAATGGCATTATCTTTAAAAGATGAAAATAAATAGGTTGGCTGGGTGGCTCAGTTAGTTAAGCATCCAAGTCTTGATTTTGACTCAGGTCACAATCTCAGGGTCATGAGATTGAGCCACGCCCAGCATGGAGCCTGCTTAGGATTCTCTCTCTCCCTTTCCCTCTGTCCCTCCCCGGCCACCCTCCCCACCGCCATCACCACTCATGTGTGCTCTCTCTCTTACTCTCTCTCTCAAAAAAAAAAAGAAAAGAAAAAAGATGAAAATAAAAATGACTTAACTAATGTGTATTGTGCAGGTTTTCTAAGCAGAATCCAACATATAAATAATCTTTTTAAACAAGGGAACAACCAGACTTACTAGAAACCAATTCAGTTTCATTGGCCTGCTTAATTACATTGAATTTTAGAATCATCTAATGGGTCAGGCGTTTTTTTTGTTGTTGTTTTTCTTTTAATTTAGGTTATTTATTTATTTATTTTTACTTTGTATTTTTTTTGTTGTTGAGAAATAATTGACATACGTCACTGTATAAGTCATACAGCATGATTGTTTGATTCACATAATATACTATGAAATGATTACCACAATAGGTTCAGCTAATAACCATTTTCTCGTATACATACAATAAAAAAAGAAAAGAAAGGAGGAAGGAAAAAAGGAAAAACATTTTCTCCTTGTGATAAGAACTCTTAGGATTTACTCTAACAACTTCCTATATATTATACAGCAGTGTTCACTCTAGTCATCAGCTTATACATTATATCCCTAGCATTTATTTATCTTATGACTGGAAGTTTGTACCACCTTTGGGCCACCTTCCTCCAGTTCCCCTTCCTACCACCCTCCAACTCTGGTAACATAACTCTGATCTCTTTTTCTGTGAGTTTGGGGTTTTTTGTTTGTTTGGTTATTTATTTGTTTAAGATTCTACAACGAAGTAAGATCATACAGTATTTTTCTTTCTCTCTCTGATTTATTTCACTTAGCATTATGCCTTCACGTTCCATTCATGTTGTTTCAAATGGCAGGATTTCCTTGTTTATTTCTATGGCTTATTCACAGCATATTATAATATTCTAATATATATATTTCAACCTCTTTATCCATTCATCCATCAGTGGACACTTAGGTTGTTTCCAAGTCTTGGCTAAGTTATACTGCTGTGAATAAGGGGGTTAAATATCTTTTGAGTTGGTGTATTCATTATTTTTGGATATATTTATTTCCAAAAGTGGAAATGCTGGATCATATGGTAGTTCTATTTTTAATTTTTCAAGAATCCTCCATACTATTTTCCATAGTGGCTATACTAATTTGCATTCCCACCAATAGTGAACAAGGGTTCTCTTTTTTCCCCATTCACACTAGCATTTGTTATCTCTTGTCGTTTTGAGAATGGCCATTCTAGATGGCCAGATGTGAAGTGATATCTCATTGTAGTTTTAATTTGCCTTTCCATAATGACTAGTGATATATTTCATCTTTTCATGTGCTTGTTGCACTGTCATATTTCTTTTTTGGAGAAATGTCTCTTCAGATCCTTTGTTCATTTTTTTTAATTGGGTCATTTTATTTGCTAATGAGTTGTATGAGTTCTTTATATGTTTTGGATATTAACCCCTTATCAGATATATGGTTTGCAAATACTTTTTTTCCCATTCCATTGATTGTCTTTGTTGATGTCTTCCTTTGCTCTGTAGGTTTTTAGTTTCATTTAGTCTCACCTTCAGTTTTTTATTTTGTTGCTTGTGCTTGAGGTGTCATAGCCAAGAAATCATTACCAGGATCCATGTCAGGGAGCTTTGTTCCTTTGTTTTCTTCTAGGAGTTTCATGTTTTCAGGCCTTATGTTTAACTCTTTAATCCATTTCAAGTTACTTTCCATGAGCGTTATAAGATATAGGTGGGTCCAGTTTCATTCTTTTATATGTGAATATCCAATATACCAACACCATTTATTGAAAAGACTGTCTTTTCTCCATGAGTATTCTTGGCTCTCTTGTCAAATATTAGTTGACTCTATATGCTTGGGTTTATTTCTGGTCCCTCAATTCTGTTCCATTGATCTATTTCTCTGTTTTTATGCCAGTATTATACTGTTTGATTACTATAGTTTTTTTTTTTTGTTTTTGTTTTTTGTTTTTTGTTTTTTTGAGAGAGAGAATGAGATAGAGAGAGCATGAGAGCGGGGAGGGTCAGAGGGAGAAGCAGACTCCCTGCTGAGCAGGGAGCCCGATGCGGGACTCGATCCCAGGACTCCAGGATCATGACCTGAGCTGAAGGCAGTCGCCCAACCAACTGAGCCACCCAGGCGCCCTTGATTACTATAGTTTTATTGTAAAGTTTAAAATCAGGAAGTGTGATACCTCCTGCTTGTTCTTTCTCAGGATTTCTTTGGCTTTTTGGGGTCTTTTGTGGTTCCATATAAATTTTAGGAGTGTTTTTTTCTATTTCTGTAAAAAATGCCATTGAAATGTGGATTGCATTGAATCTATAGATGGCTTTTGGTAATATTGATATTTTAACAATATTAATTCTTTTGTTCCTTAAACACGGGTTGTCTTTCCATTTAGTTATTTTCTTTGGTTTCTTTCACTGATGTCTTACAGTTTTCAGTGTAGTGATCATTCACCTCCTTAGTTAAGTTTATTCCTAAGTATTGTTTTTAATGCTATTGTAGAGGGATCTATTTCTTTATTTCTTTTTCAGAATATTTGTCATTAGTGTATTGAAATGCTACTGATTTTTTGTGTTAATTTTGTATCCCACAACTTTCTGAATTTATTGATTAGATCTAACAACCTTTTAGTTGAGTCCTTAGGAATATATATATAAAATCATGGCTATTTTAACATTAGTAAGTCTTACAATCCATAAACACAGACTGTCTTTTCATTTCTTTGTTTCTTCTTCAGTTTCTTCCAACCTTTTTTAAGGTTTTCAGTGTGCAAGTCTTTTACCTCTTTGGTTAAGTTTATTCCTAAGTATTTTATCCTTTTTCATGCCACTATAAATGGAGTTGTTTTCTTAATTTCATTTCAGATTGTTCATTGTTACTGTATAAAAATGCAACTGATTTTTGCATGTTGATTTTGTATCCTTTGACTTTGCTGAATTTATTTTTTAGTTCTAACAGGATTTTATTTTTGTAGAATTTTTAGGGTTTTCTACATGTAAGATTATGTCATCTGTGAGTGGAGATATTTTACTTCTTCCTTTCCAATTTAGATATCTTTTATTTCTTTTAATTGCTCTGGTTAGAACCTTCAGTACTGTGCTGAATAGAAATGGTGATACAGAAGACATCCTCCCCTTGTTCTTGATCTGAAAGGGAAAGCTTTCAGCTTTTTAGTACTATGAGGTGGGCTTTTCATTTATAGCCTTTATTACATTGAGGTAATTTTCTTCTCATCCTAGTTTGTTGAGTGTTTTTATCATGAAATGGTGTTAAATTTTGTCAAATGCCTTTTCTGCATCGAGATGATCAAGTGGTTTTTGACCTTCAATCTGTAATGTGGTATATTTGATTGGTTTTCCTGTCAAACTATCCTTGCATTCCAGGAATAATTCCTACTTGGTCCTTTTAAATGTATTTTTGAATCTATTTGATAGTATTTAATTGAGGATTTTTGCATCAGTAATCAGAGTTAGTAGTTTATAATTTTATTTTCCTGTAGTATCTTTGATTTTGGTGTCAGGGTAATGCTGTCTCATAAAATGACTCTGGAAGTGTTCCCTCCTCTTCAATTTTTTGGAAGAGTTGAAAAGAATTGGTGTTAATTCTTTTTTAAATGTTTGGGACAATTCTTCAGTGAAGCCATTTATTCCTGGACTTTCTTGTTTTGGGGAGGTTTCTGATCGCTGATTGAAATTTTCTAATAGTTCTAGGTATAGGGGAAGAAAAAGTTTTCCTCAACACTCTTACATCCCCAGCTGTGTCTGAAAATTATATTGACAAAAACATATTTACAGGAGTAAAGCATACAAATTTATTTAACATAAGCTTTGCATGACATGGGAGCCTACATAAAGAAATGGGAAGAGCTGAAGAAATGGCTAAACCTGAGTATTTTTATTGTTAGGTTTGATGAAGAGTGGACAGTCATGGAGAATATGACAGGTCAAAGGGTATGACCTAAGTGTAATAAACTGGGGAAACCTAACAAGGCCTGTTTGTTCAGATTCTTCTCAGCGTTCCCTTGTCTTTGGAGATAAGAATGCTTTCCTCTGGAGACAGGGAGGGCACCTCTCACATGAAAGTTTATGACCTGTTTCAGGAGAAGAATGAAGGAAGGTGAACAGAGTGACCTTCCTGCTTCTGCTGTTTTCTCAAACTAACTTCTTCAGCTTAAAATATTCAATATACCAAGGTGCCAGGTTGGGGGGCAGCCTGTCCTAAATGCCATCATAGGTCTGTTCACATTTTTTCTTTTTTTTTTTAAATTTTATTGTATTATGTTATGTTAATCACCATACATTACATCATTAGTTTTTGATGTAGTGTTCCCTGCTTCATTGTTTGCGTATAACACCCAGTCCTCCATTCAATATGTGCCCTCTTTAATACCCATCACCAGGCTAACCCATCCCCGCCCCCCCCAGAACCCTCAGTTTGTTTCTCAGAGTCCATAGTCTCTCATGGTTCATCTCCCCCTCTGATTCCGCCCCCCCTTCATTTTTCCCTTATTTCATTATGATCCAGTCTTGGTGGGTTTTGTGTTTCTAGAAGTTTGCCCATTCCATGCAGATTATCCAATTTGTTGGTACCTAATTATTCACAGTAGCCTCTTACAATCCTTTTTATTTCTGCGGTATCAGTTGTAATGTCACCTCTTTAATATCTGATTTTTGATATTTAAGTTTTTTTTTCTTTTTTTCCTTAGCCCAGCCAATGGTTTGTTACCTTTTTTTTTATCTTTTCAGAAAACTACTAGTTTCATTGATTTTATTTTCTATTCTCTATTTCATATATTTCTGTTCTAATCTTTTTTCAAATGCCCTCTTTTCTGCTAACTTTTGATTTGTTTTTCTTTTTCTAGTTCCTTGAGTTATACAATTAGGTTGTTGATTTGAAATCCTTTTTCCTTCTCTGATGTAGGTGTTTTTACTGCTATAAACCTCAGGGGTAAACTGAATTTTATTGAGCATCTTTGAGCCAGGCTTTATGCTATATGTATATACTTTATCTCATACAGTTGTTCCAACCATACTACCCTACTAATTGAGTAGATAATAAACACTATTTTATGGATTCGAAAATTGATGTAGAGAAAATATTAAGTTATATGTCCAACTGATCAAAATACAAATTAATTAAGGGAAGAATTATATTTTATCCCTTGTCTTTTTTTTTTAAGATTTTATTTATTTGACAGAGGGAGAGAGAGAGGGAGAGTGCACAAGCAGGGAGAGCACCAGGCAGAGGGGAGAGAGAGAAGCAGCCTCCCTGCTGAGCAAGGAGCAGATGTGGGACTTGATCCCAGGACTCTGGGATCATGACCTGAGCCGAAGGCAGACGCTTAACTGACTGAGCCACCCAGGCACCCCTTATCTCTTGTCTTTCAAGATCAAACCCATGTTCTCTCTAGGGTACCAATCTGTCTGGGAGACCATTTTCCTACAGTGTGTCATTTGGAACTTCATAAGGATATAACAAAGAAATTCCCAAACATGCGCAAAGGAAAAAAATATATACAAAATAAAATAAAATCTATTGTTCCTTAGTTGATTTTAGAGAAAGCATATAGGTAAAATCTTTCTATAAAGTGGTGTAATCAATGTGTGAGCAACAATCTGTTAAAATCATCTGAATGGCTGGTTCTTTGTAATTTTTACAATGGAAAAGAAATAGTGTCTCTCTTCACAAGCTAAAACAGAAACTGGTACCACTAATTTTCTTTTAGACTAGGCATAAAATTAATTGGGAAACTTAAGGGGTGAAGGAAACTGAAAATATTTAGGGCTTTTACATAATAAGAATCACATTCTTATTCTTGGTACAAAAATATTCTTCCCAGGAGTTGCATAAGCTGAGATGTGATGTCCTAATTCTAATAATCACACGGTAGTTCCACATAGCACCTTTCATCCAAGAATATCTTTGATCCAAGAACATCTAATCACTCCACAGTCTATAACTAATTGAGTTTAGCTACATCTCTCTGAAGTAGAATCAGGATATTATTTTAAAGGTGGTTAAGTATATTAATGATGGCTAAAGCTGTTAAGAAACCTGCTTCTGGTGAAGTGAATTAGGAATTATTGGAAGTATTTCTTAGAAATCTGTGTTCTTGTTCCTTAGAATGGAGCAGCAGGCTTTTTTTTTTTTCGAAAAGGAAACATGAGATTTTCAAATCATCTATCATTTTAAGAAATTTTTACAACATTAACTTCATTAAACTGATAATAAGGATATAATTTAAAAAGGAAATCCTGCTTTAACATTTTTGAATAGACTCATTCAAAACAAAGTGTGTTCAGTAATTAAGTTAGGAACATTTAATGTTACTGCCCTGGAAAGGCATGTAACAAATTTCCTTTGTGTCCATTTTTTAAAAAAAAGCAGAATAAACACACACTTCAGAAAAACTTAAGTATGTCCCCAGATAGGGAGAACAAGTCAAAACTCAAGAGGAAAAACATATTTGTCATGAGAATTTTAAAAACAGTAAGACTGAGTTTATGGGTGGAAATGAGAGATCAGAAGAAGAATTTGGAGTCAAGACCTCTGGGCCTTTGTGTGTCATATACTTGAAAAGCACTTCACTCTATCTTTGCTTCTGATTGAAAAAAATGCAAAGCAGCCTTGCTTCACATATACAGATGAATTCTGAATTCTCATCCCGATTCCCCCTAAAACTGAATCTGTCACTTTGGATTCAGGAGAATGAAATAATACTTTAGTCAAATTAATCCATTCCACAAAGAGCTGAACATAAAGTTGGCCTGATGTCAAGAACATGTACTCCTTATCTAACTTCACTATACAGTCAAGTTATGTTTTCTTTAATATTCTTTGCTGTTCACAATTAATAAATTTTTACCCACACTAAAGAACAGGCTCAAGATGCTAATGAAACCCCTTCAGGTTCTTTGGAGGGCAGCTCAAAGTCAGTACTCAGAGCACAGCAATGAGGTAACCGTCTCATCAAGAGCTTCCGTTCAAGACTATGGGATGGACTGTCACAGTGTTTCTCAGACTTATCCTTGCTCAGCATTCCAACCAGAATTTGCCTCCAAATTACCTCTCCACCTTCACCTCCCTCAGCCCTTCTGATTGGTTTGCCACTTCCTGAGCATGAAATGAACTTTTACATCTCTAGATCTTCCCTTATTTTTCCCCATCACAGGCTCAGATTATAACATCCTTCTTGGTATAGCCCACCTATACCCATCTCTCTATATCCAACTATCTTATTTTTTTGTTATTTAACTGGCATATCTTCCCAAAAGCAAATTAATCCATACTCATTCTCTGCTACATTATCATATATGTATGTCCCTGTTTTTTTTTTCCCTTTCATAAATTTTCTCATTCAGTGTGTTCATTGATTTGCCACATACTGATAAGCAGTTAGAAATTAGGATTAATGGATAGACCCACTGCACTGGAGGAGTTCATGCTTACTACTTCTTTGTTATTTACCTTTCTATTCTGTTGCCACAGATGTGTTTGTTTCTTCCATATCTTGAAAAATTCTCTATCTTGAAAAATCCACTTGTTAATGTGTAAAGTCTTTCTACCAATGCAGCCATCTCCCAGACTCAGACTGAGATCATTCCAACAGTACTCTATTGGGCATCATGGAGGAGCCTTCACCTTTCCTTGCAAACTGTACACTCATCATACACTATATTGGAGGGACACCTGGATGGCTCAGTCAGTTGAGTATCTGACTCTTGATTTCAGCTCAGGTGTTGATCTCAGGGTCCTGAGTTCAAGCCCCATGTTGGGCTCCATGCTAGGCATAGAGGCTACTTTAAAAAAAAAAAAATGTGCTATATGGAGAATGAGGACATTTTAGGGCTGGAAGGAATTTTAAAGATAGTCTCCAATATTCTCATCTAACAGACAGGAAAATGGAGACATGGGAAGGTTAGGTTACTTGTTACAAATCACAGGTTATTAAGGGAACCAAGACTTGAACAGAAGTTTTAGAGATCCTTCCCATTGTCACTAACACATGCCATCAATGGGTAGTTAGGTCAGAGGGCATCATAGATGTGAATAAAAAACAAATCAGCCATCACCTCTCTGTTAAATTTTTTTGTATATAATTTTTGCTGGAAATGGATCAGTGTAGATATAAACATGACAAATTACATCACATTCAAAGGAGAACAAAGTCTCAAATATCCAGGTGAAATCATCCACATTAATTAGCGTAAAATTCTAGGAGAAGCCTACATTGGAAAAATGAGCACATTTTAGGCAACATTATTTCAATGACTGTACTAATCTCATTTAAAATAAATGAAACAATTTTTCAGAGTGGTATCATGCAAAGGGACAATTTAAATCCTATAATTTCTGAAAGACTAAAGTTAGAAGTACATAAATTTAGTTACTGGTAATCTGCTGTGCCAGAGATATCATTAAACTAATTGTAGAAAATAAAATGTGAACAGCTCAGTAAGATTCTGAGCACTAAATCATCACAATACTTGGTGCATGCTGAATCAAAGATAATCAGAGAGATAATTCCATTGGAAATAAAGAGCAAATCCATTCCTTCTTCATGGAATTCACCTTGGTTCACACTGAAAAGACAAAGATTATTTAGTCTAATTTGAAGTATTAAATTCAGGGTATGAGTGTTCTCTTATGCAATAAGGGTAACTTTTTTCCTAATAAATAGGAGATAAGTGATTAAATAAAAGTAAAAAGGAGTTGAAAACCTAGGGATGGATATTTAACAGAAACTTTCTCACACAGAGTCACATTTTTAAGTTGCTTTGCATTTATCTGCATTATCTGTACTGTTTGGGGCCCATCTGTATTTATGCCAGTTCTAACAAGATTTCTGTCTGTGGCGCTGTTATTTGATTCTTTCCAAGTACATTTTTCAGGAAAAAAAGTAAAAAAAAAAAAAAAATGACTCATACCAATACAAAACAAGCATATGGCAAAGATTTATTTAACTCTTTAATGAGGAGAACCATCACGATGGAAAAGGTGGATAAACAGAGGAGCAGAAAAGGCAAATAGTCCATTAGGAAAGATATGCTGAGTTAAATTCACCAGGAATTGTCTTTTTTTTTTTTTTAATACCTGTAATACTGGGACCCTGACCACCCACTGCCTAAATTCAGCTTGCCTGTTTTTGTAAAACTGACTGGAACCCAGGCACCCCCACTCACTTATTATGGCTACTGTCCAACGGGCTTTATTTAAGGCAACGGCCCCGGGGCCTCTGCAGAGACCCCCCAAGAATAGCTTGGGTATAAAATACATCTCAAATTTTTCCCTTTGAATTTAGGTTCTTCTTTTGGGAAGACAAAATTAAAAGGGTTTAAGTTTCATTAGAATAGATTATTTGATTAAAACACTATCACATGTGCCTAGAAACAATAAATGGTTATAGTTTGGAATAAGAATACAACACAATTCTAAGTAACTCCCTTGTTATTGGGTCAAGGACGTGCCAAAGTCAACACAAAGTACAGAAATTTTTCAGGTTAGATAAGGAATCTCTACTATCTGAGCAGATTACGTAGAAGAATAACCTTTTACTATTTCTTGGTAAGAGCAAACTAAATTCCTTCCTACTAATTTTTCATTCCAACAGAGGAAAAAAAAAATTAGTTCTAGCTTTGCATTAATATGATAAGCAGTAATTTATTTACCAGCTCTTGCCAAAATTTATCTTCTAATAAATCCATTCAAAACTCAGCAAAGTTTACCAACATTTTACACATTTTACTGCTTTTCAGAATCATTCTTTGTAGATGATATAATTCAGGGCAAATAAAGAGGGTTTTTTTTTTTTTTTTTGTATTTTACGTCAGTTTTCTATATCGAGGTAAGTTCTATCCTTCACTACTTCCTGTCACATTCTGGAACAAATAATTTTGACAAGAAAAATATTCCCCTCTTTAAAAAACAAAACCACATTTTAGTTACAGTTCTTTGCCATGATTATTTCTAGAGTAGTCTCAACCATCCATATAAGCCATAATTTTTAATCAAATTTACTAATCTTTTAGAGAAAACTGGAGAGTGATCACTACTTGCAATAAACAAGCATTTTAGTAGATGAGCAAAGCTTACACAACTACATTATAAAATCTCCACAGCAAAAAACATAACCTTTCACACCTTTGTTGGATCGCAAAATTAATACGTTCATTAAAATGACACCAAAATTGGGCGCCTGGGTGGCTCAGTTGGTTAAGCGACTGCCTTCGGCTCAGGTCATGATCCTGGAGTCCCTGGATCGAGTCCCGCATCGGGCTCCCTGCTCGGCAGGGAGTCTGCTTCTCCCTCTGACCCTCCCCCCTCTCATGTGCTCTCTCTCATTCTCTCTCTCTCAAATAAATAAATAAAATCTTTAAAAAAAAAATGACACCAAAATATAGTCGCTTTATTACTGTTAAAATGAAAAGCAGATGGGGCGCCTGGGTGGCTCAGATGTTTAAGCGTCTTGACTTTGGCTCAGGTCATGATCCCAGGAGCCTGGGATGGAGTCCCGCATCGGGCTCCCTGCTCAGCGGGGAAGCCTGCTTCTCCCTCTCCCTCTACTGTTCCCCCTGCTTGTGCTGTCTCTCTCTGTCAAATAAATATAGAAAATCTTTAAAAAAATAAATAAAAAGCAGATATTCATAACAATTGGTGACCCATCTTTCATTTTCTGTCTTCCTTACAAATTATACAGATGTTAAAATTTTTATTATTTGATTTAATATTAGTCTAAGTTCTAAAATTAGTAAATATCTTGCAAATTATGTTCAAGATGACACAGAAGGAATATAATTACAGTTGAATTAAAACTATTAAGAATTCTAGGGGTGCCTGGGTTGCTCAGTCGGTTAAATGTCTGACCCTTGATTTCGACTCAGGTCATGATCTCAGAGTCCTGAGATTGAGCCCAGCATCGGGCTCCATGCTGGGCATGGAGCCTGCTTAAGATTCTCTCTCCCTCTCGCTCTGCCCCTTCGTGTCCCCCATTGTGTCCACTCTCTCTCTTTTTCTCTCTTTCTCTCAAAAAAAAAAAAAAATCAAGAATTCTAATTTAATATAGAAAATATACAATATTTTCTTAAACAATATATGGAAGAAACATTAGCCTATCTCATCAATAAACCAGTACAACAGATTTAGAAGTTATTAGCCTAGTCTCTTTCACTAGAAAATAATTCAAATCTTAAAAAATTAAATTACAGTTGATCCTTGAACAACACAGATTTGAACTGCAGAGGTCCATTTAATATGCAGAGTTTTTACAGGACAGTACTGTAAATGTATTTTGTCTTCCTTATCATTTTCCTAATAACATTTTCTTTTCTCTAGCTGACTTTATTGTAAGAATACGGTATATAATACATACGTATAATATGTGTTAATTGTGTTACCAACAAGGCTTCTCAATAGTAGGCTATGCATAGTTAAGTTTTTGGGGAGTCAATGTATACATGAAGTTCCAACTGCACAGGAGTCAGCACCCCCAAACCCCCGCACTGTTCAGGGGTCAACTATATATGTTTATTCTCCATACTGACAAAAGCAAGGAAAAGAAATTTATCTATTTATGACCTAAAATTACCAAACCAGTTAGTGTCTAAATCACTTGGATTCTGCTATAAATATGCTCCTGAGTTAGCAGTATCTATGAGAGATGTTTTTGTTTGGTTGTTTTTCTTCCTTAAAAAGGTCAGTACAGGGGCACCTGGGTGGCTCAGTCGTTGGGCGTCTGCCTTTGGCTTGGGTCATGGTCCCGGGGTCCTGGGATCGAGCCCCGCGTCGGGCTCCCTGCTCAGTGGGGGGCCTGCTTCTCCCTCTCCCACTCACACACTGTTCCCTCTCTAGCTGTCTCTCTCTCTCTCTGTCAAATGAATAAATAAAAAAAAAATCTAAAAAAAAAAGTACATTCAGTGTATCAGAGTTCAGTTTCTTTATTTCCCTGAAATTCTGGGAATATTAAATTTTTGCAAGTATTTATTAGCCTCTGTATTTAGAAAAGTCTCCTTTTTCTTAAGGGACTTTAAAATAATATACTCTAGAAATGGGAAAATACATTGTTTTCTTATCAACAAGCAGTAAAATGGTTTTTTCTCAATTAGATGCACAGCCTCCCACAGGACTTGAAACTTCAGTTCTACCACCTCAGGCACAGAGCATGTTTTAGAAAACACAGAACACCCATTCTCAAAGGGTTATCTTTCTCTTCAGTGGAAATGGAATATCTTCTACATGGATTTGAGCACACCAATAGACAAACAATATAGCCCAACTAACCATATTCCGTGTTGTCTCTCATCCAACAGAGAACAGATTCACACCATCCTAATAGAGATCACCTAGTGATCCCATCATGAAATCAGGTTGCCCATTATTGCCACCCCAAATGGGGAATAACTTCTAGATTATGTGACCTTGACTGACCTAGTGGTTCAGTACCCACCAGTCCCTGGAACTGGCTGTTTGCACACATTTTATACATGAGGATTCAGTATCCAGTTGTGGAAATGGACATGACTTAAGCAATGAATTAAACAAAACTCATAACTGTTGGCTAAGGATCTGAAACAACAGCAACAACAAAGCAAACAAACCAGAACAGAAAGTACCAAATCAGAAGAAGAAAATAGAGTCAGAAAAGGTAAAGTTCTGTTGCTATTTGGGACTGACTCTGGAAGCCTGGGCAACTTCATTTAACTAGTTCTAGCAGGTAAGCCCCTCGGCCTCCAAATCTATCAAAGTATAATTTTCAAGGAATTTTAAACATGGCTCTCATATAAATATAGAGGGAACACATGTTGAAGATTTATTTAGCTCATTTAATGAGAGAACCAGCAAGATGATATCAACTGTCTCAAAAGAATTGTGGGAATGGTTCACCAATTTTCTCAGAAAAGACATGAAATCATTTTGTTAACTTAGAGACAAATTGTTTAATGTCCAGTAAGACAATAAAACCATAACCTTTGAATTTTTTTTTCAACTGGAGAGAAGTCATTTTCATGTCTTCCAGACACAAGTCTACAAGTCAGCTAACAACTTTATGAATCTGGGCCAAAGTAGTAGTAAATACCAGGTCACACAAGGTGTATCCACATAGATAATTAAATAATGCTTTGGCTATGATTCAGCATATCTTTGAAGAGCCATTCAAACTGTTTATATATCTTCAAGTTTACTGACTCTTTCCTTGGCTATGTCCAGTCTACTGATAAATTCATCAAAGGCTTTCTTTACTTATATCGCAGTGTTTTTGATTTACAGCATTTTCCTTTGATTCTTCCTTCAAGTTTTCATTTCTCTGCTTACATTACCCGCCTGTTCTTGCATGATGTCCACTTTTTTCAGTAGACCCCTTAGCATATTAATCATAGTTATTTTAAATTCCCAGTCTAATAATTCCAAAACCTGTATCATCTCTGAGTCTGGTTCTGATACTCTCTTTGTCTCTTCAGACTTTGCTTTTGCTTTTTAGCATGCCTTGTAATTCTTTGTTGAAAGCTGAATATGATGTAAAGTAACTGGAATAGGTAGGCCTTTAGTGTGAGGTGTTATATTTATCTGACTAGGAGACTGTTTATTGTTTGCTATAGCAGTAGGTGTCAGAGACTAAAATTTTCTCTACTATCTTTGTTTTTGTCTATTCTGCTATCTTTGGGTTTTCCTAGGGATTCCTGGAGTCTGAAGCCTGTGATACTTCTAGCTGAAATCCCCTGTTAGTACCCAGGAACCCTATGACATGGTGGTAAGTTGTGGGGAAGGAGAAGCCTTCTATAGTCCATGATTAGGTCTCAATTAATGGGTGTTTCCCTTCCCCCACATAGGTTAGGCTCTGGTAAAAGCCCAGTACATTGGGCTCTGGTAAAATAGTTTCCCTTGATGACAGGCCTTGTTAAGGGAACAGGAAGCTCTGGGCATATTTCATAATGGTAACTTGTCCCCTTCCCCTGTCAGAAGCATAGGGGACAGTGAGAACCTGATGGGGCTCCTGAAGGTGACACTCATGAACATGTAGGGGTTCCCCCTGAAACTGGGCCTTTTGGAGTTTTTAACTCTGTCTATACTGAACCTCCAGCAATTCATCAGAGTTCAAAGTGTTTCTACTGATATCAGTTCCACCTGGGGCCTTCTGATTCCAGACTTAGGATCTTAGTAAGCCATGAGTCTCTGTATCTACCTGTTTATCTCCCAGAGGCAGCAGTTTGCCCCATGACCTCAATTGTTTGCTGAATCTAAGAAGAGTTGTTGATTTTCAGTTTGTTCAGCTTTTTTTCTTATTGTGAAGATAGGAATGATAATTTCCAAGCACTTAACATGTCAGACTGGAACCATAATGAGAATAATCAGCCTCATCATATATTTGTTGTAACAATGACATTAAATTTATTAGACACATTAATGTGTAAGGCCATGGCATATAGAAAGCATTCAATAAATGGCAGATGTGTCTAATTCTTAAAACTAATGAAGCAAAATTAGTGAGACAAAATAAATCCCTAGACAATCCCTGACTGCAGTGTATTATCAGCAAATGTTGAAATGGTGGCAGGTGTTTCTCACTGGCCACTCTTTAGGATGTGAGATCACTGCTCTAACCAGTGTCATCTGGAAAGCCCCACCCAAAGTTCCCCAAATGAACATAGTCAGTGTTTAAGCATCATTTACAAAACAAAATGATCTTCAGCATCATGAAGTGAAACATTTCAAACATTACCAAATTATCAACATTGATTAAAAATGAATGATTGTAACAAAATGCCAGTGTCTCAGTTATGTTTCCTACACAAAAGAACCTTTCTACAGAAGACCTTTTCTCTCTTTTTTAAGATTTTATTTATCTATTTGAGAGAGAGAGAGCATGAGTGGGGTGAGGGGCAGAGACAGAGGGGGGAGCAGGCTCCCCACTGAGCAGGGAGCCCAACACAGGGCTTAATCACAGGACCCCAGGATCATGACTTGAGCCAAAGGCAGACACTTAACCAACTGAGCCACCCAGGCACCCCCAGAAGACTCTTTCTAAAGAAAATTGGGTTAATGTGTGAAAAACAAAATCTGGCTCATAGGAGGCACTGAATAAATCGACTTTAATCCCTACCCTAATCTCCTCCTCCTGGCTTTCCTCTGGGGAGGCCAAATTAAAGGGAATTCTTCAATTTAAATGGAGAATTATGAAAAGCAAGATTACTACTTGGTAGATACCTCGGTATTGAAAATTCAGTGATATCGGCTTCGTTCATCTCTTATTATAGTCTAAACTCTTAAAATTATATCTGAATGCTATTATGTAAGTTTAGTTGATTATTTTATCATTGTATACACTACTTTTTATGACCCTCAAGTTATAGGAAATATATTTATAAGTACCTCCATTGAAAGCATCATGTGTCAGATACCAGAGGTATGAAATGTTGTTTCTCCTTCAAAGTAATAAATCACCTTTTCTTTTGGGAAAAAGGGTTATTCTGTGGGAGATGCAGATGGCCCTCTCTTGAAGACCTTAACTTCCTTGGACATTTTCTGTCTCCATCAATAAATATTTAGCTACTCTGCTTTTTTTTTTACTTTTTTTTTTTTCAAACTATAAAACAGTGAATCAGTAGAGTAGCATTCCACGGACACTGTGGTCCAGCATCCATCACCCGAAATCATCCACAAGTAGAAAGATCTGTAGGCCCTTGCTACTCAAAGTGGCCATAATCCCAACAGCACTGGTGTATTAGTTGGTTCATGCTGAATAATAAATACCCCGAAACTTAGCAATGTGAACAATAGACATGTTTTATGTCACAGCTTCGGTGAGTCAGAAGCCTGGGCACGGGTGAACTGAGCGTCTGTGGCTCAGGCTCCCCTCACAAGTCTGCAACCAGCATGTTGGCTGGGGATGTGGCCATCTCAGGGCTCAATTCGGGGAAGATCTATGTCAATCATATCTCAAAAAACCTTAAATTATGCATAGAAACCTACAAATTAAGAGTTATATGAAAAAATGAAGGTTATAAATGCTCAAAATTCATCACTTTTTATTTTACTATATTTTACTATTAATAATTTTCTTGGTGCGCCTGGGTGGCTCGGATGGTTAAGCATCTGCCTTCGGCTCAGGTCATGATCCCGGGGTCCTGGGATCGAGCCCCACATTGGGCTCCTGGCTCAGTGAGGAGCCTGCTTCTCCCTCTCCCTCTGCCTCTCTCCCTGCTCATGCTTTCTCTCTCTCTCTCTCTCTCTGTATCTCAGTGAATAAATAAAATCTTAAAAAAATAATTTTCTTGAGGTTATTTAAAATATGTACTGTATCCCTAGGGTGAAAATATTGCATAATGCTGGGCTACTGAGCATCTCTTCTCAAACTCAGGTTTAGTGGCATCACATTGGTAGCTTGAAATTAGCCATGGTAAGAGTATTTACAGCACAGAAATTAGAAAACGCTGTAAATCAGAGCTTGATTTTTATTTTGTTGACTGTCTTAAGACAGTGATGGAGAAAATGTTAATATTGCAGATTAAATTTAAAAGTGTGTCATGGGGCCCCTGGGTGACTCAGTCGGTTAAGAGTCTGACTCCTGATTTTGGCTCAGGTCATGATCTCAGGGTGGTGGGATCAAGCCCCCGAGTTGGGGGAGATCCTCTCTCTCCCTCTGCCTCTCCCCACTGTGCTCTCTCTCTCTCTCTCAAATAAATAAATAAATCTTAAAAAAAATAAAAAGAATTCAGCAAAAATGAACAAAGAGCATTCTCTGAGGGCGCCTGGGTGGCTCAGTCATTAAGCGTCTGCCTTCAGCTCAGGTCATGACCCCAGGGTCCTGGGATCGAGTCCCGCATCGGGCTCCCTGCTCTGCGGGAAGCCTGCTTCTCCCTCTCCCACTCCCCCTGCTTGTGTTCCTGCTCTCGCTCTCTCTCTCTCTGTCAAATAAATAAATAAAATCTTTAATAAAAAACATTCACTGAGAATCAATGAGTTATATAAAATTTATAATAAAAGGTAACATGTATCTTAGTATTTGTAAGGTGTGTACTACACATCTATCAGCACGATTCCTATTGCGTGTATGTGTGTGTGTGCGTGTGTAGTGTTCCCAGGGAACCGGTTGTTAAACATGTATCAGCAGCCACCCTGCATCCCCTGCCTTCCCAGCATAAGCGCAGCTACTCCGTATCACAGAGGAGCGCATCATCGTACCCTCATCTTCCATATAAAAATCCCACCTTAAGCTCTAAATTGGAAAAATGGACATGCAGAAAGAATACTCGTTATAACCTAGTGGAGACATTTCTTGTCGGGTCTTTGTTCTCTTCATGTGATCTGCCCTACCACAAATGTCTGAAGTCCATGTGTTTGTTCAGTCTTTCCAAATGCATTTCTACTCAGGTCATTTATAGTCTCTTGCGTTAGCCAGTGACCCTTGGCATGTACGTACCGAGAGCTCTCAGGGCAGCGATTTTCACTGTATCAGAGTGCGGGCAAGAAACTGGCATCACAGGCCTGAGTCCCGACTGGACTAGCACCTGTGGGATGGGACTGAAAAGCTCCCCGGTCTTATTTTGGCCATCAGAGGAGTCATCAGCAGGAACCGCGTCGAATCCAGGCGCAGGCGTGGTGGCGAGAACTTATGTGTAAGGTCCAGGGCAGTCACCTGTGCCCCTTTCAGATAAACCAGATGCAGCTTTCTGATTTATCAAGGCATCAGTTAGCTGTGCGGCTGCCAGTGTTTTTATGCATGGAGCTCGGTCTTGGGGGAAGTGACTCTTCTAGCTCTAAGTTTTGGGAGAAGAGAGAGCTGTTGTCTTCGTTACTGTTCAGTTCCACATACAAACAATACAAATGGAGGAAGACAAAGCTGACTGATAGAAAAATGGAATCCTCTGTTGCCCAGTCAGAAAGAAATTTTTTCGTAAATTTTGAGCTGCCTGAGAAAGCAGAGACAAGCTCTGGCCGAACAGCACTGGTAACGGGCCACAGGCTTTTCTCCAGAAGCATTTGAAACCAAGACAGTGGGTGGAAATGTTGTACCATGTCTTCTCTGATTGCAAAAGGACAATAATATCCTTCTGGATCCTCTGAGAATATAGTGAGAGAAGTGCTTTATAAATACAGCTCTTAATAAAACTGCTGGAAATTTTAAGGATGGGTGGGCAGAAAATCTGTATCATCAGATTGAGGATGTGGTGAATTTGGACAGGGAGCAGATTTGGACTTGATTCAGTTATGCAAAAGGAACACACAGATAAACTGGGATAAACTGCTAGAAAAACAATATCCCAAGCATTGTTATAGCAGCCTTTTAATAAGGTGTAAGATGATATGTTAATTCATTTGTAAATTTGGAAATAAATATGACTAGAGAAGAAAGGCTTTCCATCAATTACAAATTTGAAAAATTTGTCCCTCTGAATTAGGAACTAGGATTAGAGCCTCACATTAAAAGGCAAATCTAGGGATGCCTGGGTGGTTCAGTCGTTAAGCGTCTGCCTTCAGCTCAGGTCATTATCCCAGGGTCTTGGGATCGAGTCCCGCATCGGGCTCCCTGCTCGGCAGGGAGCCTGCTTCTCCCTCGGCCTACCCCTCCTCCTGCTTGTGCTCTCTCTGTCTCTGACAAATAAATAAATAAAATCTTTAAAAAAAAACAAAAAATAAAAGGCAAATCTAATCTGTTTTCCTTCATGTACATGATTATGGATTTGTAAAGTAGTCTTTCTCCCTTCTAATTCATATTATAGCTTGCTGGACATTTGGGATTTAGGTCATGGATATTGTGGATTTTACATTAGAAGTACATAATAACTAGGACATGGCCGGCGTTTATCTGACTAGCTGATTCTCTTAAACAAAAGGATAAAAATAGTGAAGGAGAGGTTTATGAGAGACAAGAGTACATGGTGCTGTCCAAGCTTCCCGTATGCCAAGATAGAGTGAACACTGCCCCTATTTGGAAGATACATTCCGCAGCTCATGTACACATTTCAGTTAATAAATAGGCATATGAACGATGATACGTATGTTTATCCTGGAGCAGAACACAAATAAGATTTTATGTAAACCCAAATAGCAAGAGCCAAAATTAAAAATTACCATTACCACACAATTTCCGATAAGGAGATTAAAATTCACAAAGAGCTCAAAGTGCTGGCTTTGGCCATGAGATTTTACTAGCTAAAGATTTTGCTGGAGCTGTTGAGTAGCAAAATTGATTGTTCTGTCTCATCTATATATAGCCCACATGGTTTTCTCAAAGCAGAGACAATTTAGTAATCAAACGGTCACCAGAATGACGAAAGAATCAGAGACTATGTCAAAGTAGAGGGAAATCCTGAGCCAGTCCGATCTGCAGATTCTTTGCATCAAATAACATCCTAAATAAATCCTCAGTATGAAAAGCAGACAGGGGGTGCCTGGGTGGCTCAGTCATTAAGCGTCTGCCTTCAGCTCGGGTCGTGATCCCAGGGTCCTGGGATCGAGCTCCGCATCAGGCTCCCTGCTCCGCGGGAAGCCTGCTTCTCCCTCTCCCACTCCCCCTGCTTGTGTTCCCTCTCTTACTGTGTCTCTCTCTGTCAAATAAATAAACAAAATATTAAAAAAAAAAAAAAAAAAGAAAAGCAGACAGAAGTGATAGGAGGTTCCTCAGTCGAATTAAATCTTCAATACTGGCAGAAATGAGCCTTTGTTCACAGACTGCTTTACCACCTCCACTGAGGCCTGTGGTTCACTGGAGCGGAGAATAAAACCTCATCCTTTGTCTTCATGAATACAGAGGCTGAGATCCCGTGTGCCAAACCACTTTGCCAGAGGTCACACAGGTAGACAGTGACAGTGGCAGGCTAGAACCCTGTACCATGTTGCTCGGACAGCGCTACAAAAAAAGTTGAGTTGTTCAACAACTCCCTGATTAATTGAAAATTTGACCACCTCCTCTCCTTTTGGATTCCATTGTGCTAATTTATAATGCTTGTCTTCTTTCAGCATTAAAATGATAGCCAGGAGGAAAACACAGATCTGGGAAAGTTTATTATTAAGATTATTTGCTCTTTCAGGATCCCTCATTTCAATTTCTGCCACAGACCCAGTTCACTACTTGTCCAAAAATGATAGGAAATTTCAGCATTTACCAAGTCTGGTAAATCCTAAAGCATGAGAGACCTCAGTTAAGTATGAAGGTGAACCACATTGCAATAATGCAAGGACCAGAGTGGGGGGTGGGACGGGTAGGGTGTGGTAGGGGAAAAGAGGAAAGGACATTCACATCTCTTTCGATCAATCTGTGCAAAACTTTTTTTCTTTCTTTCTCTTTCTTTCTTTCTTTCTTTCTTTCTTTCTTTCTTTCTTTCTTTCTTTCTTTTCTTTCTTTCTTTCTTTCTTTCTTTCTTTCTTTCTTTCTTCCTTCTTTCCTTCCTTCCTTCCTTCCTTCCTTCCCTCCTTCCTTTTCTTTCCTTTTTTTCTTTTCCTTTTCTTTTCTTTTTATAAATGTCCTGTTTGTTCCCTTTGTTTAAATCATTTCATCGAGTATTTACAGAACCCTGTGCCTGTGCTAAGACCAGAACCAGTTATCACCTCGGAACAAACAGAATAATGTTTGGAGTATGAGTCACACCTTGAAGTCCATTTCCTTTCAGAGATACTATCTCGATAATCTGTACATTCAAGCTAGGAATACCATGTTTGAATCCTGTGAATGAATCAGAATGGGTTGCATGCTGGCAATGCTCCAGCTCTGAAATGCTCTTTCCAGAGCCTTTCCAAGCCGCCGCTTTCTTCCTCTCAAGTCACATATCCCTGACCCACCGCAAAGCCCAAGGGAGGGGTGTTCCTGACAGATGGTGCAATCTGAAACAATCAGTCAGCCCTTGAAGAAATGCGAATTGAGCCCCTACTATGTGCCAAGCACTCTTGCAGGCCTTGGGCACAGAGTGGTGAACAGAATAGACCAAATCCCCTGCATTCTGTGGTGCTTACATGCTTATGAGGAACACAAAAAGTACACACACGAACAATAAGCAGGATGATTTCCACTAGCCATAAACACCGAGAAGGGAACAAAAAAAACAGAAATGTAGTATTCAACTAGGCATGGAGACTGGATACCATGATGGATCAGGAAGGAGTTCTCCAAGAAGGGGAACTTAAACTCAGACCATGAAAAGGGCCTCCCAACTCTCTATAGCTTTAAAGTCACAAGACTTTGTAAGACTTTAGGTGAAAGAACCGGACACTTTCCTACCGACGGGGTAGGCGACTGTCTCCTTAATAGATGGCCCCACTTCATAAACACTGACATGAATAACAGGGAGGAAAGGCGGGGCAGCAACCAGAGACAGAAGCAACATTGTGATTTCGTCCTGTGGCAGATTGCTCAGACTTTCAGGGTTCATTGGCAACAGCATAACCACACCTCAGTTCCAGGAGCGAGCGGTGTGGGGCAGCCTGGAGCACCAGGTATTGGACAGGCAGCCGTGTGAACGGGCGGCCCTGCGCTCCCACAGAGCAGCTGTTTACTTTCTCCCCAGCAGGGCAGAGTTAGAAGTTAGGTCTGTCATCATTAGCAGCCAGATCAACGCGTTCTAACTGACTCGCTTTCGTCATTTTCCCCCCCAGCGGTGGTTCGATGGCCTGTGAATGTTTGCCTTCAGAAGAAAAAGATTGTTTCTAAATAAATCATTTCATGGTCAAAGGAAGCTTTTGTTAGTTCATAGTCTATTCCTCTGATTTGCATTGCTCAATAAGATTGAAAAAATTGTGTTTGAGGCAGCCATGGCGTAACTCAGACAAAAATTGCCGGAAAGAATTTGTCCTGAGTATGTTTTAACTCCGGAGTGACACAGTCGTTGGGAGTGGGCATTATTACTGCCTTAAGAGCTGAACGTCCACAGATCTAAATTTATGCCAGTTAAGGAAAAAAAAAATCAATCAATGCTTACCTAGGTCAGGCCTTAAGATACGGAAAAATTGTAAGACATTTTGTACATGGGCCAGCAGAGGAGGCTGGAATCAGCAAGTAGTGCTTAGAGGACTTTAGGAATGGGGGGGGAGTGTTGAAGAGGAAGAGAGAAGTATTTCAAGTGAGGAGACTAACAGGGAACACACCCACAGCTGGGCACGGACCAGAATGTTTTCATGCGACAGGGCGGGGATGTGAACAAATGCAGCTGTGGATCATTTGGGGCGCTGACGGGAAATGGTCCCATTTATATGGCACCAGGCCGACAATGGGCACAGCATGTCTCATCGGCTATGGACGCCTCACAGAAGAATTTTGTAAGACTTTGGCTCATATTGATTTTCTAGGCTCCTCAGTGGACCAGGACAAGTTGTTGATTTATAAATATTTGTTGTATTACATGTAACCTGAACAGTATGTTGATGGCTCATGGGGTGTGGGGGTGAATTTGAACATAAAGACTGCCAGAAAGCCTCCTTTCTCAATGCAACATGACTGCAAGGTCACTGAGACACTGTGTAACTGAAAAACATCTCAAAACTTAATAAGTTAACATTTTTCTGCTCACAGACACCCCAGAGACAAATGATTTTCACAGTTACCTTGTATACAGTTTGTTTTTGGTGCTTTCCTCAGAGAAGATAAGGAAGTCACTCATGCCACTTTATGTGATAGCCTAGCAAAATTAAGAGTTTTAAAATCATACCTTATGCTTTTTTAATGTGTATTCATACATGACCTGTAATCTTACATCTTTGAAGTCATTGGTAGAAATTCCATCTTCTCCTAATGTTTGTTCATCACATTCACTCAACCCAAAGTTCACCTTTGGTTATGGATTAACTCCTAACCAGGAAATATTTTTATAATATGAATGCATACATTTGAAGACAATAGCTCCTTTCTCCTTAAAGGCTTGAGTCATTCATGACTGAATGCCTTTAATAATTCTAGAAACCCACAAATCCGAATTAGCCTTGGATCTTAAAGAAACAATTAGCAAGGCCCAGCCTCTTGGGTTAAAGACCCCAACTGAAAAAAAAAAAAAAAAGGAAATCTATTTCAAACCATAACGAATGTGACCTCTGGTGGCCAAATGTTTCCCTGACTCCCAGTCCAGGTGCTAGAAGCTTTATAGGAGCCACATCTCTTCACTTACAACAAGAACATGGGCAGTCATGAGAGTTCTTGCAGCCTACCTCTCTCCACCTTCCACAGAAACACCACACTCTTGATGTTAGCAAATGTTCCCATTTAACTATAGGACCTAAAAAGAAATTCTGCTTTGTGCTGTGAGGACAGGTTTCTTTGAAGTAATTTAGAACTATCAGAAGGACTACACACCTAGAAGGTATCTGAGGGAGTTCTAGAACTTTCTCAGAGTTCTATATACCAATTTTGATTGAGGCTTCCCCTGACCTATCTGAGGCAAATAATCAGATCTATAGAAGACATCTGAATGCTTCATCTTATAAAGTGGATGGCCTCCTTTTGGATTCATCTTGTAAAGTGGATGGCCTCCTTGGATTTACAATTCAAGGAATTGTAAAGCGATTTGATTCTTAAAAATAAAAGCATTATTTAGAACTAGATATATTTCCATATAGTCATAGAGAGTGCAGACCTCTTCCATACTCCTTTCTGTGGATTTCAGTTTCTTCACCTGTGTAATGGGGATAAAAGTAATACCCATGGCCCAGGGTTGCTACAATATAATGGAGGCTGGCATTTGCATAATGATGTCTGGTACGTCATCACTCAAAAACTAGGAGCAGCTACAATGATGGTGATGCTGATAATTGCTTAATTACCACACATTTCTCTTCTCCCCACCTCACAGCATCTACATGCATATTCCCAAGTAAACATGGATTAACTATTATTCTGGCCAGAGAGAGAATGCATTTCTTAGCAGAGAACCTGACAGTCAATATGTTATTTCCAGGCAGCTGAGTTAGGGTCAGAGATGCAGTGCGAGTTTTACTGTCCCCTTTGGAGCCTGATGCATCGAGGGCAGGAAGTGAGTCGGTTGACTCTGCCTTTTACCATTGGCCAGCAGTTTTCAAAAGGTCATGAGATCAAGTGAATTTATATTTTATTCTGTGCATATAAAGTTATGGCCTGCAGAAGACAGAACCCAAGTGAATTTTGAGTCTTTCAAAAATGGAGAATAACCGGCATGTCTTTGCTCTTTCCGCCCTCCGCACAGGTTAACCTCCGAGCCACAGACGTCAGGCTCATGCGCCAGTTGCTTGTTATCAATGAGAGCATTGAGTCCATCAAGTGGATGATTGAAGAGAAAGCCACCATCACCAGCCGAGGCAGCAGTCTCAGTGGCAGCCTGTGCAGTTTATTGGAGAGTCAGAGCACCTCCTTACGTGGCAGCTACAATAGTCTTCATGATGGCAGCGATGGGCTGGATGGCATCTCCGTGGGGAGCTTTCTGGACACTTTGGCGGATGATGTCCCAGGCCATCAGACCCCATCGGACTTGGACCAGTTCAGCGACAACTCCGTAATAGAGGACTCGCAAGCCCTGCACAAGCACCCCAAACTGGATTCTGAATACTACTGCTTTGGCTAATGACCCAGTTTTTTGCATGGGATTGGTGTGCAATTAACTTGTATTTATCCTTCTCCGCTGCTATATTTTTGGTGTGATTTTTTTTTTTTTATATGACAACCTTTTTAAAAGAAGCTTATTTTGAAACTGCTTGATGATAATTCTGTTGCTCCTAATCTTTCTTTTCTGGACTGATTTATCTTTCTCTCTTACATCTCTATTTTTATTTATTACAGTGATTTTTCTCCCCTCTTTTACAGTGGAGCAAATAAAGTAGGGGGAAAAAGAATAAGCAATAATCATGTTTTTGCTTTTGTTTTCAGAGCAAGGGGTCAGGGATTACCAAAAAAAAAAAAAAAAAAAAAAAAACTTTGCTAAATTTTACAATAAACCAAAGTCTGATAACAGTACATTTTGTTGTTTGTATTCTTAAATGATTCAAAGTTTCACTTTCCAGAAGATACTGAGGTTTATTATGGTTTGTATAGTAGGTTGAACGAAATAGTTGCAACAGACTTAGGCATTATTTCTAGGCAAAAATTCCTGGTGTAAAGTCAACAGTATTGTTAGTCACACACTTCTACATGACTATTATTTGGAAGCCACAACTATATGCAATCTGCTCACTTCAACTTTGAGGTCATACTTTAGATCGTACTTTTGTCATTAGTGATTCTAACTCAAATTATATAGGATTAGTTGTGTGATAATGTATATGATTCTCCCAAATTTCAAAGAATAACTGAGATTAGGTATATATAGGTGATTAGAGGTTAAGGTCTCCTAAATTGTATTTTGAGATTTTGTTGATATTTATTTGTAGATATTTATAATTCTGATATGGCATATAAACACATAAATGCATATATACAGATGGATGGATGGATGGATGGATGGATGGATGGATGGATGGATGGAGTGGAAAGTAGAATCACTATTCATTTATGAAGTCTAACATGATATCCTTTCATCCTGGGGTAGATAAATAATCTCTTAGTTCTTTGAAATGACGTCTGACAATATAACTCTTATAGTAAATAAACATTTCATTTTGATGTGATATTATTAATCCTCCACATTTCTTTTACTTTAATGATTCCTAGTGAGTGAATCTATTGAGCTTTCAAACCGTTCTTTGTAAATGATATATGTTTCTGCACTAAACACTTTACAATATGAATCAAAAAGTCTTCCTATTTATAACTGAAAAATTTCCACACCCAAGAAATGGTTTCCCCAATATTTCCTTTGTTAATATATACCTGTTACCCTCTTGTCAAATGTATTGTTTGTTTCCAGAACATATGTTATTCAATTTCCAATTAAAATCTACAGGGTCTGTATTTTACAGTAGTCTTTTTTTCATGAATTGCTTGCTATAATCCTCATCACAACAATTTCATGATGTGAGGATTGTCTCCCTTCTGTATATGAGGAAACTGAGGCACATGGAATGTAGGTAGCTGGATCAAATCTCCCAGTAAGTGTCAAAACTGGGATTTGAACTTGGGTCTGTCTTATCCATAACATTAACACTCAATATCCCCTTTGGTACATATTGAAATTAAAAAATGAAGTATAGATAAAAAAGCAAATGTAACCCCATTACCAAAAAAAAAAAAGAAAAAAAAAGTGACTAATATTTTCCTTCCAATCAGTGAGAATCCACATTTCCCAATCCTGAGCTTTCCAAGCCCTTTCCTGAATTCACATGTCCAGAGTCAGTTTTGTGCCTATAGATGAATTGGGGTATTGGCCACTTGCCAACTGTCATTAATATATTTCCCCCATTCTGCTTATTTTTACTTTCAAGTTAGTAAAGGCTGGTTGGTTGGCTATTTTGTCAGTTTTAATCTAGAATTAAGCCAAGCAATTTTTAGCACAGATCATTTACCACCTTAAAATCTAAGAGTGTGCAGAGAAAACATCTGTAAGAGAAAACATCTAGAACCAAGATGGATGAATTTCAAGCAGAAGATAATGAAATATGTAATTATATGTCTACAGCACTGCAAAAAGAACATCCTCAGTAAGAGGGAAGTAGGCAGACAGCAAGAGTATAAGAGGGCAAATTCGCACCCCATCAAAACCCTACATTTGCCTAGAACAAGCCAGGTACATGAATGATGATTTCTGTCCTCAGATCACAGTTAAAGGCTGTAAATTCAATGTAGCAAACTTCTTTCACATTCTCCCTTTCCTAATCAGCCTTCCCTGCTATTTGTCAATCCCTTGCCAACTATAACTGTCCCACCTATAAAAAGGAAATAAAAAAGCAAAAGAGTGTAATACGGGAGAAGCCTGTGGAATAGTTTTCATTTATGCATTGTATTTTAAGGAATCTAATGAACATTGGCAGAATACTTGAGAATTTTATTGGCTCTATGAGTTTCAATATTCTATGTGCTTTACAGTTATTCCTATTTATTTTATCTAGTTTTTGCACAATATACCAAATATAAACTCTGTGATTTAGATATTAGAGTCATATATAAGCCAACAATGTTTTGATAGTTGATTTTACTAAGAGGAAGGGAATATGCAGTTAAACAACACTAATTACTAACATACTTATTGGTCTCAAAAGAATGAATGCACTTTCAACTAAAGAATTCCCATAACTAATCTCTGACCTGGAACATTTGATATTTGACCTCTGTCAGCACCATGAAGAAATGGGGTAAAAAGTTAAAGCAAAAGTGCCTTTCAAACTATTCTGCCTGCACTCAGTTGTTGCTGTCCCAGAAAAATGGAAATTGTCCTAGTTATATAAATCTCTCCATTGTATGGACTCATCAGTCTTATAATGGAAAGGAGATTAATTGAAGTTAAGGAATTTAGTAAGTTTAAAGCTTACACATTTTAAGGGTATTTGCAAATAAAGATATGCTAAATGACCAACTTAGAAACCTTTTTTAAAATTTTTTAAGTTATCTCTACACCCAACATGGGGCTCGAACTCATGACCCCAAGATCAAAAGTCACATGCTGTATCGGCTGAGACAGCCAGGCGTCCTGACCAACTTAGAAATTTTAATTAAACTTCAAAAAACTCCAATAATTGTACTACCAGTCAGCCCCAAATCACATAACATAAAGTTTTAAGTACTTGTCAACATTTAGAAATACAACAAGGATCCTCTTCTGTTGCGTGAATATAAAGGCACTTGAAGCTCCATGAATAACTTCAATTAGGCATTTGTATTCCCAGCTCTATCAAAACACAATCATGTTAAAAAATGGCTATTTTGAGGTCCTCATCTTACACCTCAGCAGCAGCTGACACATTTGATTACTCCTTACTTGAAAATTTGTCTTCATTTGGCTTCCAGGACATCGCTCTGTCTTGGATCCTATCATTCTTCACTTGCCTGCTTGTTAGCGCACTCTGCTGCTGGTATCTCTTCACAGTCCTGACCTCCAAACAGAAGAATACCTCTTTGCTCAATTCTGGTGCCACCTCTTTTCTAAAATGGCTCCCCTGGGGATTTCATCCAGTTCTACAGCTTTAAATGGCATCCACATGCTGATTCCCAAAAGCATATCTTTTGCCCCAATTCCTCCCCTGAACGCCAGTCTCCCCATGTCTATCCACAGCATTTTGACTTAATGTCTGATGAACATCAATCTAAACATATACAAAACTGAAAGTTTGTCCTTGTTTTATAATCGTCTCCGGTTCAGTAAACAGTGCCTCTACTCATCAGATGCTCAGCCTCATCCAAGAAAGATAATTGCTTTCTTTCTCTCAGACCATAGCCAATCCATCATGCAAATCATACAAGCCTCATCTTTTTTTTAAAGTATGTTCAATTAGCCAACATATAGTACATCATTAGTTTTTGATGCAGTGTTCAATAATTCATTAGTTGCCTATAACACCCAGTGCTCATCACAACACGTGCCCTCCTTAATACTCATCACCCAGTTACCCCATACCCCACCCCCTCCCTTCTGTAACCCTCAGTTTGTTTCCCGAAGTCCAGAGGTTCTCATTGTTTGTCTCCCTCTCTGATTTCTTCCCATTCAGTTTTCCCTCCCTTCCCCTGAGGTCCTCCACACTATTCCTTATGTTCCACATATGAGTGAAACCATATGATAATTGTCTTTCTCTGCTTGATTTATTTCACTTAGCATAATACCCTCCATTTCCATCCACGTCGATGCAAATGGTGGGTATTCATCTTTTTGATGGCTGAGTAATATTCCATTGTATATATGAACCACATCTTCTTTATCCACTCATCTGTTGAAGGACATCTTCGCTCCTTCCACAGTTTGGCTATTGTGGACATTGCTGCTATGAACATTGGGGTTCGTGTGCCCCTTATTTTCACTACATCTGTATCTTTGACCCCAACTTAAAAATATGTCCAGAATGAGCTACAAATTCTTACCCCTACCACTGCTACCAAATTAGTCCAGGTCACCATCACGTCTCTGTCTTGTTTTCTTGCTTCCTCCATTAACCTTCCCACAGCTGGTATTCAACATAGCAGCCAGATTAGTCTTTTAAGATATAAGTCAGATATTTGCCAGCTTCTGTTCCAACCCATAATGTACCTCCATCTCTCTCTGAGTATAATCCAAATCTTCACCACAGACTACAAAATCCTATGCATTCTGTCATCTGTCTACCTGTCTGACTTCATCTTATACCATTCTCTCCCTCTTTCATTGTAAGCCTCATTTGCATCCTTACTATTCCTTAAAAATCTCAAAATCCAAGCATGTTCCTAACTCAATCTTTTCACATATCATTTCATCTTTCTAAAATATTCTTATCCCAAATATTCATAAACCTGGTTCCCCAGTTCTTTTTAGTCTTTAGTCAAATGGGACCCTGTCTAAGAGGACTTCTTACATAGCACAACTAGCACATTCTGTCTCTATCCTGGTTTGTTTTTCTTCATAGCATCACCTAATACAGGTTTTTGGTGTGTACTTTCTGCTTCCCCACACTAGAGTGTATGGTCTATAAAAACTAGAACCATGTTTTGTTCACCACCATTTCTCCCAGCACCTAGAAGAGTGTCTGTCACATAGCAA
The DNA here is from genome assembly GCF_011800145.1 of Mirounga leonina. NCBI lineage: Eukaryota > Metazoa > Chordata > Mammalia > Carnivora > Phocidae > Mirounga > Mirounga leonina. The sequence goes on along the minus strand of NW_023270757.1, from coordinate 7,508,388 downwards.
ATACCAAATACATTTTTTTCTCAATCGAAGCAATTATTAAACATTTGCTGAGTGCTTTCTAGGTGCCAGGCAATGAATGTGCTAGGTTCTGATAACGCAGAAAGGAGAAGGGTATGAACTTTGATCTCAAGGAACTCATTTTTATAGTATCTTTCCCTGGTATGAAAAGTAATGCCCCATCCTCCTAAAGATGTCCATGTCCTAATCCCTAGAACCTGTGAATGCCTTACATGGTAAAAGGGACTTTGCAGATGTAATTAAGTTAAGCATATTGAGATGGAAAGATGACCCTAGATTATCTGGGTGGACCCAATGTCATTATAAGAGTCCTTATGGGAGTGAGGCAGAAGTGTCAGAGGGAGAGGTATAAGTATGTCACACTTCTGGCTGTGAGAGTAGAAGAGCCATGAGAAAAGAAGTCTTGCACTTCTAGAAGCTGAAAAAGGCAAAAGAATAGATATCCCTTAGAGGCTTATTGACATCGTAGCCATGTAAGACTTATTTTGAATGTCTGCTCTTCAGAATTGTAAGATAATAAATTAGTGTTTTAAGCCACGACATTTGCAGTCATTTATTAAAGTACCAATAGGAAATTAATATAAAGCTTGGTACCTGGAAGTGGAAGGCCCGTATAACAAATGGCTAAAACTGTGGAGGTGGCTTTGGAATTGAATAAAGAGTAGATACTGGAGCATCCTGAGGAGCATGAGAGGAAAAGCCTAGACTCCTTGAATAGACTGTGAGTAAAAATATGGATTTTAATGACTCTGCTCATAAGGACTCAGAAGGAAGGAACACAGTAAAGAAAACCTATATTGTTTTAGAGCATACTTAAATCATCTTTAAGCTGACGAATGGTAGAAAGGATAGTAAATGCACCGCTGGTGAGGGCTCAAAAGGAAAAGAGAAACCTATTATTGGAAACTGGAAGAAAGAGAATTCTTGTTATATAGTGGTAGAAAGTTTAGTGGAACTGTGTCCTACAGTTACATGGAACACAGAATTTGTAAGTGATGAACTTGGATTTTTCTGAGGAAATTCTCAAAGTGTGGAAAATGTGGCTTGGTTTCTTCTTGCTTCTTAAAATAAATGCAAGGGGAAAGAGGTAAGGAAGGGGGAACAACTTAATCAAAAAGGAACGGGGACTTGATGAAATGGGAAATGCTCAGCTACCCAGATTGCAGAAGACTCTAAAACCACAGGATTCACTGTCAAGAGTGTTCTGGAAAGGCAGCCAAGAGTGTGACTGGACAACCATCTTCTAATGCCTCAGAAGAGACAAAAGGTCAGTGTATTTAGTCACAAAGACAGGTCTCTTTGAAGAGATTAAGCCTGAGACTCATGGATCCCCTCAACCATTTCAGTGGAAGCCAAAAATAGAGATGAGATTATCTAAGGAAGGCCTGTGAAGGGGCTTCTTTTCTAATGGAGTGAATCCTTGTACATACATAGGAGACTCATAAAGTTTGTGGTGATTTTATGCCAGCAGAAACACTGCCAATTTGGACTAAAAGGGATAAAGAGGTCAAAATGAAAGAAAGGCTGTAGGGCCCCCAGAATTCCATAGGGAAAAGACAGGCTGGTAAAACTATTCAGCTGCAAATACATGTTATACCCAAGATAAGAAAAAAGCGGGGGGAGATTACTCCAAGGGTGGAGATTCAACTTCAGAGGAATGAGTTCTAAGCCCAGAGGGCAGAGCTAAAAGCTATAGAGGACTATTCCAGACCTTGAAACCTAATGTTGGTGTCTCAACTGCATTTTGAAATTTCTTGGGACTCTGACCCTTTTTCCTTCCCTCTTCACTCTTTTTGAACTGAGATGTCTGTTCCTGATCGCTATGCCTGTCCCACCATTGTATTTTGGGAGCAGATAACCTGTTTCTTGAATTTCACAGATTTCAACATGGAGAGAAACTGTGTCTCAGAATGAATTATACCCAGAACCTCACCCTTACCTGATTTAGATTATTTAGATGAAGAAATGTGACACTTTGGAGGTGATGAGATTTAAATAAGATTTTGTATTTGTTACAGTTAAATGTATGACTCTTGATTTTGGCGCAGGTCATGATCTCTCCCCATCCCAGTTCATGTAGTCTCTCTCTCTCTCTCTCTAAAATAAGCAAAAAAAAGTACTTCTAGATATTAGTTTCAACAAAATGCATTTTTAACCAGTAACACTGCTTCCTTTTCTCCCTATTTTAAATAACACCTGAACCACAGGCAAAATATCAAAAATTTTCTAAAATACTTTTAGTCATTTAAAGAGACTTACAATCTAAGGAAGAATGAAAATAATTATAATACAATATGATAGTTGCTGAGTAAGAAGCATGGTTTAATGTGGAAAGAGGTATTACTGAATTATGGCAAAATCACTGCATAAGTGCTGACAAGAGTGACTCCATATCTGGGCCCCCATCTTGTTTGTGCTCCCTCAAGACCTCTCTTAGAGTTACGTGTTTCCGGGCTGCACGGAGATTAATATTCATACTTCAGAAATCCCCCCAAGAGATGCCTGCTAGAATGAAGGGAAGCTTGTTTTGGCCTCCCACAGATCTATTAGAGATAACATAGTCTTTCTCCTTCTTGACCCAGAGGTGGTCCTGCCACAAGATCTAATTAAAGGTTAGCTGTCAGGTGCATGCAGACCCTCTGAGGTGCATGTAAGCCCTTTGATATCACTACAATACCCTTCTGTGTGTCCCCTTGCTCTATAAAATCTGTGGACTAAACTCTGGACTTTGAGGAGAATAACCATGCAGAGGCCATGGATCATCTTCCACCTGATCCACATCTGCCTCCCCCATCAGCAAGCTATCCTGAACAAAACTGTAAATTGTATGGAGTCTCCTGCTTTGTTTTCTGGTCTCAATTTACCTTCTCAGTTTGAGGGATACTTTATTGTCCCACTCACCTTCTAACAATCAGTAAACTATATCCTTGAGAAATGCTAAAACCATATCTTAAGGGGGTTTATTTTATTAGTTATTTAATTATTAAGATATATACTTTAATAAATTATCTCTGCATAAATCCTACCATCATTAATTTGTGTTCTAATCAGGAATAATTTTCTGAGAGAACTATTTAAGATAATGCTAATAAATTGATGACTTAGAGTTTGTTAATAGATTCCTTGCTAAGATAGCACATATTTGTTACCTATTCCAAAGGATGTATTTATTGACTACAACAATAGAAGGACAAAAGTGAATAAAAAATAGCTATTTCCTTGATTAATATCAGATTCTGAATACCAAAAACTGCATTACATGGAATTGAGAACACTATTCTGCTAGAGGAGTCTGATGACCTCAGGGGTAGTGGCAAATCTGTGCTATTTCTATCCTAATAAATTTCAAATTAAATTACTCAGGTTTATTCAAATAGTAATGGTCAGATTTCAGATTCTAACTTAAGCTTTGCAGACTCCAAAACTTCTTACAACATGCAGATTATAGCACAAAAATATTATACTCAACTCACAGTGTCTTTTTTGGCCTGAGATGAACCAAGAGAAAACTTGTCAGCATGTAGTCATATTTATAACCAACATACTTTTGCAGTGGTTCAATGTCATGCTATCTAAGTGCAGTTTTGAAAAGCAGAAGAAGGATTTCTCTGGGTAAGTGTGCAGATACAGTAGAGGTATCGTAGAAGGAGAGAGAAGGAAGTAGACAGAATTGGTTTTGCACAAGGTTTGAACTCCCTGCACAGCAAGATATAGTTTCTATTTGGATGTTATTGACTAGAGCATCAATCTTACACTATTTCTATGTAATCACTGTTATCATTGTCTAAATGTTTAGGAGAGCATTCCCTTTAAACACAAACAATACTCTTTCAAATCTTCTCACCTATCATTCTGGATTATTGTTGCATAGCATGCTTAACCCAACGTCTGGTTGAGTCAAGCCAAAGCCGGTGTTGGGATCACATCTACCTGTATTTATGAGTGCTAGTTAAATTCCAAACATTGCCCAAAGTTGGCATTCTTTCAAGTCATTAACATCATGCACAGGGCCTGTTTATCCAGTGTGGGAGGAAGAATTGTCAGAGCCTGCATTATTTCATTCTTTACTAATGAGGGATCATGTACCGATAATGCTGCATTCTTGATGCTTTTAGATTATTCTTAGAATAATTTACTGCAATCATTTTTACATCAGCCAAATCCACCTATAAATCAAATATAGTTCTAGTTATCAGCTCTGCATTTTTTTCCTTTCATGCAAAGGAATATATGTGAAGACTCATAATATCTCTTATTCCTTTAGTGTTGATGCATTCCAGCTTGTCACTTTGCCTTCCCCTCAAAGCATTATCTTTGCATTTTTTATTGAAGATTCTTTGCAAACTTATTAGCAATGACTCTCTTAAGCAATCAGAAAATTCTGTCCACCATAAAAAATAGGCTGTGCTGGACCCTAAAAGGTCTAAATTTTTTAAATTCAGAGATTATATGGTATTAGGTTTCTAAGATCTGCTAAAGGACATGTAGAATAATCCATCATTCTGCAAATAAGAAAAATGAGACATTCTTGGGCAACTTGTACTATATGATAAACAATGCAGCCAAGTTGTCTTTCTAAATTATGTTTCAGAAAATGACCTGATGCACACTTGCATCTTGAGTGAACAGCTCGTTTTTTGATGCAAAACAAACAAAAATAATGAATTCCATCTGAAATATAAATAATGCAATGTAAAAAAGAAAAAGAAAGACAGTGAGACGTGAAATGCCATAGTCATTAACCTATAAGTGAGGGGAGGTATAAAGTGTAATGTCACTTGTTTCAGAGTGTCTCTGTTCTGCCTGTTAGTAGATGCATAAACTTGAAAGCAGTAACTTTACTTCTTGGTGTCTTAGTTTTCTCATCTGTAAAATGAGCGTAATGAAACCTGCCTTGTAGAATTGTTGAAGAATTAACGAATATTTGGAAAGTGCTTGAAATACTACCTAGTACGGGGAAATGCTTAATAAATAATGTAACTATCATTACAATAAATAATTAAGTAAGGGAATCTGTTTTATATCTAAGAAGGAAGAAATGAAGACTGGCCCATCATTGTGTATATAATTTAGGTATATGTACAGTTGAATGACCAATCCAATCGTTATTTCTAGCCATCTTCTCTATTGTTTATCTCCTCTAAAGGGGCTGTAGAAGTTAGTTATGTTTGCAGCCACTCTTGTAGTTAGCCATGGTTAGGAAACAAAATTTGGGCCAATAAACTGTAAGTAGAAATCTGACAAGGGTTTCTGGAAAACCTTTTGCTGACTCTGAGCTGTTTATATAAACCATTCCTGAACTCAGAATATTTTGAGCCTCTCACATCCTTATTTCCTATGGCAGTTGTAAAACTCTTGAAAGAAAAAGCATTAAAAGTACAACTTGCATTTTAGGACTGTTAGGACACAGTGCCAGAAGTGAATTAAATAAACTAAACACAGTTGTTTTTCTTCCGTCCTCAGGGTCAGCATAATATAGCTAATAAATCTGGGAATTTTTTTAAAGCAAAACAAGTTTTTGTCTTTACAGTACATGCTTTATATGCAAGATAATAGTCATATCTTCAGAATAATGTGAAGATGCTAAGTTCAGATTCTGTCTTCTCAAATTTAGTGTCTGGAAACCAGGGTAGGTGCATAAAGAATTCTTCAGACGTCAAGACTTTCTAAAACATTGTTAATTTGCTGTCTCAAATTTCACTTGGAGCTATGTTTAAAATAATGGGAAAAAATATGTATATAATATGGCTCTTTCTTCTTTTAGGTCCCTTACAGATACAATACCAGATAAATGACTTACTTTGGTAGATTTATTACAGACTGAAAAACAAAGCCAATGTAAAAAAAGAGTTGAGTTAAAAATGTAGCTATACATGACCTACTTTTCCTACTAGGTTTGTGAAATCAGTGAGAACATAATAGGTGACAAAATGATGGCTGGTGATATCATTTATTGTGACAGATACCATTTAACACAGACATCATTTTAATTCAATAGAAGTTTACCAAATAATTTATCAAAAATCCATCATGACTCTACCTTCTTCCAAATTTTTGCTACTTATGGAACTTTGGAACATTAAGATTCTTGTGGATTTTCACTGGCATGATTCTAGGCTTAAATATTTGCCAGCAGAGCAAATTGTTGTTTGAAGGAATATATTTGCCAGCAGTTAGAGTGAAAGACCTCATCAAATTGATGACTAAGGGCTTCCTCTTGAGTTTATGATAGTCACAATGCAAATCCTGCAAATTCCAAACAACTGGCAGGTCTATGAAAATGGCTGAAATCTCATATAGTGCATTCTAAGAAGGCTGACTAATTAGGAAATATAAAACCTGAGTCTCTCAAAGAATTTGCAAAGTTAGACAAGTTGGGCCTGCTGAATGCTATTTTGGAAAAATGAAAATATCACCGTAAAAAAAGTCTTTCTTTTTCTATTTTAGGTATTATGTTTGATGAGTAACATATATGAACTCCACAGGTTTTGAAAGCCTGAAGAATTCAATTTCAAGGTTTTGCTCAGGAATTTGGAAATGAAAAACAAACAATATGTACTTTTATCTACAAGATTATATCTCAAGTGTGCTACAGTGAAATCCACATTATTAATTACTGTTGTCATTGTGATTTGGTAACTGGGAATTACTGGGTTTGTTTTAAGTTAAACAAATCACTTTTAAATAAATACTGTGATCCATTCTTTCTTTTAGTGATGCAAATGCTTCCACATTCTTGCAGAGGCTTGTGTTCCTAATTATAAAAGTCTACCCTATTTCATATTTCACACAGCTTCATTTTGAACAAATAACTGTAAAACATTTTTTATTTAAAACTTCATTTCATCATTGTTACTCTGTAATTCTGTACTCTAATATACTCCCTTCAAGAGCCTACTATTGCAGAATTACTTCCTTATTTTGGCATTCAAACCTAGAGCTTTATCTGCCTGATATTAGCTTCACAATATAAGAGCATTCTTTCTTCCCAATGGGAGAAACAAAAAGACTAAAAATATCATGAAGATCTAAAGATAACCCAGATGATAAAATCTTCACTAAAGATCTTCTTAACAATAAAATTCAATAATAAAGCCAATGATAAAAAATTGTGAGAAATTATTCTCAACAGCCAAGGTCTAAAGGCCAGGGAGATAAATAGAAAGAGACACATTAGAGAGTTAATCTAGATACAAAGCTAACAGTATTAGCTCTAGAGAGCTAATCAAGATACAGTGCAAACTTTTGACAAAAGGAAACCAGTGAGAGAGGTTTGGGTTCAGATGGGTAAACTCTCATCCACTATCAAAGACATTAGGCAGTTCTAAAGACCAGCAAAGGCATGGCTCATGGGTTAGTCAGCTAGATAAATGAGCCAGGGAAAAGCAAACAAACCCCCATTCTCTCCTTGAACATGAATCTGCCTATTTCCAGATGCTTTGAGAATATTATATTCATATCTTTCCTTTTTCTTCTTCGTGTTCAAGAATGCCTTTCCCAAAAGACAGTCTCTTCAACAAATGGTGTTGGGAAAACTGGACAGAAGAATTAAACTGGGCTACTTTCTTACACCATACACAAACATAAACTCAAAATGGATGAAAGACCTAAGTGTGAGGCAGGAATCTATCAAAATCCTGGATAAGAACACAGGCAGCAACCTCTTTGACCTCAGCCACAGCAACTTCTTGCTAGACATATCTCCGGAGGCAAGGAAAATGAAAGCAAAAATGAACTTTTGGGACTTCATCAGGATAAAATCTTTTGCACAGCAAAGGAAACAATCAACAAAACTAAAAGGTAACCTATGGAATGGGAGAAGATATTTGCAAACGGCATATAAGATAAAGGGCTAGTATCCGAAATCTATAAAGAACTTATCAAACTCAGCACCCCAAAAAACAAAAAATCTGTTCAAGAAATGGGCAGAAGACATGAACAGACACTTCTCCAAGGAAGACATACAAATGGCTAACAGACACATGAAAAAATGCTCCACATCACTCATCATCAAGGAAACCCAAATCAAAACCACAATGAGATACCACCTCACACCAGTCAGAATGGCTAATATTAACAACTCAGGAAACAACAGATGTTGGTGAGGACACGGAGTAATGGGAACCCTCTTACACTGTTGGTGGGAATGCAAACTGGTGCAGTCACTCTGAAAAAAGTATGGAAGTTCCCCCAAAAGTTAAAAATAGAATACCCTATGACTCAGCATTGCACTACTAGGTATTTATCTAAAGGATACAAACATAGTGATTTGAAGAGGCACATACACCCCAATGTTTATAGCAACAATGTCCACAGTAGCCAAAGTATGGAAAGAGCTCAGATGTCCATCAACAGATGAATGGACAAACAAGAAGTGGAATATTATTCAGCCATCAAAAAAAAAAAAAGAATGAAATCTAGCCATTTGCAATGATGTGGATGGAACTAGAGGGTATAATGCTAAATGAAATAAGTCAGTCAGAGAAAGACAAATACCACATGATTTTGGTCGTATGTGGAATTTAAGAAATGAAACAGATGAACATAGGGGAAGGGAAGGAAAAATAAAATAGGATAAAAACAGAGAGGGAGGCAAACCATTAAGAGACTCGTAACCGTAAGAAACAAACCGAGGGTTACTGAAGGGGAGATAGGTGTGGGGATGTAATAATTGGGTGACAGGCATTAAGGAGGGCACTGATGTAATAAGCACTGGGTGGTATACACAACTGATGAATCATAAATTCTACCCCTAAAACTAATAATACACTATATGTTAACTAAATTGAATTTACATAAAAAAATTTAAAAAAGAATATCTTTCCCTCTGTTCTCTACCCATTCAAATCCATTCATCTTTGCTTATTTGTTTATTTATTTTTATTCTTTAAGTAATCTCTACATCCAACCTGGGGCTTGAACTCACAACCCCAAGATCAAGAGTTGTATGCTCTACCAACTAAGCTAGCCAGGTGCCCCCAAATCCATTCATCTTTGAAGATCTATCTTCTCCAGGTAGTAGTCAGCTTTTCTGTAAACCTGTAGCATTTATTGACCATACTACATGTTTTGGTACTTAAGAATTTCTTGTTATATGATGCGAGTATATGTATGTATAAGTAATTTAAAGGGGGAAACACAAATGTTCAATTCCTTATTGCTTATAATGTTATATATTTCATAATATTCTTTCTCAGTAAGTGTTCAACAGATAGTTCTAGAAGCAAACTAGTTGAATTTCATTTTAAGCCCTGCCAAATAAATAAAAATAATTTCACAGCCATTAAAATCAATAGAAAAAAAGTATTCATACCGTCAACATACCATTATCATTACTATTCATACCACCAACATATTACAGTAGTAATATTGAGGTTAGAAAAGCCAAAACTGGGGCACCTGGGTGGCTCAATCGGCTAATCGTTTGCCTTCAGCTCAGGTCATGATCTCAGGGTCCTGGGATTGAGCCCCCCATTGGGCTCCCTGCTCAATAGGGAGTCTGCTTCTCCCTCTGCCCCTCACGCCGCTTGCGTTCTCTCTCTCACTGTCTCTCACTTTCTCTCACTCTCTCTCTCAAATAAATAAATAAAATCTTTAAAAAATTTTTAAAAAAGAAAAGCCAAAACTGCCAAGTTAAATTTTTTAAATTAATAAGAGTTAGTAAAATGAATAGATCATTGTTTTCAAATAATATTGTTTTGTTATATGCCAAAATCATTTGAAAGATATGACAGGAGATACCATTCACAATAAGAAAAAATATATAAAATATTTAAGAATAATCTTAATGAGAAATGATTTGACCTATGTGGAAAAAAACAAACTATGAACCTTTCAGAAAGATCTGATATAAAACTTAGGAAAATAGGTATTATAAATGTGTAAATTTTTCCAATTAATTTAGTTTATTGAACTAAATAAGAAGGTGATATAGATTGCTATAGAAAAAAAGAAAAGAATTAGATCTAAACATCTAAGGGAAAGACTGAGGACAAATATGGAAGAATATATTCAGTAAGGAAGAATAAAAGGAAAAAAAATCTCTACTGCATAATAACCTTTTTAGAGCTATAATAATTAAAACAATGTGTTGCTGATACATAAAAGAACTCCTGGAATAGAATAGATAAAATTATACATAAATATGTAATATTTATAAAAGGAGCATCTGAAAACAATAGGGAAATAGTTTATTTAATCGATGACACTGAGGTAACATGTTTGGAATTCGAAGACAAAAATCTGTTTTAGACCTACAACTCACATTATAAACCAAAATAAATCCCATGTGTATTAGAGTGTTGGTTTTTGAAATAATCCTGAGAGCTAGAGAAGAAAACGTCTTAAATAATAAACATATTGGGATGAAAATCAGATACTGAAACAATGAAAATTTTTTTATGTTAAAGTTAAAACTCTGAAATTCAGAAAAAAAGATAAGTAGATTGACAAAAATAATTGTAGTGAATGGAATGATAAAAATAATATAATTAGAAAGAAAATCAACATTCCAATAAATAAATGACATAAAAATTTCAAAAAAGAGGAGTTCAGTTAATAAAATAGGAAAGTGGTGTTCCTGGGTGGCTCAGTCGTTAAGCGTCTGCCTTCGGCTCAGGTCATGATCCCAGGGTCCTGGGATCGAGTCCCACATCGGGTTCCCTGCTCTGCGGGAAGCTTGCTTCTCCCTCTCCCACTCCCCCTGCTTGTGTTCCCTCTCTGGCTGTGTCTCTCTGTCACATAAATAAATAAAATCTTTAAAAATAATAAAATAAAATGGGAAAGTAATCTTGGTAGTAATTAAATAATGACCCAAAATAAAGTTTCATTTTGCTTATTAAATTCCAAAAATCTTCAAAAATATATTGGTACACATAAATTCCTGATATGCAAGTAAGGCTGTATTATTCTTTACAATTTGAAAGTATTTAAATTTGAAAGTTTTGACAGCAAGAAGTACAAGAAGTAATCCCAAAGGAAGAAAAAGCCATATATACAAAAATATTCATCATTACATTAGTTAAACTAGTGAGGTAGAAATAACCTAAATATCTAGCAATAGAGAAAATGTTAATACTACCCGCACTGGAACTGACATAGGTACGATCATTAATACAAGTATTTATAATGATAATTATGATGTTTACACAGCAAAATAAAAAAAATTTATGAAGTATAAAGTAACAAATACTCAAAATTTTCATGAAAAATGACTGCAACTTTCTAAAATATGTGCATTTGTGAAATTTATATTCATTATGGTGGTATTTTTTTCCATTTGTAGTATGAAACTATAATATTGCACTTACTTTTTTTTTTAATTAAAGACAACGTTAAACTAAGGTGTACCAATTAATTAGCATTCATTTAAGGGCCCATTTTTCAGCACTTTCACCATCTTTAGATATTACATTACTCTTTAAACTTTACTGGTTTAGTTTAAAAATTTTTTTCAATTATTTTTTATTCTGTTTCTTTAATATTTAATGTGGTTGGGCATCTGTTCATCCTAACTGGCCAGTCATTTTTCTTCTATGACTGGACTGTTTATTTTTTGTTCATTTTTATTGGCTTTTTTTATAGCTAAGTAGATGATTTTCTATATTAATGGTAAAAATAACTTGAAATCTCTATTTTAAAAGGCTATTTTAAGTGTGAAGTCTTTTGGATTCTTTGCATGTTGATATCTTGATCATTGATTCACATATAGAAATGAATGTCTCTAATGTTTATAGTTTATAAAGCATTTCACATACATAATTTAATTTTAATTTTACAGGTTAGAGTTCATGAATTTAAGCTTTAGGTTTTTTGTTATTGGAAATGTCAAATTCACATTGTTTTAAGGGTGAGGTTCCTATTCTCTAGTGAGAAGTTCCTTAGGCTCATCGTCAACTGTACTGGTTTCAAGGTGGAGTTTCCACTTAGAAACTATGTGATCATTTGTAAAACTGTTTTCTCAGGCATTATATTGAAAATTTATCTTTGAAAGCGGTGTGTGAAGTAAATCAGACAGAATTATTTAACTGTAAATCCTCTACAAATGTTAGGGAACATACCTCTTGCTTTACTTATGACGTGGTTCTACGGTATTCCATAAAAGGCAGCTTACAAGGAAGCTCTTATCAGTTGTTTACTGTTTGGTGATTGTGATGTTCATGATTCACTTGAAAGTCTTCTATATGAAATATGCTATAAAGCAAGATTACCTTGAAAATGCCACAATTTCATAAAAACTAGATAAGATAACCAGCTATTATTGAAATCTAAGGTGTTGGTTTCATGCCCTGAGATTGTCACAAAAGAGTATCTGATCTCTACCCATGAAAAAACTTTTAAAAAACTAGTCAAAGCTATCAGCACTAAGAACTGTTATCTATCAGAACTAAGAATTATTGAATCTGTTTAACTTAGTGCCAAATACATTGTAGATACTCGATAACTATGTATTATATGATCAATACCAAAAAAATATCCCACTAACTAGTCATTTTCCAGAAAGCCTTTTAATGTTGGGTTAGTTTCAAAACAAATTTATAATTTGATTTTGTATAATTCAATTTTATAATAATATGTTTTACTTCTTAGACTGGCACAATTACCTTCTTGATTTGTACATTATTCATGTGTGACTCTGTTTTGGTTTACTAACAGAGTAAACTCTGAGTAAATTGCATGTCACTGAAATTGCACTCAAATAAGACTGCCTATATCCCACCATTGATGCATGCTTTCTTTCTTCTCTTAACTTACCAAGTTAACTGCTATTTTAGTTTCTAGTTTAGGCTAGGATTTAGTCTGAATCAAATTCTCACAGAAGAATTGAAAACTTCATTTTAAACCCAAGGGCTTAGTAGAATTCCTTGAATTTGTGAGGAGGAAATTATGTTTATTTACATATAAAAGAAACTGTCAGAAGCTGATCCATGTGTGCTTTTATCAATTAAAATGTTACACTATTTTAAGATTTCTAATGAAATATAGAATACACAACTGACCTACACTTACATGTTTGGAAGAATAGTGAGATAACATGAGAAGATGAGAAACAGTTTTTATGAAGATGAATCTAATCTTTCAAGTGGTCATTCCCCCAACAAACACATTCATGATGTGCTCTACCTTAGATAGGTGTTGTCTTGGAGGCAAAGTTAAAAAGAAAAAGATTTAATTTGATTTTAAGTAGTTCACAGCCACATAAAGAACAACAAAGACAAAGGATGATAAGTATGATAAAGATATAGATTGATAACTATGATAAAGAATATTATTTGTAAGCAAAGCCTGATTACATAGCTACCACTTTTCTAAAAAGAATCATGAAAACTGGTGAGTAAAGAGGCATTTACTAGCTATGAGGTTAAGATACAATAACCTGGGGAAAATATTTAAAAATCGGTTGGAAGTTTGGAGGATTGGTGACAATGAGAGAAGAGAGACATGAGAAATGAATAGTCAAATAGCAATGCAACAGAGAAATGTGGAGAAAGAGTGAGAGATGGGAGCGCCTGGGTGGCTCAGTTGATTAAGCGACTGCCTTCGGCTCAGGTCATGATCCTGGAGTCCCGGGATCGAGTGCCGCATCAGGCTCCCTGCTCGGCGGGGAGTCTGCTTCTCCCTCTGACCCTCCTCCCTCTCATGCTCTCTGTCTCTCATTCTCTCTCTCTCAAATAAATAAATAAATAATCTTTAAAAAAAAAGAGTGAGAGATGAAGAAGCTGCTATGAAGACTGGGGCATTAATTTGGTAAAGAAAGGGGAAATCTACATCAGACTGCTAGAAAGTATTATTGGGTTCTATGTGGTGCAAGTCTTCCTCTGTGATATCAAAAGTCCTTCTGTATAAATGAAGGGTGATCTTAAAAATGTTTTCTTTTTTAGAAGGATTTGTGTGCTTCTTCACATGCATCTATATTTGAGATTGGACTTAGGTTTGGCTGAGGAGTTCATGAAGGCCCATAACATTTGGTTGGAAATTATATTTGAAGTCTTATGGGAAAAGAGATAAAAGAGTTGCTTATTCTGAAAATAAGTGAGTAGTATTAGGGAAAGACTTCACAAATTATTTTGGGTTGAACGAAAACTTAAAGATGTCAAGAAAAGAGGACATATATAAAGGAAGCCTGATGAGTTTTCAGTTTAAAAGAAATGGATAAAATTAGAAAAATCAGATGTTATGAACCTGATGATAGTATGCAATAGGAAGTGAATAAAGTCATCTAAGTTTTAATACCTACAAAGGCAGGAACCATTGTATTCTAACTAAACCTCTAGATTTAACTGCCAGATTATAGGAAATACACAAGAGATAGACAAACAAGTTAAGGTACATAAAAAAGCAATCACCCAAAATCAGGATATGGACTTTCTTTTTAAAGATTTTATTTATTTATCTGACAGAGAGAGACACAGCAAGAGAGGGAACACAAGCAGGGAGAGTAGAAGAGGGAGAAGCAGGTTTCCTACAGAACCGGGATCATGACCTGAGCCAAAGGCAGACGCTTAATGACTGAGCCACCCAGGTGCCCAGGATACGGACTTTCTATAAAACACAAGGCCAGGTTTCTCCAGACAAGGAAAGGAGGGGGGATTTTTATAATAATTTTTTTTAATAATATAATTTTTATAAATAAATAAATAAATAAATAATAAATTAATAAATAAATAAAAGGCTTAAGATACCTAACAGCCACATACATTATGTGGACCTTGCTGAAGCTAAACTGAAACAAACCAACTAGAAAAAAAGCTTTCCTTGAGACAATTAAGAAAATTTGAATATATCGTTGATACTAGATAATACTAAAGAATTAATGGGCGCCTGGGTGGCTCAGATGGTTAAGCGTCTGCCTTCGGCTCAGGTCATGATCTCAGGGTCCTGGGATCGAGTCCCGCATCGGGCTCCCTGCTCCTTGGGAGCCTGCTTCTCCCTCTGCCTCTCTCTCTCTCTGTCTCTCATGAATAAATAAATAAAATTAAAAAAAAAAAAAAAAGAATTAATGAGAATTCTCTTAGGTGTAAACATAGGTACATTTTTAAAAATTCCTTACCAGAGATGCATACTGAAGTATTTATGAATGAAATGACATGAATTTACTTTAAACTATCTGGTTAAAAATGTAGGAGGCAGAGAATAAAATGAAATGAAAAAATTAGTTAATGACTTTTTTCTGAAATTGGGTGACAAGAAGTACATGGTTACTCATTATATAGTTTTTACCTTTTGTATAGTTTTTAAATTTTTCATGATAAAAGGTTAAAAAATAAAATAAAAACAATAAAGTTCTCTCTGCTCCTTTTTAGCTGTCTGAAATCTCAGTTTTAGAATTTCTAGTTGATTCTTATTAATATTTTCTATTTCTCTATTAGTAGTTTCTACCTCTACATTAACATATTATCCTTTATATCTTTAAACACCAAAGGAATAGCTGCTTTAAAATTCTTGAGAATTCCAACATCTCTGTTACCTCAGAGTTGGTCTCTATCATTTTGTTCTGTTTTGTTTAGTTTTCTGGAGAATGGGTCAAATTTTCCAGTGTCTTGTATGTCAGGTACCTTTGAATTTTATGCTGGGCTTTGTCAATGTTACTTTGTAAAGATACTAGCTTCTGTTATATTCTTCTGAAGAATCCATTCGTTTGTTAGTTTCAGCAAATAATTAATTTGGTTGGACTACAAAAGCAAACTTTGTCCTTTTAGCTACTCCAATTAATTGCATGACAGCTTTTTATCCTTAGCAGAATTTTGTTCTTTGCCTGGTTCAAAGACATGGGCATAGTTTTACATGCCATTTGGGAAACCTGCTCCCTCACACTCTTCTTTCTAGAGTCCTCCCTCACTTTTTAGTCATCTTGGTTGCCTTAAACTCAGTGTTCTGGTTCTTCAGGCCTGTAAGCCTTATTAGAGTTTTAACCACTTCATATATAATCAACTTCAACTTGCTTTCAGGCTAAACGTCATTAAAGTGGCAAAATCTCCATGTACTATTTCCTTCTTCCAAATATCAACTTACCTCTAAAATCTGCCTGCTGTTATTTTCTATTCAGTGCTTCACATCATTTAAAAACCTTTCCATTTGCTGTTGTTATCCATTGTAGTGCCAGGTTTGCTTGGAGCTTTAGTTGACATAGTGTATGCACGCGTGCGCTCACATGCACACACACATACACAATTACTTAAGACTGAAACAAAGTAGTGAGGGGTAAGAATATTAAAATGTGTAAGAATAACATTAGAGGAACTGAAAAAAAACATAATAAAATAACATTGTAGTGGTGAAGCATGG
This sequence comes from Mirounga leonina, assembly GCF_011800145.1. NCBI lineage: Eukaryota > Metazoa > Chordata > Mammalia > Carnivora > Phocidae > Mirounga > Mirounga leonina. The sequence goes on along the minus strand of NW_023270757.1, from coordinate 7,492,086 downwards.
ATGTGGGAAGAAAGAAAAATATTACAAGAGTTTGTATTTGTTACAGATGTGATTAATCCTAAAAATAATAACATAGTCAATATTCTAGAGTGAATAATACATGGATTAGTGGGTGGGGATATTGTAGAGCAGCTGAAGATAAATTTCATAAAGTGGGCTAGTATCAGAGTGTGATGAGCTTCAAGTGACCTACTAACATGCTTGAACTTTCTCCTACAGAGAGAAAAGAAAGCAAGTTCCATGGACAATGGGAAAAGCTATTCATATGACAATTAGAGTTCACTGGGAGAAGATCTGCAGAAGCCCAAAAATGTATGTGTATTTTCCTTAAAATAGAAACAGAGTGAAATTTATATCCAAAGTAAATTTGTAAATTTATGTAGACAAACCAAGGGTTGGTGCTTCATGATCCATGTCTTTTAAGCAAGCAAAAGGAAAAATGTACCCCTAACACATTGGACGCATCTATCACCAGTGAGCCTGAGAATAAATTGCCATTTATTAGGAACTTTGTTCATTTTCAAAATAAAACTAAATGTAACTGAGATATTAAAAGTGAGACTTTCTCAAGATAGTTTTGGATTTACTATAGCAACAGTGTGCTGTAAACACTCTCCCACAAAACAAAGAGCCATCCCACAAATGGCTAGGAATTTTTAAAAAGTGAGATTAATATTGCCCTTACTAAGCTTTCTTTAAATAAGTTTTGACATGTACCTTTAAAAAATGAGTAATAAAAAGGAACAGTTTACCTCTAAAAGGAAATACAATTATAAAAATATAGAATTGTGACTACAGAGAATATATTATCTGGAGACCATGACAAAAATTGACATAGAGTAAGTATCTATAGACTTGTTACAACAGGCATTGCTGTTAACCCTTCCCTCTGTACTTTCCCATGAATCCGTTTTAAATCCTATTCTCCATAAATAATAGCAATAATTTTAATAGCTACCATTATTGAACACTAATTATGTATTAGAAGCCATATGTGGTATATTATTAATTTTATTTAATTCTTAACAGGCATTTCTAACTTAGATAACAATGTCTCATTTTACAGATGAGAAAATTATTGGGGGTGGGGGCAGGAAGAGGTATATCATTGTGTAACCAAGATCATATAGCCAGTAGGCAAAAGACCTGGGAATAGGTATCAGCTCAGTTTAGCATGAAAGTCTTCTATTTCCTTTACATTACATTGTGCTGCTATCCAAGCTATAACACTACTCTAATACTGTCTGCATCATTAGCTGACAGTCACTATTACCAGTACCAATTCAGTATGTGTGTACCAGGTTCATCACCATCATCCAACCAGCACATTGCCTTCAACCATCCATCCTGCTATGTTGCTAGCTGTATGAACAACTGGGAGACTAAAAATATATATGATTCACCTTTCCATTGGTGGTTTACTGCAGCAAGGCAGATAAAATAAACTCATAGTTTAGGTATCAAAAAGAAACGGATGTTTAAAAAGCTATATGCAGAGAACTGTGTATTCTGCAATGTCAGTATTCTGAAAAGAGAATCATATTCATTAATTTATCTATTTTGTAAATCAGAAATTTGAAGTTATAGCCTTCCTTTCTTTTATTAATATATATTTTTTTATTATGTTATGTTAACCACCGTACATTACATTATTAGTTTTTGATGTAGTGTTCCATGATTCATTGCTTGTGTATAATTCCCACAGCTCCACGCAAAACGTGCCCTCTTTAATACCCATCACCAGGCTAACCCATCGCCCCACCCCCCTCCCCTCTAGAACCCTCAGTTTGTTTTTCAGAGTCCATCGTCTCTCAGGGTTCGTCTCTCCCTCCGATTTCCCCCCCCTTCATTCTTCCCCTCCTGCTATATTCTTTTTTTTTTAACATATATTGTATTATTTGCTTGAGAAGTACAGATGTGTGATTAAACAGTCTTGCACAATTCACAGCGCTCACCATAGCACATACCCTCCCCAATGTCTATCACCCAGACACCCCGTGCCTCCCAAACCCCACCACTCCAGCAACCCTCAGTTTGTTCCCTGAGATTAAGAATTCCTCATATCGGGCGCCTGGGTGGCTCAGTTGGTTAAGCGACCGCCTTCGGCTCAGGTCATGATCCCGGAGTCCCGGGATCGAGTCCCGCATCAGGCTCCCTACTCAGCAGGGGGTCGGCTTCTCCCTCTACCCCTCCCCCCTCTCAGGTGCTCTCTCTCTCTCATTCTCTGTCAAATAATAAATAAAATCTTAAAAAAAAAAAAGAATTCCTTATATCAGTGAGGTCATATGATACGTGTTTTTCTGATTGACTCATTTAGTTCAGCATAACACCCTCTAGTTCCATCCATATCAATGCAAATGGCAAGATCTCATTCATTTTGATGGCTGCATAATATTCCTTTGTATATATTCCTTTGTATATATATAGAACCTCTTCTTTACCCATTCATCTGTCAATGGACATCTTGACTCTTTCCACAGTTTAGCTATTGCGGACATTGCTGCTATAAACAACGGGCTGCACCTACCCCTACATTTGTATCTTTGGGGTAAATACCCAGTAGTGCAATTGCTGGATCATATGGTAGCTCTATTTTCAACTTTTTGAGGAACCTCCATACTGTTTTCCAGAGTGGCTGCACCAGCTTCCATTCCCACCAACAGTGTAAGAGGGTTCCCCTTTCTCCGCATCCCTGCCAACATCTGTTGTTTCCTGACTTGTTAATTTTAGCCACTCTGACTGGTGTGAGGTGGTATCTCATTGAGGTTTTGATTTGGATTTCCCTGATGCCAAATGATCTTGAGCACATTTTCATGTGTCTGTTGGCCATTTGGATATCTTCGTTGGAAAAATGTCTGTTTGTGTCCTCTGCCCATTTCTTGATTGGAACATTTGTTCTTTGAGTGTTGAGTTTGATAAGTTCTTTATAGATTTTGGATACTAGCCCTTTATCTGATATGTCATTTGCAAATATCTTCTCCCATTCTGTCGGTTGTCTTTTGGTTTTGTTGACTGTTTCTTTTGCTGTGCAAAAGCTTTTTATCTTGATGAAGTCCCAATAGTTCATTTTTGCCCTTGTCTCCCTTGCCTTTGGTGATGTTTCTAGGAAGAAGTTGCTTCGGCTGAGGTCAAAGAGGTTGCTGCCTGTGTTCTCCTTTAGGATTATGATGGACTCCTGTCTCACATTGAGGTCTTTCAACCATTTGGAGTCTATTTTTGTGTGTGTTGTAAGGAAATGGTCCAGTTTCATTCTTCTGCATGTGCCTGTCCAATTTTCCCAACACCATTTGTTGAAGAGACTGTCCTTTTTCCATTGGACGTTCTTTCCGGCTTTGTCGAAGATTAGTTGACCAAAGAGTTGAGGGTCCATTTCTGGGCTCTCTATTCTGTTCCATTGATCTATGTGTCTGTTTTTGTGCCAGTACCATACTGTCTTGATGATGACAGCTTTGTAATAGAGCTTGAAGTCCAGAATGGTGATGCTGCCAGCTTTGCTTTTCTTTTTCAACATTCCTCTGGCTATTCAGGTTCTTTTTGGGTTCCATACAAATTTTAGGATTATTTGTTCCATTTCTTTGGAAAAAGTGGATGGTATTTTGATGGAGATTGGATTGAATGTGTAGATTGCTCTAGGTAGCATTGACATCTTCACAATATTTGTTCTTCCAATCCATGAGCATGCAACATATTTCCATTTCTTTGTGTTTTCCTCCATTTCTTTCATGAGTATTTTAGAATTTTCTGAGTACAGATCCTTTGGTTCTTTGGTTAAATTTATTTCTAGGTATCTTATGGTTTGGGTGCAATTGTAAATGGGATCGACTCCTTAATTTCTCTTTCTTCTGTCTTATTGTTGCTGTATAGGAAGGCCACTGATTTCTGTGCATTGATTTTATATCCTGCCACTTGACTGAATTCCAGTATGAGTTCTAGCAGTTTTGGGGTGGAATCTTTTGGGTTTTCTACATAATGTATCATATCATCTGCAAAGAGTGAGGGTTTGACCTCTTCTTTGCCAATTTGGATGCCCTTTATATCCTTTTGTTGTCTGATTGCTGTGGCCAAGACTTCTAGTACTATGTTCAATAGCAGTGGTGATAGTGAACATCCCTGCCGCATTCCTGACCTTAGGGGGAAAGCTCTCAGGTTTTCCCCATTGAGAATGATATTCGCTGTGGGTTTTTCATAGATGGCTTTTATGATATTGAGGTACGTACCCTCTATCCCTATACTCTGAAGAGTTTTGATCAAGAAAGGATGCTGTACTTGGTCAAATGCTTTTTCTGCATCTATTGAGAGGATCAGATGATTCTTGTTCTTTCTTTTGTTAATGTATTGTATCACATTGATTGATTTGCGTCTGTTGAACCAACCTTGCAGCCCAGGGATAAATCTCACTTGGTCGTGGTGAATAATCCTTTAATGTACTGTTGGATCCTATTGGCTAGAATTTGGTGAGAGTTTTGCATGCATGTTCATCAAGGATTTTGGTCTGTAATTCTCCTTTTTGATGGGGTCTTTGTCTGGTTTTGGGATCAAGGTAATGCTGGCCTCATAAAATGAGTTTGGAAGTTTTCCTTCCATTTCTATTTTTTGGAACAGTTTCAGAAGAAAAGGTATTAATTCTTCTTTAAATGTTTGGTAGAATTCCCCTGGGAAGCCATCTGGCCCTGGGCTTTTGAATGTTGGGAGACTTTTGATGACTGCTTCAATTTCCTTAGTGGTTATAGGTCTGTTTAGGTTTTCTATTTCTTCCTGGTTCAGTTTTGGTAGTTGATACAACTCTAGGAATGCATCCATTTCTTCCAGGTTATCTAATTTGCTGGCATAGAGTTGCTCATTATATGTTTTTATAATTCTTTGCATTACTTTGGTGTGGGTTGTGATCTCTCCTCTTTCATTCATGATTTTGTTGATTTGGGTCATTTCTTTTCTTTTGATAAGTCTGGCCAGGGCTTTATCAACCTTGTTAATTCTTTCAAAGAACCAGCTCCTTGTTTCGTTGATCTGTTCTACTGTTCTTTTGGTTTCTATTTCATTGATTTCTGCTCGGATCTTTATGATTTCTCTTCTCCTGCTGGGTTTAGGCTTTCTTTGCTGTTCTTTCTCCAGCTCCTTTAGGTGTAGGGTTAGGTTGTGTACTTGAGACCTTTCTTGTTTCTTGAGAAAGGCTTGTATTGCTATATACTTTCCTCTTAGGACTGCTTTTGCTGTATCCCAAAGATTTTGAACAGTTGTGTTTTCATTGTCATTTCTTTCCATGAATTTTTTTAATTCTTCTTTAATTTCCTGGTTGACCCATTCATTTTTTTTTTTTTTAAGATTTATTTATTTGACAGAGAGAGACACAGAGAGAGAGACACACAGAGCAGGGGGAGTGGGAGAGGGAGAAGCAGGCTTCCCACAGAGCGGAGAGCCCAATGCGGGGCTCGATCCCAGGACCCCGGGATCATGACCTGAGCTGAAGGCAGACGCTTAACCGACTGAGCCACCCAGGCGCCCCGACCCATTCATTCTTTAGTAGGATGCTCTTTAGCCTCCATGTATTTGAGTTCTTTCCAACTTTCCTCTTGTGATTGAGTTCTAGTTTCAAAGCATTGTGGTCTGAAAATATGCAGGGAATGATCCCAATCTTTTGGTACCGGTTGAGACCTGATTTATGACCTAGGATGTGATCTATTCTGGAGAATGTTCCATGGGCATTAGAGAAGAATGTGTATTCTGTTGCTTTAGGATGGAATGTTCTGAATATATCTGTGAAGTCCATTTGGTCCAGTGTGTCATTTAAAGTCTTTATTTCCTTGTTGATCTTTTGCTTAGATGATCTGTTCATTTCCGTGAGGGATGTGTTAAAGTCCCCCACTATTATTGTATTGTTGTCAATGTGTTTCTTTGCTTTTGTTATTAATTGGCTTATATAATTGGCTGCTCCCTTGTTAGGGGCATAGATATTTACAATTGTTAGATCTTCTTCTTGGATAGACCCTTTAAGTAGGATATAGTGTCCTTCCTCATCTCTTATTACAGTCTTTGGTTTAAAATCTAATTTGTCTGATATAAGGATTGCCACCCAGCTTTCTTTTGGTGTCCATTAGCATGGTAAATGGTTTTCCAACCCCTCACTTTCAATCTCGAGGTGTCTTTGGGTCTAAAATGAGTCTCTTGCAGACAGCATATCAATAGGTCTTGTTTTTTTATCCAATCTGATAGCCTGTGTCTTTTGATTGGGGCATGGAGCCCATTTACATTCAGGGTAACTATTGAAAGATAGGAATTTAGTGCCATTGTATTGCCTGTAAGGTGACTGTTACGGTATATTGTCTGTGTTCCTTTCTGGTCTATGTTGCTTTTAGGCTCTCTCTTTGCTTAGAGGACACCTTTCAATATTTCTTCTAGGGCTGGTTTCATGTTGGCAAATTCCTTTAGTTTTTGTTTGTCCTGGAAGCTTTTTATCTCTCCTTCAATTTTCAATGACCGCCTAGCTGGATATACTATTCTTGGCTGCATATTTTTCTCATTTAGTGCTCTGAATATATCCTGCCAGTCCTTTCTGGTCTACCAGGTCTCTGTGGATAGGTCTGTTGCCAATCTAATGTTTCTAACATTGTAGGTTACAGATCTCTTCTCCTGAGCTGCTTTCAGGATTTTCTCTTTGTCTCTGAGACTCGTAAGTTTTACTATTAGATGTTGGGGTGTTGACCTATTTTTATTGATTTTGAGAGGGGTTCTCTGTACCTCCTGGATTTTGATGCCTGTTTCCTTCCCCAAATTAGGGAAGTTCTCTGCTATAATTTGCTCCATTATACCTTCTGCCCCTCTCTCTCTTTCTTCTGCTTCTGGGATCCCAATTATTCTAATGTTGGTTCGTCTTATGGTATCGCTTATCTCTTGAATTCTGCCCTCATGATCCAGTAGTTGTTTATCTCTCTTTTTCTCAGCTTCTTTATTTTCCATCATTTGGTCTTCTATATCACTATTCTCTCTTCTGCTTCATTTATCCTAGCAGTTAGCACCCCCATTTTTGATTGCACCTCATTAATAGCCTTTTTGATTTCGACTTGGTTAGATTTTAGTTCTTTTACTTCTCCAGAAAGGGTTTCTCTAATAACTTCATGCTTTTTTCAAGCCCAGCTAGTATCTTTAAAATCATCATTCTGAACTCTAGTCTGACATCTTACTAATGTCTGATTTGAGTAGGTCCCTGGCAGTCAGTACTGCCTCTTGTTCTTTTTGTTGAGGTGATTTTTTTCTGTCTTGTCATTTTGTCCAGAGGAAAATAGATTAATGAGAGAACAAAATGCTAACAGGGTAACAATGTCCCCAGAAAATATACTCTAAACAAATCAGAAAAGACCTGAAACTGGGGGAAAAGAAAGGGAAAGAAAGAAAAAAGAAAAGGAAAAAAAAAAAAAAGAAAGAGATAAAAACAAACAAATACAGAACAAACCAAAAATACAGAATATGATCAAATATGATCAGGCTGGTGCATAGATCAGTGGAACACACTAGATTTTGGATGTATTTTGGTCTGTTAGAAGAAAGTGCCTCCCAAAATTTTAAAGAAAGAAAAACTTATATATGTACAAAAATAAGGGTTAATACAATGAAAGGATGGATTATGACTGTAAAGATCAAAATTATAAAAAATTTTATAAAAGGAATTGATAAGATAAGAAGTTGTTTGAAAAAAGAAAGAAGAGGATTAAAAAACAAAAGAAAAAAAACGGAGAGAATGTGATCAGGCAGGAGACTAGAAAAAAGCCATACACTAGAGATTTAGGGTATATTTTGATCTGTTAGAAGAAACTGTATCTCAGAATTTTAAAGAAAGAACAACTTATATATTTATATGCCAAAAATAAGGGTAACTACTATGAAGGGATAGAATATGACTCTAAAAATGAAAAATAGAAACGTTTTTTAAAAAAGGGATTGCTAAGATTTTGAGTGAAAAAGGGAAAAAGAAAAATTCAAAAAAAAAAAAAAGACTGTTTAAAAAAAATTAACTTTGAAAGTCTAAAGCATCATGGTAAAAAAGCCATGGATTCTATGTGCTGTAATCCCCTAGCGCTGGAGTTCTGCCGTTCTCATTTATCGGTAAACGTGGTCTTGGCTGGCTGTTCTTGCTGATCTTCTGGGGAGGGGTCTGTTGCCATGATTCTCAGGTGTCTTTGCTGAGGCGGAATTGCCCCGCCCTTGCCAGTCCGGGCTAAGTAATCTGCTCGTGTTTGCTCTCGGGAGATTTTGTTCCCTGCAAGCTTTCCATACAGTTTTGGAGTACAAGAGGGAAAATGTCAGCCTCCCAATCTCTGCCCCAGAGGAGCCGAGAACTCAGGGCCCTGCTCCTCAGTGCACCCCCAGAGAAAAGCAGTCAATCACTCCCGTCACCCCAGTCTCCAGCCGCACTCCGTGCTCACCCAGCCTGTGACCCAGCATTTCTATCTCTGTCACCCAACCCAGTGTGGAGTCTCCAAACCCAGCAGATCCCTGAGGTGCGCTCCCGTGCCACTTCTCCCAGCAGAGGAAGGGGAGTCCCCCCGGATCTGCTGTTTGTTGGGTCCCTGCTTCCAGAAAGTGGTCACTTTTCTGTTCAGAGAGTTGTTGCTATTCTTTTCTTCCATCTCCTGTTGAGTTCATAGGTGTTCAGAATGGTTTGATCCCTATCCAGCTGAATTCCTGGGACCAGACAAAATCCAGGTCTCCTACTCCTCCACCATCTTGCTCCTTGACATCTGGCCAAAGCAAATTCTTAATAATATTGTGGCTTAAATAAAGTTGGTGTTATTGCATGCTTATCTGTTTTCAGTAAGCACCAGTTACCTTTTTACAATTAGTACTCTGGTACCCCTGTAGCACAGTTTCTGCTGCAAGGTTCCATGGGACTTTGTCTTCCCACTCCCAGGGATGCATACATTTAGACCAGAGATTCTTTTGTTTTGAAAATAAATACAGGGGCGCCTAGATGGCTCAGTCGTTAAGCGTCTGCCTTTGGCTCAGGTCATGATCCTGGGGTCCTGGGATTGAGCCCCGCATCAGGCTCCCTGCTCTGCAGGAAGCCTGCTACTCCCTCTCCCTCTCCCACTCCCCCTGCTTGTGTTCCCTCTCTCACTGTCTCTCTGTCAAATAAAATAAAATAAAATGAAATAAAACAAAATAAAATAAATACAAGGTTTATTTTTGGTTAAAATTCACATATAAAAACTGCACCCTTTTTAAGTGTACAGTTTGAGTTTTAATAGATGTATACACTACATAACTACCATCACAATCAAGATACACATCATTTCCATCACCCCTAATATTTTCTTCATTCCCTTGTGCAGTCAATTCCCACTACCACAACTATAACTGGCAACCACTTTCCTACTTTCTATCACAATGGATTAGAGAATATTTTCTTGAATTTTATATAAATGAAATTAAAAAATATATAGGTGATCCTTGGACAACACAGGGGTTGGGGTGCTAATACACCACACAGTCAAAAGTTAGTTTATAATTTTGTAGTCCTCCAAAACTTAACTACTAATAGCTTGATCAGAAGTCTTACCAATAATATAAACAGTCAATTAACACATATTTTATATGTTATATGTATTATGTGCTGTATTATTACAATAAACTAAGCTGGAAAAAAGAAAACACCATTTAGAAAATCATAAGGAAGAAAAATACATCTATAGCACTGTGCTGTATTTATTTTTAAAATATCCACGTATAAGTGGACCTGCACAGTTCAAACCTGTGTTGTTCAAGCATCAACTGTATCTGTTTTTTAAGTTTTTATTTAAATTCCATTTAGTTAACATACAGTGTAATATTAGATTCAGGTGTAGAATTTAGTGATTCAACACTTCCATACAACACCTGGTGCTCATGACAAGTGCACTCCTTAATCCCCATCACCTGTTTCACTCATTCCCCCACCTAGCTCCCATCTGGTAACCATCAGTTTTTTCCCTATAGTTAAGAATCTGTTTCTTGGGGGCGCCTGGGTGGCTCAGTCGTTAAGCGTCTGCTTCAGCTCAGGTCATGATCCTGTGGTCCTAGGATCAAGCCCCACATCGGGCTCCCTGCTCAGCCAGGAGCCTATTTCTCCCTCTCCCATCCCCTCTGCTTGTATTCCCTCTCTAGTTGTGTGTGTGTGTCTCTCTCTCTGTGTGTCAAATAAATAAATAACTTTTTTTAAAAAAAAGAATCTGTTTCTTGGTTTGCCTGTCTCTCTTTTTCTTTTCCCTTTCTCCTTTGTTTTGTTTCTTTATTCCACATATGAGTGACATCATATGGTATTTGTCTTTCTCTGACTGACTTACTTTGCTTAGCATTATATTCTCTAGCTCCATCCAGGTGGTTGCAAATGACAAGATTTCATTCATTTTTATGGCTGAATTTTATGTGTGTGTGTGTGTGTGTGTTTGTGCACGTACTACATCTTCTTCATTCATAAGTGGATGGACACTTAGGCTGCTTCCATAATTGGCTATTGTAAATAATACTGTACAAACACAGGGGTACATGAATCCTTTGAATTAGTGTTTTTGTATTTTGGGGGTAAGTACCAAGTAGTGCGATTACTGAATCATAGAGTAATTCTATTTTTAATGTTTCGAAGAACCTCCATGGTGTTTTCCACAGTGGCTGCACCAGTTTGCATTCTCACCAATAGTGCAAGAGAGTTCCTTTTACTCCACATCCTTGCCAACACCAGTTGTTTCTTTTGTTGTTGATTTAAATCATTCTGACATGTGGGAGGTGATATCTCAATGTAATTTTGATTTCCATTTCCTTGATGATAAGTAATGTTGAGCACCTTCTCATATGTCTGTGGACATCTGGATGTTTTCTTTGGGAAACTGTCTGTTCAAGTCTTCTAAGCATTCCTATTTGGATTTTTTCATTTTTTAGGTGTTGATTTTTATCAGTTCTTTATATATTTTGATTTTTATCTTTGTATTTCTTTTTTTTTAATTTAATTATATTATGTTATGTTAATCATCATACATTACATCATTAGTTTTTGATGTAGTGTTCCATGATTCATTGTTTGGGTGTAACACCCAGTGCTCCATTCAGTACGTGCCCTCTTTAACCCATCACCAGGTTAACCCATCCTCCCAATCCCCTCTCCTCTAGAACCCTCAGTTTGTTTTTCAGAGTCCATAGTCTCTCATGGTTCGTCTCCTCCTCTGATTCCACCCCCTTCGTTTTTCCCTTCCTTCTATCTTCTTTTTTTTTATTAACATATAATGTATTATTTGTTTCAGAGGTACAGGTCTGTGATTCAACAGTCTTACACAATTACAGTGCTCACCATAACACACATCTTCCCCAATGTCCATCACCAAGCCACCCCATGCCTCCCACCCCCCACCACTCCAGCAACCCTCAGTTTGTTTCCTGAGATTAAGAATCCCAAAATCAGACAAAGACCCCATCAAAAAGGAGAATTACAGACCAATATCTCTGATGAACATGGATGCAAAAATTCTCACCAAAATACTAGCCAATAGGATCCAATAGTACATTAAAAGGATTATTCGCCACGACCAAGTGGGATTTATTCCTGGGCTGCAAGTTTGGTTCAACATCCACAAATCAATCAATGTAATACAATACATTAATAAAAGAAAGAACAAGAACCATATGATGCTCTCAATAGATGCAGAAAAAGCTTTTGACAAAGTACGGCATCTTGATCAAAACTCTTCAGAGTATAGGGATAGAGGGTATGTACCTCAATATCATAAAAGCCATCTATGAAAAAGCCACAGCGAATATCATTCTCAATGGGGAAAAACTGAGAGCTTCCCCCCTAAGGTCAGGAATGTGGCAGGGATGTCCACTATTACCACTGCTATTCAAATAGTATTAGAAGTCCTAGCCACAGCAATCAGACAACAAAAAGAAATCAAAGGCATCCGAATCAGCAAAGAGGAAGTCAAACTCACTCTTTGCAGATGATATGACACTTTATGTGGAAAGCCCAAACGTCTCCACCCCAAAACTGCTAGAACTCATACAGGAATTCAGTCAAGTGGCAGGATATAAAATCAATGCACAGAAATCAGTGGCCTTCCTATACACCAACAACAAGACAGAAGAAGGAGAAATTAAGGAGTCAATCCCATTTACAGTTGCACCCAAACCATAAGATACCTAGGAATAAATCTAACCAAAGAGGCAAAGAATCTATACTCAGAAAATTATAAAATACTCATGAAAGAAATTGAGGAAGACACAAAGAAATGAGAGAACGTTCCATGCTCATGGATTGGAAGAACAAATATTGTGAAGATGTCAATGCTACCTAGAGCAATCTACACATTCGAGGCATCCCTATCAAAATACCATCCACTTTTTTCAAAGAAATGGAACAAATAATCCTAAAATTTGTATGGAACAAGAAAAGACCCAGAATAGCCAGAGGAATGTTGAAAAAGAAAAGCAAAGCTGGCGGCGTCACAATTCCGGACTTCCAGCTCTATTACAAAGCTGTCATCACCAAGACAGTATGGTCTTGACACAAAAACAGACACATACATCAATGGAACAGAATAGAGAGCCTAGAAATGGACCCTCAACTCTATGGTCAACTAATCTTTGACAAAGCAGGAAAGAGTGTCCAATGGAAAAAAGACAGTCTCTTCAACAAATGGTGTTGGGAAAATTGGACAGCCACATGCAGAAGAATGAAACTGGACCATTTCCTTACACCACACACAAAGTAGACTCCAAATGGTTGAAAGACCTCAATGTGAGACAGGAGTCCATCCAAATCCTAATGGAGAACACAGGCAGCAACCTCTTTGACCTTAGCACAGCAACTTCTTCCTAGAAACATCGCCAAAGGCAAGGGAAGCAAGGGCAAAAATGAACTATTGGGACTTCATCAAGATAAAAAGCTTTTGCACAGCAAAAGAAACAGTCAACAAAACCAAAAGACAACCGACAGAATGGGAGAAGATATTTGCAAATGACATATCAGATAAAGGGCTAGTATCCAAAATGTATAAAGAACTCATCAAACTCAACACCCAAAGAACAAAGAATCCAATCAAGAAATGGGCAGAAGACATGAACAGACATTTTTCCAAAGAAGACAGCCAAATGGCCAACAGACACATGAAAAAGTGCTCAATATCGCTCGGCATCAGGGAAATCCAAATCAAAACCTCAATGAGATACCACCTCACACCAGTCAGAATGGCTAAAATTAACAAGTCAGGAAATGACAGATGTTGGCGGGGTTGCGGAGAAAGGGGAACCCTCCTACACTGTTGGTGGGAATGCAAGCTGGTGCAGCCACTCTGGAAAACAGTATGGAGGTTCCTCAAAAAGTTGAAAATAGAGCTACCATATGATCCAGCAATTGCACTACTGGGTATTTACCCCAAAGATACAAATGTAGGGATCCGAAGGGGTACGTGCACCCTGATGTTTATAGCAGCCATGTCCACAATAGCCAAACTGTGGAAAGAGCCAAAATGTCCATCGACAGATGAATGGATAAAGAAGAGGTGGTATATATACACAATGGAATATTATGCAGACAGCAAAAGGAATGAGATCTTGCCATTTGCAACGACGTGGATGGAACTGGAGGGTATTATGTTGAGTGAAATAAGTCAAACAGAGAAAGACATGTATCATATGATCTCACTGATATGAGGAATTCTTAATCGCAGGAAACAAACTGAGTGTTGTTGGGGTGGGGGGTGAGGTGGGAGGGATGGGGTGACTGGGTGATAGACACTGGGGAGGGTATTGCTCTGGTAAGCGCTGTGAATTGTGCAAGACTGTTGAATCTCAGATCTGTACCTCTGAAACAAATAATGCAATATATGTTAAGAAAAAAAAAAGTAGAAGAAGGTAGTGGGAGGGGAAGAATGAAGCGGGGGAAATCGGAGGGGTAGACGAACCATGAGAGATGATGCACTCTGAAAAACAAACAGGGTTCTAGAGGGGAGGGGGGTGGGAGGATGGGTTAGCCTGGTGGTGGGTATTGAGGAGGGCACATTCTATATGGAGCACTGGGTGTTATGCATAAACAATGAATCATGGAACACTTCATCTAAAACTAATGATGTAATGTATGGGGATTAACAGAAGAATAAAAAAAAAGATAAAAAGCTTTTGTACAGCAAAAGAAACAGTCAACAAAACCAAAAGACAACCGACAGAATGGGAGAAGATATTTGCAAATGACATATCAGATAAAGGGCTAGTATCCAAAATGTATAAAGAACTCATCAAACTCAAACCCAAAGAACAAAGAATCCAATCAGGAAATGGGCAGAAGACATGAACAGACATTTTTCCAAAGAAGACATCCAAATGGCCAACAGACACATGAAAAAGTGTTCAAAATTGCTTGGCATCAGGGAAATCCAAATCAAAACCTCAATGAGATACCACCTCAC
>NW_023270757.1:7455641-7472666 GCF_011800145.1 Mirounga leonina | reverse complement strand
GAACGATGCTGAGCACTTTTTCATGTGTCTGTTGGCCATTTGGATGTCGTCTTTGGAAAAATGTCGGTTCATGCCTTCTGCCCGTTTCTTCATTTGATCATTTGTTCTTTGGGTGTTGAGTTTGATAAGTTCTTTATAGATTTTGGATACTAGCCCTTTATCTGATATGTCATTTGCAAATATCTTCTCCCATTCTGTTGGTTGTCTTTTTCTTCTGCTAAATACATATCTACACCAACTCTGAGTTAATTTATAGTTACTGATTTTTATTTTTCCTGAGCTTGTATCACAGTCTCCTCTTTCTTTGTATGTCCAATTATGTTTAGTTGAAAATTGGACATTATATATAATTCTTTGTAGCAACTTTGGATTCTCCTGCATTCTTTTGAATATTGTTCACTTTTTTTTTTTCACTTGAGTAGGGTGTTAACGTGCCTAGACTTAAAATGTAAACTGCATCTCTTCTGTTGTGTACAGTAGCTGACTTATCTGTTTCAATTTCTGTGTTTTCTTTTTTAGTTTCCTGGTGATCTCTCCTGGGTTTGCATACTTTAGCATGCAGCCAAGGATTTGGCCAGAATTTACATTAGATTTGGGGGTTCATTTTCTCTGTGGGTCATTTTCTAGGAAATCTCCCCTACAATTTTCAATTCTCACTATTCTTGATTTCTGCCTTTGGACATCTAAAAATTTTATGGCATTAGCTTTGTGCCATTTGACCTGCAGAGTCTGAGACATGCACTCAATTAAATTAGTAAAAAAAAATTTTAAAAATTACTTGGTGCAGCAATCTCTTTCAGGGTTAGGTTCCTCTCTGGTCTCTGTCTTTTCTTCTGGGTCTCTTGATTCTTAACCCACACTACAAGGCTACCAGTCAGCTAGAGTTTTGTATAGATTATATTCCGATTTGGGGTTTCATTTTTTGGTTCTCTTGCTTCCAGGATTCCCTCTTAATTTTGTAGCTAATTTTTCAATATTGGCCTTGTTCTTTGCTACAATGAGCTAAAAAAGTAAGGCTGAAGTTTTCATCCACTGTAGCCATGTGAGTATGACAGTCTTCTTGGGCAAAAAGGTCAAACACTCATAATTATTATTCCTTCCAGTTTCAAGTTTTTAAGGGTGCACTCTGTTCAGCTTCTGTCTGATGTTAGACGCTTTCCAATACCTTTTAATAGTTGTATTTAATATTTAATAATTTAATATTTAATAGTTGTATTTAGTATTTAATATAATACTACTATATGTGGGGGGGTCCACAACTTTCCATCACCATTACCAGATGTTGTTTTGATCAAAGTCTAAATATGAGACACAAAGAGGAGTCATGTGTTGGCTTGGAGGAGAGTAGGTTTGTGAATTTTTTTAATTGATGAAAATTATGTGTAATCACATTAAGAGGAGAGGGACCACTATTTCCTTCAGATTCTCAGTGAGGTTTGTGACACAGAGAAAGATTAAGAACCATAGCCTTACCAAGAGTTAGATTCTAGATATGCTTTCACATTTCATTAAAATGATGCTGCTCAAGTAGCTTTAGTTGTTCATTTACAGATAATTCAAGAGGATTTAAAACTATTTTTAACTGACAAATTTCCCTAAAATTTTAAACCAAATGAGGGAAAAAGCATAATTGTCCTCAAAGTTGTAATCTCTCCTTATTTTTTATTATCTGAATGTCAATATGTATATTTTTATTCATCTCTGTTCCAAGAATGTGTATGGAAAAAAAATACACAAGTTTGGATTCTGCATCCTAGTCTCCTATGCTCAAAAAAAAAAGAAAAAGAAAAAGAAATGGTCAGAGTTCTACATTAAAAGATATGAGAATCTCCTTTATGTACATGGTGACATAGTGATAATAAAATCTAAGTTTTACTAGTTGACTTTAGGCCTTATATATAATATGTTTAGTCTGATTCACCAGAATGGAATGGAACATATTTAGTGTTTCCTTCAAAGATTATGTATAAGATTCATTTTAATCTCCCTAGATAAGACCTCTCAATTCCATTTTAAAACTTGAAAGAATCAGTCCAGGTTTAGAACTAGCTATATAGACAGCGCACATTAAATCCATATTATTTAGTAATTGGATTTTAAAGAGTTTACTTAATTATAAACAGGCAAACAAATGTATTGGTTCTTTGTTTTCAAACTATCTAGCCCTATACCATAAATTGTGAGGTTAGAGCTATATATTCTATCATATCTGGCTGGCAACTTTTATTCATTTATGTATTTTATGATTTTCAACACCCATTCTGAAATGTCAGAAATTCTTCAATCTAGTGTAGTATTTAAGCAACAAGAAAAAGAAAGATGACCAAATACACTGTGACAATTATATCATATGTGCTATATTTACAACAAGCACAGGGAATGTGGGATAACATTAAAAAGATAGTTAAAAGTATTAGAGATAACATCTAAGATGGAGATTACCCCTGAAATGATTATTACATGGTTACAAGTAGGTGATAAGGCATTTATTCTTGCATGATTAGGAATGGATGTTAGGGTCTGTCAGAATGAATTTGAGCAGAATAAGATGACAATTTTAGTGAAATGGGAGACATTCGATATGTTTAGGTACTGTCTTGAGGTACAAGTGGTGGGAGGCTGAAGAATTTGGCCGGAACAAGATTATGAAAAGTATTATAGCCTAATGGGGGTCCATGACCATTAAGAATTTGAGATATTGAAATAATAATAAAACAGTAAAACAATTAGAGTCTCATCTTCCATACAATTTGAAGAGTGGCTTGTATGAAGTGAAGAGGATCATACAATCTCTAACCTAAAATGCCACTACTAACAATTTATGGGCAATATTAAAGATAGTATTTGAGGAATCAAAGAGTTAATCCATATCTAACATGTGACTCACTTGGGTTTTCTGATCCACCAAGTGGCTTTAAATATATGTAATATTCTTATTTAATCCCCCCTAATTCCTTTGATTCTTGTCCTCAGGTGAGACAAGGAAGAGAACTGTTAAAACCACAAGAGAATCTAGAAGTTGTCCTGAAAAGAAGAAAGGAGAAAAACCAATCATTCATGGCCTCTACTGGGATGAGAGTAGTGTCAAGATAATGACTCCTGATTTTACAACTTAGAAAGCCTATCTGCAGTCCTATGAGCCCCTTACCTCCCAGGAACTCCAAGAAGCCCCTATGGAAATAACCAAGCTACATTCTTCATTGAAAAAAAGCCATACCAGTTGTGTGAGAAGTGAAGAGCTCCAGATATAAGACTGAAGGTTTCATTTGTGAGAAAGAATCCCTTTTAAGAAGCTAGGGGCACCTGGGTGGCTCAGTTGTTAACAGTCTGCGTTCGGCTCAGGTCATGATCCCGGGGTCCGGGATCGAGCCCCGCATCAGGCTCCCTGCTCTGCGGGAAACCTGTTTCTCCCTCTCTCCCACTCCCCCTGCTTGTGTTCCCTCTCTCGCTGTGTCTCTCTGTCAAATAAGTTAAAAAAAAATCTTTAAAAAAAAAAGAAGCTAAAAGGGTGGAACTTGTGTTTTTAACATCAACTTATGAGTCTTAGAGGGTAGTATGCATGATGTTATGGTTAAAATTCACAAAAAACACATTTCCAAATTTTCAAAAAATGAAATCTTACTTGTATTATGTATTTTTAAAAAACTATCTGTACTTTGTATTATATATAAAAGTATATTTAAATATTTAATACAAAAGCATATATAAATGCATACATATTTAATGTATATTATATTAATATTTGACATATAACTTAATATTAATAATATTTAATATTTATAAATATCAATAGTTAATATATATCAACACTTTTATATAGTACATATAAAAAGTATATATAAATATTTAATATTAAATATTAATAACAAATACAAAAAATTAAATAAATATTTAGTATATGAATATTTATAAATATAATGAGTATATACTAACATATACTAATATAGAAAAATATATGAAAAGTATAGTATACTAAAAGTGCATACACACACACACACATTTTGTCCCTTTGCTAAAACAAGCAAAAGACAGAGTTAAAGATTTGTACAGAAAGTAGGACATGCTTTAATTGGGAGGCGCAAACATAAAATAAATGGGCTCTTCTTGTGTGAATCCTACAGAAGAGTTAGAGGCACAACTGCTGAACTCCCCCAGTTTGCCTTATTAGGAGTGGACTTGGCACTTCATTTTATAATTATTGTCTCATTGCCTCTCTCCACAAATATCACAGTTGCACAGATTCATGATATTCACAATTGTTTAATTTGGGGGAACAAGCAGAGCCATTCATCATCTTTTATTTTCACATATGACAACCACTGATTCCAATCACTGAGGGAAGTCAACAAGAAACATGGTCACAGTCAGGCTGAGAAGCCCGGTACATGATGCTGTAAACAGGCAAATGCATTTGGGAAGAATGTAATGAGTTGGTAAAAAGGACAAAAAGACTCCAACTTCACATTAATTTTGAAACATTTGCCCACTTATGTTCTTTATGTATAATTGTGTGTGTGTGTGCACGCAGGTGTATCAATCTGTAGCAGAAGTTCTGGTTTGGAGATAGTACTGAAAATAAAGTACATTTAATTGTTTAACAGACAATTGTCATATATACTTACACTAATACATTTTTTCCCTCACTCAGATCATTAAATTGTTGGGTGGCTACTATTTAATATCAATCTAATGTTCTTACCTTCCATCAAAAGCTGATTGTCATAAAATATCAAGGATAGCCTACCAAAATCTAGTCAGAGGTAGAAAATTAGGCAGTCTTTAGCAACCAAGAAGAAGAGTTATCGCTTTCCTGACTTGTGCAAGAAAGAACACATAGGTAAATGGTTATATGAAAATCATATCATCCTAATGTCAGAATACGTTGGGTCTTCCTTCCAAAAACAATTTTCTCCTAAAAACAAGCAGTCAATATAAATGTGTGCAACAACTTGGGCAAGTCATTTGTCTCTTTTAAATCTTTAAATATTCATTCTCTTTGACTGGAGAATCCCAATAGATGAATTTTTGTTTGTACAAATAACCTAACGTAGGGAGAAAATATATTTCTGAAAGTATTCCTGATAGTGTTATTTATAATAGAAATAAATTTGGAATAATCAAATAGTCTTAAAATAGAATAACAGTTATGTACACTTTGCTACAAACACAGCTAGAGTAGTATGCTATAATTGAAATTGTTTTCATGATAAAATTTTAAAAAATGGGATAAATATTAGCCCATAAGGTTAAACACAAATATACAGTTAAATAGTTAAAGAATTCACCCCATATGCACACTGGGAAACCTACATTAGAATGCTCATAATTCTCCGAAACTGAAAACAGCCCAAAGGTCCATGAACAGTATAATGAATAAATAAATTGTGGCATATTTAGACAAGGGAATCATATGCAAAAATGTAAACCAACTGTAGTTACAAGCAATAAAATAGATACAACTTACTAGTATAATGTTAAGCAAAAGAAGTACAAAATGCATATAGTAAGATGCAATTATATAAAGTTAAACAACAATGTTACTTGGAGATTTGCCTAAACAGTAGGAGTCCAAATAAAAAGGTAGAAGGAAAGACATGATTATTACAATGTCGAGACCGTGATTACCGCCAAAGAAGATCAAAGAAGAAACAATCAAGGAGGTAAAACACATGAAGTTCTTCTAGTAGGTTAACAGTAGCCCATTTCTTCACCTGGGCTGTGGGTAAGTGACAGGTCTTTTTAAATTAATTGTTTTCCATGCTTTTATATCTGATGTGATATATTTTATAGTAATAAGTGTTTTTAAAAGGAATTCAGAATACCTATTTTTTTTCAACCCTAGGGGATTAGCAGAAAATAAAAATTGAACTGGGACTTGAAGAATAGATAGAATTAACACAAGTAAAGATGGGATGAAAGGAATTTCCAAAGATATGAAACTGAATGGCCAAGAAGGAAGATGTAGGGTAACAAAACAGACAAGATTGGCTATATTGATGAGTATATGAAGGAGAATAGAGAAAGTAAGCGGAAGCATGACAGGCTCAAGAAGCCCCTGAACAGGGGCGCCTGGGTGGCTCAGTCGTTGGGTGTCTGCCTTCGGCTCAGGTCATGATCCCAGAGTCCTGGGATCAAGCCTTGTAACCACCTCCCGGCTCAGTGGGGAGCCTGCTTCTCCCTCTGCCTGCCATTCCCCCTACTTGTGCACACTCTCTCTCTCTCTGTCAAATAAATAAAATCTTAAAAAAAAAAAAAAAAAAGAAGCAGTCCCTGAACACTAAGCAAATTGGTTACAACAGTGGGAATAAGGTAATGGTGTTTTATGTGAGTAACAAACCTGGATTAATCCTTTGCTTTCCTTCTGCCCCATATGCAAAATCAGTATCATCCTAATAACCCTGAACCATCGGGATGTAGAGCAGGCAGGGTTGAACCAACTTCAGTAATTGCCTGCTTCCAGGACTGAGAGCAGTTTCATAAATCCACTTTCCAGCCCCACAGAATTTTCAATCCACCAACTCCTATCTATTCTGGTTGCTAAGACTAGAGTCCTGCTTTGGTCCCTGTGTGCTGTTGTTTTCTTTGTTCCTATCCCAGCAAAAGCCCTAAGGTAGTTGAGCCTTTCATATTACAACTGCATAATTCAGATTTCCTGCCTCCACATTCCATCCCCAGTTCCATGTCCCTAATAGGACCCATGGAATCCAACACTGAATATAGTTTGCCTTTCAGGACAATATGTCCTCATCCCCCTGACCACCCTGTGATCTAGGCCTGCACTCCAGCTAATATGTGCCATGCCTTCTCAGTAAGCCTGGCTGTGCAAAGTGTGGACAAGTTTCATGATTTATTTGTACCTTCATTTCCAACTTTAAGAATAGAAATGATACTTATTTAACAAATAAACATGGGGATGAAAGTCAGCTGCTATATATGTAAAGAATTAATATAATCACTTTTCTTTCCCAGTTTTATGTTAAAAATATTAACATCATTACTCCTAGAAATGATGGAAAATGAAATAAATATGTGTTGGAATTACCAAGTATTGCGTAATTTTTAAATAAAAAAATCCATTTTCATTTTTCAGGAGAAACGAAATCATACTTGCCTAGATATTTAATAAAACTTATCTTTGAAATACACCATTGGAATATAATTGCTTGACAAGAGATGAGAAAAATCAGAGTAATTTCCAATGGCCTAAAATGTTATATTCATTAGTTGTGATGACTCATAGGTATCATTTTCCTTTCCCTTAAGAATGAAGAGACTCAGCCATCAGAAAGGATGAATACTTGCCATTTGCATCAGCATGGAACTGGAGGGTATTATGCTAAGTGAAATAAGTCAATCTGAGAAAGACAATTATCATATGGTTTCACTCATATGTGGAACATAAGGAATAGCGTGGAGGACCACAGGGGAAGGGAGGGAAAACTGAATGGAAAGAAATCAGAGAGGGACACAAACCATGAGACACTCTTAACTATAGGGAATAAACTGAGAGTCGCTGAAGGGGAGGTGGGGTGGAGGGATGGGGTAACTGGGTGATGGGCATTAAGGAGGGCACGTGATGTGATGAGCACTGGGAGTTATATGCAACTGATGAATTGTTGAACACTGCATCTGAAACTAATTGTGTGCTCTGTGTTGGCTAATTGAATTGAAAGAAAGAAGAAAGAAAGAAAGAAAGAAAGAAAGAAAGAAAGAAAGAAAGAAAGAAAGAAAGAAAGAAAGAAAGAAAGAAAGAAAAAGAAAGAAAAAAGAAAAAGAGATTCCACAGCACAAAGCAAAAACAAAAACAAAAAACTGTGAATACATTTTTAAAATCTTGGGTATTTATATTTTAGCTACATAAATTTTTTATTGATTAAAAAAAGGAATAAAGAGTCTTTCATTTTCAGATACTTTGTTTTTAATATCTTTTCCCAGGAAAACAATCATAAAGGAGGTTGGTGCAAAGCAATTAAAATTGCTTTGGTTATAAATTATCCCTCCAGAGACGATGATTTGTAGCGATACATCTGTTTTCACAAATAATGATCGTAATAACATTGCATTACTGAATTTTCTTCTATGTAAATATTTGTTCCAACCCCTGAGTTACTCCCACTAAAGCTTCCATTGATGTGTGCTGCTTAGAAACTTCAGTTTTTGATATGTCTCTGTTCTCTAGGTCCCTGACTGTTGCATGAGCTAGTGCACAATCCAAGGGATTTGTCAATTCTCAATTATTGTGTTTCATCTGCTGTATATTATTAAAGTATAATGCTTTGCCTCTGGCTGTTTTCTGTCCAAAGTTGTAAATCAATTCCAATCTCTAAATGGGAATATAAAAAAGTATCTACCTGGATTTACTTATGTATTAATATTAGCCCAGAGTCTTTGACTTCAAATAATTGGCAGTTATTCAGTCTAGCTCAAGCAAAGAAAAAAAAAAAAGAAAAGAAAAAAGGATTTCAGGCAATCCTCAGAGGACAGGAAAGACATCAAGAACTTTGATAGAATTCTTAACTTTCTTTAAGAACATCTCTCTGTGAAAACTGGCTTTCTCTGTTTCAAAATGCACATAAGAGAATATGGATACTCCTGAGGTCATGCAGAATTGAATTTATTGTTTCTTTGTTTCTATTCTCATTTTTCAAGAGAGGGAAAGTGGTTACCCCAATCCCTTCCCGGTGTTAAATGCTGGTCATTACACGGAGTCAAGACAAAACTTTCCTGTTGGAAAGCACCGGAAACGGTTTTATAAAAAGGCCAAATACTTTATATATTTATTAAATATATTTAACTATAAGCTGCCTGACAGAAAATGGGCCTTCTGGTTCTTCAAATACATATCTGCACTGTTAGTACTACATTTGGCCTCAATTTGAATCCGGGTCTAGAGTCCGAGATGGGAGCCTAAATAGATGTATTTTGTAATAATTGGTTCCTTTAGGAGAAAATACAAAAGACTTTGTGATCCCTCCTGCGATTCGCTTCCCTCGGGTACCTTTGGCGTGTACAACGGGTGCCTGTTCGAGACTGCTACTTCAATTCTCATGCACAAGCTCACTGAGCAGGGAGACAATCTGAAGCAAATGCCAAGAATGTATGTTACAAGAAAGCTGCGTGACTATTAGGCAAACACAATGTGCAATTCATTCCTCTTATTAATGAGGCACTTCCCCTTCAGGCAAATTATTTCACCCATGTATGATAATGAAGGGCTTCAATCAGATGCTCTTGACAAATTGGACACATTGTTGGACAGGTGGCACTGTCTTAGGAACAAACACGAGGCTTTTTCAGGAGAGCTTTCTCACAAAGCAGCCTGGAGAGAGAACACACAATTCCATCAGTCCCAGATTACCTGATGTGAAACTTCAGAAGGCCTCCTTATGGGACCAAAAAGACAAGAAGGTATTTGGGCAGTAAAGGAAAACTAAGATTTACAGAGAAGAACAAAGCCAGAGATGAATTTAATTAGTGGCAAGAGACATTGACAAGACATATAGTACAGAAAACAGACACTAGAAAGATTATCCTCTTGAACTTTTTCCTAATTTTTATAAAAATCTATAGTTAAAAGGTATAAAATTCAGAAAGATGATGTCAGTCATCAGTACAGAAAAGTAATCCTACCGAAAAAGCTTGGTTTTGGATCCACTGCTTTAAAAAACCCAGCACATTTAGAGCAAACATATTTCGATGGATTAAAATTTTTATGTCATATGAGCACCAGGATAAATTTAAGAAAATCATCTCTCCTATGATTTCAAATTTACCAGACGTTTTCCAGCAAAGTATTCTCTTTATTGTATAGCACCATTTAGAAGATGGGGAATGGATGGCAGTAGGACAAAACTGAAAGAAATATCTGAAATTTTACCAGTGGGGGAAGAAGATTGCAGTATCATAATACTTTAAAAAGAGAAGGGGGAGGGCGCCTGGGTGGCTCTGTCGTTTGGACATTCAACTCATGATTTCAGCTCAGGTCATGATCTCATGGGTCATGGGACCAAGCCCGTGTTGGGCTCTGTGCTCAGCAGGGAGTTTGCTTGAGACTCTCTCTCTTTCTCTCTCTGCCTCTCCCCACGCAAATAAATAAATAGATCTTTAAAAAAAGAGAGAGAAAAGGAAAGGGAGATGAAAGGAGGGAGGGAGGGAGGAAGGAAAGGAGGAAGGAAAGGAGAATAGAAAGGACTTAAGAGAAGGAGAAAGGAGTAGTGAAAATTTTGCCTTATTGCTATGAGGAGTCCCACAACCAATATCAATCTGGCTGCTTCTACATTTACTCTGTCCCATTTTATAAGATTTTATGGCTTTAATCACTTTAGGGAAGGAAGCATAATAAAAAAAGCAGTGTGATTTTCTAAATACACAGACTCCAGTAATTCCTATGAGATCTGTCTCAGGATTTTGGAATAGAGATCGTAACTACTTTATGAAAAGTATCCACTAAAGAGAGTTCATTTGTTACTTTGATTATTATGACCAGCATTACACTGTGCCAGAAGGTATCAAGGTGCTAAACCACAAAATGAACAGTGTTTAATATGTGCTTTGGCAGTCACGCAGACTCAAATTAGGATATTTAATTCAAATTACATTTTACCCATGTCTTTCATCCTACAATTCTGTCACTGTCACCACTGAGGTATAAAATACCGATTTTTTAGCTCATAGGAAATTTCAGCTTTACATCAAGGACAATGTTTAAATATCTTAAAGTCCAGTGTAAAGAAGCTAATATCCTTCCCTCTACCCGAACGACCTCACTCCTGGACAACATGAAGGAGAACTGACTCCACTCTATCCTGGCACAGAGAATTAATTCCCAGTGAAACAATGGTAAAATGAGAGGTTTCGACAATAACATTTTATCTTTCTTCTATGTGGTGTTATTACTGCTGGGAGATCACATTGGATCCAATCTTCCCAAGCTCTGAAGAAAACATTCTGCCACAAAATCTGTACCATCTTCCTACCTGACCTGGATGTTTTAGAACCAGAATCCTTGTTATGGGCTATACCACTGCTTCAGATGCAAATAGACTGTTCTATTTTCCTAATGCACAAATTATTATGTAGATGGGAAATGTTAAGAAACGATTTTTAGAAGACTATTGGTATTTTTTTTTAAGATTTTTTTATTTATTTGAGAGAGAGAGAATGAGAGACAGAAAGCATGAGAGAAAGGAGGGTCAGAGTGAGAAGCAGACTCCCTGCTGAGCAGGGAGCCCGATGTGGGACTCGATCCCGGGACTCCAGGATCATGACCTGAGCCGAAGGCAGTCGCTTAACCAACTGAGCCACCCAAGACTATTGGTATTTGTAGCAACTGGCTTCTGCACCGAATTAAGAGTACTTTGTGAGGGACAGTTATGTCTCATTTATTTTCGTATCTCCAACCTCTAGCCAAGCACGTGACATACAGTAAGAGCTCAACAAATACTGAAAACACAAATAGATACCAAATGAAGCATCATACGGGAAGAGGAGACCCTTTACTGTTCTCCCGTTAAACAGTGACACTTACAAGGGTACTTGAAGTCAAAATCCCAGAGTTAAGCCTGAGTTAATATGAAGAATTAATAAGGCATTCAAGCTAAACTTAATTACCATAACAATATATTACTAATGAAAGAGAACCTAATTGCTGAATAACTGGGAAATGTTTCACTAGATCGGGATGCATCAATGAAACAATGAAATGAAAAATTATATATTATAGATCCATGGAACTGTTAAAGAGTCTTCAATAACATGATATATCAAATTACTTCATGCCATACTTGAAGTCATATTCGCCTATTGCCTTTTTTCTAATTCATCTCTGCTGTCATGACCAGCTTTGCCTAAATTCCAACTGATTCTCTTAAGCTCAAGTTACCACAGTTTGTTTCATGTCAGTACAGCACCTCTTGCCTTCTGCAAGAGACACGGCTCACCACAAGACCTGCTCACACTTCCACGTGTGCAAGGGAGTGACTATCCTGTAGGACAAACTGTGACCTGGAGGAAGGAGTAGCTGCTGGATAAACTCTTTCCCCCTTCTCCCACATGATTAACAATCCCATGACATAGTTCATCGGCTCCTTGGCCAATGTTTCCATGAGACTAAATTGAAAATTTTATATTAGCTCCACCAGCTTCACTTTCTTTTCTCTTTATTCCTCCTCCCTGGAATTGTACTTCCTAATGAAAATAGTCCACACGAGACTTGGCCTCAAACTCTGTTTTCTGGAGAAACCAGGTAAGACATTTAAAATGGTCCTGAAAGAAGACTTCGAGGTCATGATTTTGGAGCTGGAATATCCAGTTTGGGAATGGTAGCAAACATTTTGGCTTCATATGCTGGGAATAATGTATACTTTCAAGATCTTTCCCCAGAGATGCATTACTCTTCTCTCCCCATTACCTTATAATCTGCCAGTTTTGTAAGGCAAAACCAGAAATACACAACAGCGGTCCTAGAAGAATTTCCTGTTGCAATTTATTTTGAAAAATAAAGCTAGAAACTGTAAATGGTGTTAGGCTGGTCATCATCACTCAGAAGTTCATTCAAAGAATACAGTTTTAAAATCAAATAACAAGTACTCAGTGAAATTGATGTTGGTTTCACAAACAAAATCAGACAAGACCACACAATTTTTTATTTCCATTTTTAACTTTCAGTGATTGATCTCAATTTGCCTGATACAGGAAATGGAAATATTCATGGGAAAAGAAAATATGGTGCTGTCTGTCAGAGAGAGAAGGAAATAGGGGGTAGATAGAAGGAGACTGAGGAAAAGAAGGGGCAGAATAAAATTAAAGAGGGACAAGGCTAGATCTCTGGACATGTGCATTGTGCAGCTGCAAGGGCCTGCACTTAGAGAGATTCCAAGTTGGGTTTAATGCCCAGCTGTCAGGGGCTTAACATTTTTCATTTTGTAACGAAGGGCCCCCACTTTCATTTGCACTAAGCCCCACAAGTTATATAGCTGGTCCTGGGGCACACAGATAAAGAAGAAAAGCTGGAATGGAAAGAAAGAAACATAAAATTTATTTTGCTCTAGTTAAGAATAAAGAAACTGGAGGTGAAATGGACTTTACACAGCAGGTGCTTGGTGGATATGGTGCAATACTGAGTTGTGTGTGATGGGGAGAGATGGAGAACCACAGATATCTGATGCTATTTCATTGTCATTAATTAAGTGTTCAACGAGGCTTATCTGTGACACTCTCCTAGTTCTTCCAGACCCCATGGCATAGAGAAAAATGTAAACAAATATGCAAAACCAATACGGGAAATAAATGTGAACACTGAAGCTGGGAGAGTACATGTGCGAGGGACAGGGGTTTTCAGTGTTTCCTCCTTCAAAGAATGAGACCTGGGGCACCTATGGTACATCGGAATCAATGACCCGGATGAGTTCAGGGGAGGGGTGAAAGAGTAAATTAAAGCGTTTTTATATTACATAATGCTGCTGCATTAAAATGTCAAAAATCCAACCTGAAATAAATCTACCACATGCAAATTTTTCTTAAAAACTGGGTTATATTATAACCTTTTCTTTGTGCCACATACTGTCATAGACTCTGGGAAATTGGTGGTAAACAAGACAGAACATAGTACCAGTCCAAAGAGAGCCTACTTATACAAGTAACTACCTTATTAAAATTGTAGTAACTGCTTTGAAGAATATATAATGAGTTACAAAAATATATATATTGGAAGCCTAATCTACTAGGAGGCTTCTTAAATAAGTGGCATTCAGGTTGAGATGAATAGGGGTTAGCCAGGCATGAGGTAAAGGAATTAAGGAAGCATTTCAGGCACATTTCTTTTGTTTCCTGTTGTATCTTACCACCTAGGATAGTGCCAGGCACATAGTAGATACTCAATAAATATTTACTGGATGAATGAATGATTGAATGATATGTCCTAGGATAGTTGGAAAAGCCCTAAGCCAAAAGGTTCATGTTAGAAGCAAGCCTTCAAAGACTAAGCAGATTGTAGTCACTAACAAATACACGTGGAAATAAATTTCAAGAAATGGTGTGAAAAGCACCATTAATCAAGTACTAAGGTCTGAAACAGCTTAAACCATTCCTGCTCATAACCACCATCTTCAGAGTCCAGCAGCTTTTCACAGCCCATACATTAAAGAAGTGAACAGTTTAAAAAGTTGTATATCACCCACATAGATGCTATGCAACTCTAAGTAATGGATCATCCTTTATATAAACCAGCTCAATCATAGTAATTCCATTTACCTCTGAGTAAACTGTCTCAGGCATTGCTTATGAATGGTTAAGACTTATATAGACATGTTTTTCTTTTATTTTCTTTCAGTCTAACGTAGGCTGACCACTGACCAAGACAGAGTTTTGGTATTGCATAATTCTTAAATCACTTTGCTGAATTGTTTAACTTGGACAGAAATTTAAAGCCTAACACAAACTCATGTTGATGAGTGATTCAGGATTGTCCCCTTTTCTTTTCTATGATTCCATTGTCTCCACTAAAGAATTGCCCCACCCACAGAGTCAATTTTCTGAGTGACTTCAGTCCCTGCAATTGAAAGAAAAGAGAAATTGGAACCCTATTTAAATTATTGTTTGCTTTCAGACTTTATAATCACTTAAATGAGAATTTCCTGTTTGAACCATCCAATCTTGCTGTTTCTAAGTGAACACAGTATAATTTGAAATATTAATTTTGTTAAAAATAAATAAATAGGGCGCCTGGGTGGCTCAGATGGTTAAGCGTCTGCCTTCGGCTCAGGTCATGATCCCAGGGTCCCGGGATCGAGTCCCGCATCGGGCTCCCTGCTCCTTGGGAGCCTGCTTCTCCCTCTGCCTCTCTCTCTCTCTCTCTGTCTGTCATGAATAAATAAATAAAATCTTTAAATAAATAAATAAATAAATAAATAAATAAATAAATAAATACATTTATTTTGTTAATTGGTATTCTTTGCTGCCTTTCATATATAATAAATAATAAATACCAGCAAGATCTATATAAAATCAAAATGTCTTTTAATCATTTATTTGATGAATAAGTTATTAACAAATAGGTTATTTGTTATTACATGTACTGGGTGCTCCTGAAGACAAGAACTATGTCTTATACATTACTAAGGTATTTTAAATTCAGTTTTACTGTGTTTGATACACACTCATTTCCTATCTACAGCCTATTTTTTCATTGAACAACTTTTTAAAATCTACTTTCAGGGGCACCTAGGTGGCTTAGTCAGCTAAGTGCCCAACTCTTGGTTTTGGCTCAGGTCATGATCTCAGGGTCCTAAGATCTAGCCCAGCATTGGGCTCCATCATCAGTGGAGAGTCTGCTTGAGATCCTCTCTCTCCTTCTCCTTCTACCCTTACCCTCCCTCTAAAATAAATAAATAAATCTTTTTAAAAATCTACTTTTATTTACCCCCTTTTTTTTTTTTTTTGGTGCCAGGCACCACATTTGCATGAACTCACTGATTAAATGAGTCTATACAAATAAAGTTCTAAAAATTATATTGGGTATAGAATAAGCACTCAATAATATTGGCTATTAATTTCTCACTCAGGCTGCACATATATAATGGTATCTTACAAGGTAGGTATTATTATCCCACAGTGCAAAGGAGGACACAGTGCTCCATGAGGTAAAGCATGAAGCAACTTGCCCAAAGGGACCCAGCCAGTATGTGTCTGAAATCAGGTGTGTCTCCTCTTGAGCAACTGCCTCTCACCACACATGATTTCAGAATATTCTTGGACCAGGTTTTGCAGGTCATTAAACAATATGTATGCACTGAAAATTCAGAAACTTAAGCCCAGTTCAGACATTGCATAATGTAGAGTCCGTGTGGACAGAATATTAACTTGTTCTTGAGGAAGTGAAGTCATCAGGATAAAGGAACACAGTATGCAGAAACTGCCATAAAACCAAAGGAGAATCCAGCATGTGTGGCCCGTCTCATAGCACAAACCATTCGAGAGGGCTCATTCCTCCAGCGCATTTACTAAGTACTAGCTTCGTACGAGGCCCTGTGCTGACACACAGGCAACCAGACAAAATCAGGTATGATGGGGGTGCAAACTGCCCTTGTGAAGCAGGTACTAATAGCAAAACAGACCAAAATAAGCAAATAACTACAAACTGGGATATGTTGCGTGAAGAAAGCAAACAGGATGCTGAATAACACTTTGTTAGGACTATAAATGTTCAGTCCTTGTAGCTTTCCAATTTGCATGTTAACTTTTCAAAGATAATTAATGCTGTCCACAACCACAAAAGGTATATCATAAGTGAGTAGAAACTGTCTCATTAAGTACAATGATATTTTTAAATTATTTTTAAAAATAAATATAGGGCACCTGGGTGGCTCAGTCAGTTAAGCATCTGCTTTCGGCTCAGGTCATTCCCAGGGTCCTGGGATTGAGCCCCAAGTTGCATTCCTTGCTCAAGGGGAGCCACTTTCTCCCTCTCTCTCTGCCCCTACCCCCCCACACTCATTCTCTCTCTCTCAAATAAATAAAATAAGATCTTTAAAAAATTCATTAATATAATCCATCTTATTCATGGGTTAAAAACAAAACACCATGTGATCTTAAGAGATTCAGAAAAAAAATCCATAAAATATATCATCGCTACATAACAAAAACTCAGCTAGATTTCAATAAGTGACTTATCTTAACCTGATGAAAGATATACCTAGAGGAGTGGTCCTCAAACTATCATTTGTCTGAGAATAACCTGGGGGAGGGCTTATAAAAACACAGATTTCTGGGATCGTCCCCTTTCCCTCAGTAGTGGAAGGGGCCCTGTGTGGAGCTCAAGAATTTGAATTTCTAACCAGTCCCCAGGAGATGTTGATACTGTTGGTCCACAACACTCACCATACACTTAGAGCCGCTAGCCCATACTCCTAATGATAAAAGAGCAGAAGCATTCAATATGAAGTCAGGATCAAAACAAGAATTCTCAATTCCACTTTATCATTTAGAGTCTGAAGCATTCAATATGAAGTCAGGATCAAAACAAGAATT
>NW_023270757.1:7439940-7455631 GCF_011800145.1 Mirounga leonina | reverse complement strand
GAGTCTGAAGCATTCAATATGAAGTCAGGATCAAAACAAGAATTCTCTATTCCATTTTATCATTTAGAGACTCTAAATAGAATGATATGAAAAGGGGCACCTGGGTGGCTCAGTCGGTTAAGCGACTGCCTTCAGCTCAGGTCATGATCCCAGGGGCCTGGGATCAAGCTCGCTCAGGCTCCCTGCTCAGTGGAGAGTCTGCTTTTCCTTTTCTCTCTCCCTCTGCCTCTCCCCCTGCTCATGGTTGCTCTCTCTCAAATAAATTTTTTTTTATTTTAAAAAGAATAAGAAAAGTAAAAGTATGAAGAGGTTCAAAAAATGAAAAACAAAAATGAAAACATCTGTCTTTATTTGCAGGCAATATGCTGAACCACATACACAATCCAAAACAGGCACTTAATAAATAAAACACTCAATGTGTGTGTGTGTGTGTGTGTGCTTCTATATACCAGCAAGAACCAATCAAAAAAGTAATTAAATATGTTTTATATAAAAATGCCTCAAAAATTAAACTACTTGGGGATATAGCAAAAAAAATGAGTGGAAAATCTATATGTAAAAGGTTTTAAAAATTTACTAAAGCATACAAAAGACGACCTATCAAAGTGATGGAGACATAGGCAATATTAATGATGTTTTTAATCTATGAATTTAATTAATCAAAATTTAAAGCAACACCAACCAATATCTCAATAGGGTTTTTCAAAGAATGTACGAGTTAACCTTAAAATCATTTGGAAGAATAAAGAAACCAAAATGTAAGAAAGTTTGGACAAGGAGTTAGAAGGAAATATATAAATTATAACCATGGTTATAAACAGATAGACCAATGGATCAAAATAGAGAGCCCAGACACACACACATACATAAATGAGAACTTTATATCTGAAAGAGTAGCATTAGAAAGTGCTGACTTTTTCAATACATGATGGAAAAAAGCCTTATAAGGAGTAAAATTTAAAACTTATGAAAGAAAAAAATAATACAATACTTTTATCAGCTTGGCTTAGGGAAAGTTGTCCTACATAAGATACAAAAAATACTAATCACAAATTTAAAATGACATTTTCAGTAACATACATTTCAAACTTCAAAACAAAAGACCCATAAGCAAAATTAGGAGTCAAGCAAAAGTGGTGAGTCAAGATTATTTAAATAAATATAACTGACAAAAGTATTGCAACCAGAATTCTAACTAATCAACAAAAAGAAGACAAGCAACAAGAAAAATCATCAAAGGCTATGAACAGCCACTTGACAGAATAGGAAACCAAGATGGTCAATAAACTTGTGAAATGATATTTCCTGGTAGTGAGGGAAACAAATAAAATAACAAAAGATAATTTCCTACCCCTCCGATTTATGAAACTTTATAAAAAGCCTAGAAATCCCAGGTGTTGGAGAGGGTGTGAAGAAATGGTATCTCTCTCATCCTGGTAGAAATATAAATTGGTCCAGACATTTTAAAGAGCAATTTGGTTTTGTCTTTTGCGCACATCCAAGAGAAATAAATCAATGCTGACATACATGTAAACAATGATAAACTAAAGAATGTTCCATGCAGTACTAATAGCAATAGCAAATATAATGAAATAATTTGTTTTCATCGATAGGGGGATGGACAAATCATGGGGAAATCACATAATGAACAATTCAAATTGTTCTCCACTAAATATCCCTACTAGCATTGACAAATATGGTCTCGAGTTGGGGGGAAAGGTCACATTCCAAAATCAGAACATTGGGAGATGTTTTGAAAACCCATAAATTAATACAACATATTTAATGTAATAAAAATATGACAATCAGAACTAGAGGGTTACCCATCCACTTCAGAATAGTGGTACAATTTGGGAGAGGGAGGGTAAGCTCAGGCATCCATCTGTATCCCCAATATAGGGCCTTATAAAGTTTGCATTTATCAGCCAGCTTACCATGAAGGCGCGTTAGTAAAGACTGTAGTGACTCAAATAAATAAATAATTCCTTTCTGCTTTACTGATGATGGTGACTCGATACACTTTTAAAAAGATCTCAGCTCTTTTCTCTTAGAAGTTTCTTTGGGAAAATTCAGTGAAGCAGAACCCGTCCATAACCACTAAAGCTGGCAAAGTGCCTTGATGAAAATTATTACCATATTGTGATGATGTGTTAATCTAATTGCAAGAAAATGTCATTCTCTTAAAGGAAATATTTGGTTTCACCAGCCTGTAAATTTGTATTAGCTATTCTAAGTCACTGGTTCAAACTGAACTCCAGTACCTGGTTCATAATAATTAACTGCAGATAAATCAGTTTGAATCACAGTCATTTGGCTATCCTCTCCAAGAGACACTGTTAATATTAAAATACTCAATGGTACCTGCTTAGCATGTTTGCCTTCATATGCTATTTCCAGTTTCTTTGTAAGTTTGCCAAGTGTTTTCAAATGAGTCCCCTGGGAAAATGACCTATCAGTAATTTTTTCCTGCATTTTCTCAGGCTGATAGGAGAGCGGTTCTTTGATCGTGCTGAGGGTTGCACTCCTTAGTTTTCTAAGTACAGAGAAACCTTATGTTTGTGCAGCTAGGCAGAGCATGGTGCCAGCACTGGATATTTTTGGGTCTTACATAAAGCTGAAAAGCTGAAATCACGATCTGCAGGTTAGGGGAATAGAGAATGTCTCAATGTTTTAACTAAAATTATGCTAGGCTCTTTATTCTTCATCCTTTAGAATTTTATCCTTTCATACTTTGCTCTTTTCCATTACTTTTCTCAACCAAACCTTCTTCCCTTCCCACACAATCCCTCCTCCCACCCACCCGCTTTCACAAAAGTACACAGAAAATCATTATGGGTCTTTCGCAGACAAGGGAATATTTTGTTTCCATTATCTGAGGTAAAAATCTGATAGTAATAAAGTCATCATTTTCAGTGAGCTAAGATAAAAGTCATCCTTTTTTCTTTGTTTCTTAGAGTGGTGGGAGAACAAATGTTATATAGAAGTGTCACACCCTTACAATGATGGAAAACATTAGAGGAATGGATTCCACATCAGGAAATCTAGAGAGGAAAAATCCCTTCCTTTGGGATGGTGTTAAGTTTCTTTTTCCAGGGAGGGCAAAAGATCCACTAATTAATATGAAAGCAAAGCCAGGATGCCTGTGACAGCAATGAAGTTCATCCATTTATTTTCTCCTAGGCAGAGAAAGAAATCTGACAAATTAATTCTAATTGGGGAGGGGGTCAGATTTAATATTCTGAATGGATTTCCCTATAATTTGAGTATCTTTATATTTAGAAATAAAGCAATTTCAATTAAAAAGGTGTATAATTTTTTGACTCTGATCTCTCATAACATCATTGAGAATTGGTTTCCCCACCTGTGAAATGTGGCTGGTTTTTCCTGCCTTAGATAATCATTCCAAAGATCAGCTGTTGGGAGAAAAAGAGCTGATGTAGGAGAGGAAAATTCAAACATATATAGGCATTTAGGAGGTCATTGCAATGTGATTATCAAGATGAGAGGAGGGTGGGCTCAGTTAGATTTGGGATGAGCAAGTATACTCACAAAGGTGTTTCATTTCATTTCTTAAAAAATTGTTAAGACTTTGCCAAAAGAAAAAAAAATACGTAAGTCTCTGACATTTCCCAAATGATACTCTGCATTAATAAAAGAATGGGCTCTGGTTTCAGGCATCCTAAAGAGTTTGAAATTACCTCAAAATACAGGATTCTACCTGGTTCGTAAGTAACTTGGGGAAGTTACTTCATTTCTCCTTTTCCGCAGCTTTATTGATATGTAATTGACACAGAACATTGTATGAGTTTGAGGTGTGCCAATGTGTTGATTTGATACGTTTATAAATGGCAAAATGATTACCACCACGGCATTAGCTATCACCTCCATCCCATCACATAGATACCACTTCTTTTTTTGTGGTGAGAACATTAAAGATCTACTCTTAGGAACATTCAAGTAGATGATACAACATCATTAGCTATAATCACCATGCTGTACATTAGATCCCCTAATTTGTTGATTTTTTAAATGGATTGTATCCTCTGACCAATATCTCCAATTTCCCCCACCTCCCTGGCCCTGGTAACTACCACTCCATTCTGTTTCTCTGAGTCTGTCTTTTTTAGATTCCACATATGAGTGATATCATACAGTATTTGTCTTTGGATGCCTGACTTGGGAAGTTACTTAATATCTTTCAGTCTTAATCTCCCCCAGATGATAACATTGTAACATAATGTTTCTACACTGAAATGGAATGGTAATAATACTATATCCCCCTAGGGGCGCCTGGGTGGCTCAGTCGGTTAAGCGACTGCCTTCGGCTCAGGTCATGATCCCAGAGTCCCGGGATCGAGTCCCGCATCGGGCTCCCTGCTCGGCAGGGAGTCTGCTTCTCCCTCTGACCCTCCTCCCTCTCATGCTCTCTGTCTGTCATTCTCTCTGTCTCAAATAAATAAAAATAAAAAAAATAAAAATAAATACTATATTCCCCTAGAGTGCTTGTGAGACTACCACAGTACACCATGTATGCACATCTTAACTCAATAAATATTATTTGTTGTTCTTGCCTCATAAGAGTGCTTTGTAATAATGTTCCACACAGATGTAAGGAGTGTTTGGTTTGTTTAGCTATCATTCACTGTATGACATTTAAATAATAAATTACAAATATCAAATTTTCGAAGTTCACTTAAATCAACCACTTCTAGTGTAGAGATGGAGAGACTTTTTTTAACTACTATAATTATCTTACATGCAGATAAATATTTATTTAATTATTATATTCTTGTGGGATACATTCCTGTGAATACTACCAACAAAAAGGTATTCTATTACGGCGCAAGTAATTTCAGAACTATATAACAGAAATATTCATATGGACTCGTGTTGTTTTCTATAAA
This sequence comes from Mirounga leonina, assembly GCF_011800145.1. Classification (NCBI taxonomy): domain Eukaryota; kingdom Metazoa; phylum Chordata; class Mammalia; order Carnivora; family Phocidae; genus Mirounga; species Mirounga leonina. The sequence continues at coordinate 7,450,727 of NW_023270757.1, read as the reverse complement.
AATATAAATAACTCACAACTCATATGTTAGTCATTTCTGCATTTTACATTGGTTTTATGGATTTTAATATTTAAATAATACATTGTTTAGCTTTGCCTCTTTGCAACTTTAAAATGGAATCACATTGTATATATTTTCTATCTACTTCTCCCACTCAACACTATGTTGATAGAATTCCATGTGGATGTGTGTAGCTGTAATTTCTTCATTTTCCTTGTAATACAGCATTGCAATGTATGCATATACCATGATTTATTTATCCAATCTGTATTAGAAGCACATTTGCCTTGTTTCCAGTTAGGGCTATTGTATCGGAGTTGCTCTGAAAATTTCTGTGTAAGTTTCCAGGTAAATGTGAATAAGAATTCCTCTAAAGTATGGTTCAAGAGTGGAATTCTAGGGTCATAAAGAATGCATATCTTCAAATTTGCTGGAAAATGTCAAACTATTTTCCAAATTGGCACTGCAGCAGATGAGAATTCTCCATCTTCCACTTCCTCAACAACATCTGATATGGTCAACCATTTTTTTATCCAGATCCATACCATGTCCATATCCAGATCCATGTAGAGGAATCTTTTCAGAACTTTAATTGGATCCCACCCTTGCTTTCAACTCTTCAGTGGATCCCCTTACTGTCAGAATAACATCGCAAATCTTTGGTCTAAACTACAGGGCCATGCTTTATCTGATGCCAGTTATTAGGCATTTAAATTTTTCCAGCTCTATGGGTATATAGGTGTATGCTATAATGGTTTTTGATTTGCATCCCCTGATTACTAACTAACATGAATACCATTTCCTTAGTTTATTGGCTATTAGTACTTTCCCTTTTACAAAGTACCCGATTATATCTTTTGATTGGTTTTCTGTTGGGCTGTTTATCTGATTCTTATCCCTTTATATGAATTCTTCTTTATATTTCAATAATTCATGGTTATAGATTATACATGGTTTTATATGGTTATACATGGTTGCGATAATCTCTTTGTGACTCTTATTTTCAGTTTCTTTATGGTTTCTTTGGTGAAGAGAAGTTTTTAATTTTGATGTAGTTAAATTTATTAGTCTTTCCTTTATTGTCTGGATTTTGTTTCAGAAATCATGAGGATATAAAAATATTCTTTTATAATAACTGCTAAAATTTTTATAATTTTGCTTTTCACATTTATAATTCAAAGTCACCTGCAATGGATTTTTTTGTGAGGTAGTGATCTAATTTTATTTTTTCTTATATGTATAATCAATTGTTCCAGTTCCACTTATTGAAAAGTCCAGGTTTTCTCCACTGATCTACAGTACCTGCTCAGTGAAACTCCAAATGTCTCTTTTGCATCTAACTTTTATTGGATTCAATTTTCCACTCATTTGACAATTTTTATATCCCTGCACTAATATATAGTCCTAATTACTAGGGCTTTCTTAAGTCTTCATGTGTGGTAGGGTCAGTTACCCAGTTTGGTCTTCAAGAGTGTCTTGATGTCTTCAGCCCTTTGTAGTTCCATAAGTGTTTCATTTATTTTGCCAAATTCCGTTGAAAGGATAAAAATTCTAAATGTTTTTGCTCTATAGATCAATTAGGGAAAAACTGAAACAATATTGAGTCTTCCATTCCATGCATATGATACATCTATTTTTTTAAAATGTATTTCAATAGAGTTCTGCAAGTCTTTCCATACAGAATTTGGAAATGTTTTGTTAGATTTATTTCCAGGTACTTTATGTTTTGATGATAATATAAATGGTATCTTTAAAAAATATATTCATTTTCACCCTGTTGCTACCATATTAGAAAAACAACAGATTACTGTACATTGATTTTTTATCTACACATTTGAACATTTATTTCTAACAATTTATTCTTTGGGGATTTTTATTCTTTTGGACATACTATGCATCGTCTGCAATTAATGATACCTTTGTTTCTTCTTTTTTTTTTTTAAATTCTTGCATCTCTTATTTATTTTCTTTGCCTTACAGAACTGGCTCAGACCTCCAGTACAATATTAAATATAAATAGTGATAAAAACCATCTTTGTCTTTTTTGGGTTCTAAAGAGTAGAGTTTGGGTTACTTACTATTAAATATCATGTTTGTATATGAATAGATGTTGAACTGTGTATGAAAGGCTTTGAAGGGCTAATATTAAGATGATTTTTTTACATCCAAACTGTTCATTTCTATTTCCTAATTTTATTTATTTATTGTTTTTTTTTGTGAATCTCTGTTATTTATTTTTCTTATTGAGATGTAATTGACATTGTGTAAGTTTAAGGTATACAATGCATTGATTTGATACATTTATATATTGCAATATGATTCCCTCCTTAGGTTTGTTAACCCCTCTCTCACATAACATAATTATTATTTCTTTTTTTTTTGTGGTGAGAACATGGAAGGTCTCATCTTTTAGCAACTTTAAAGTATATAATACAATATTGTTGACTGTAACCACTAAACTATGTATTAGGTCCCCAGAACTTATTCTTCTTCTAGTTGCATGTTTGTATCCTTTGACCAGCTATGTTATTTTTAAATGCATGAAAAAATATTCATTTGTTCATTGAATAAATATTTATTGATGTCTAGCATGTACCAATCACTATTTCCATGCTAGAAACACTGGCTAAAAAATAAAAACCTTGTTCTTAGGAAGTTCACATTCTAGTAGGAAAGACAGACAGATGACATTAGAAATAAATAATATTATGTTAAGTACTTTGAGAAAAAAAAAACAGTCAAGCTAAGTAAGGAGAAAGAGAGTAACAGGAATCTGCTTCAGAGAGTGTGGTCAGGGAAAGCCTCTTTGAGGAGGTGACATTTGAATGAATGAGGGAGTGATCCCTGGGAAGATCCAGGGAAGGGCATTCCAGGTGAAGAGAATATCAGATGTAAAGGTTTGAAAAGGCCAGTTGGAGAAACGAATGCGTTTGCACCAGAGTCCAAGGGTTGGGAGTGTAGTAGAGAATGGGACAAAGGCAGTCGGCACAGATTACATAAAGCTTTAAAAGTCATCATTTCCTAATTTTTGAATAAATTTTGTATTCTTGGGGAAAACACAACTTGGTCATAATGTATTATTACCTTTGTTCTACACTGCTGGATCCAGTTTGTTAATATTTCATTTCAGCATTTTACAGTTATGTTCATTAGGGAATTGGACATGAACTTTTTTATTCATGCTCTCCTTGTTTGTTTTGGCATTAGTGTTCGGTATGCTAGCTTTAAAAAATGGATGGGGAGGAAAAGGATATTTCTGTCTTTCTCTATATTCTCCAATATTGAGATTCTTTCTTTCTTTAGCACGTAACACAATGCTACGGCAGTCACATGACCCTTGTGGCATCCACAGATCTCGTTTCCTTTTCTACCTGGCACACAGCTAGGTTACATTTCCCTGCTTCCTCGCAGTTATGTGGCGCCATGGGACTAAGTTCCGGCTGATGGACTGGGGTCTACGTTATGTGAGTAAATGAGATATTGTATATAAAAGTGTTTTCTTATAATGAGTATTCACATCTGAGACATCATTTTTTAAGAAAACCTTCCTCATTTTTTAGTGATGGATAATAATATAAACAATAAATGGTAGTTATGTGGGTTAAAATTTGTGTGTAAAGGACCTAGAACAATAGAAGCCAACTTTATGTTTAATAAATATAAATTGTGACTATCATGTAATACAATAATGATATTTTGATAACAATACTATTATACTTTTCAGAGATTTAACTCTGAATTTACATTCCATATTAAAAAAAAACAAATCTATAACGTCAGTTTCCAAAAGAAATAAAATGGAAATAAAGTAAGAGAAATTATGGAAAATCAAGTCTTTGTGATTAAAAGTTACTCTAGACAACTATCACCCAAATATTCCAAATATTTTGAATTGGCTAAAATGGACAAAAATGTGGTTGTGGAAGCATTTTGTTCCATTCTTCTTCAGGCTCAAAATGGTCAAGAGCAATAGTAGAAAAAGTAAGGTGGTCAGCCTCTGCACCCTTCTGTGCAAGGTTCCCTTCTGTCCTGCTAAGATACCAAGGATCTGGGAAACTTCTGGATCTTTCACAGCCTGGAGGGTCTCCCAGATCTGGGAGTGGTCACCTCCTCTGTTCCATTCAGAGCAATACTAGGTTGATTTAGGCAGGAACAATAACATTCTCTCTATACGTTCTGTTCTCCTGACATATAAAACCAGCCTACTTTGAGAACCTCAAAGATAGCCTTTGAAGAAAAAAAAAAATGAGGTACAAATGAGGTAAATATGGTGACTATGTTTATATGAATCCCAGATACTGCAAGAACAATTTTTTTCATTCGTTTTCATAAGCCACTGCCCAGCTGGTTGTGTTTTTGGATAAAATAGAATCTGTGTTAGGCCACATGGTATATAAGCAGGTAGGATATGGGTCTGGCTTCCATGGTTTGGTCAACTAGATTGGTTTAGTGAGAGTGATGATTATTTTTTTTTAAAGATTTTTTATTTATTTATTTGAGACAGAGAGAATGAGAGAGAGAGCATGAGAGGGGGGAGGGGCAGAGGGAGAAGCAGACTCCCCGCCGAGCAGGGAGCTCGATGCGGGACTCGATCCCGGGACTTCAGGATCATGACCTGAGCCGAAGGCAGTCGCTTAACCAACTGAGCTACCCAGGCGCCCGAGAGTGATGATTATTGACATGATAGGAACATGGTAAATGGTCAGGGAGGAAATGTGGACATTGGTAAAGAACACTAGGCTTGGAATCTGTGAAAATAAAATAAATAGATCCCATTCTTACTAAATTTCATTGTAAACTTCTGTATAATTGTAATATTTCTTCACTCCTAAAATTGGGTCATTAGTAGGCCTCCGTACCTTACTGGTTTACAGCAAGGAGCAATAGGATAAAGAAAAGCTCTGTAACCTAGGGAGGCCCAGACACATTAGGGGACAAAGAAGGATCATGTGATAGCTGAAACCACCTGGACAAAGATCCGGTCTAGCAGAAAACTGGCTTTGTGAAACAATTAGCTTATGAGGTTTATGTAAATATAAAAATACGCATAACATATTATACATAGTACCAGGGTGACACAAGTAAATCGGATTGGTTATTTTGTGGCAGTCAGCTATATAGTGTTCCAATATACTCTAAGTTCTGGGGCTAAAATCAATGTTCTTTTCAATGTGACCTGTTCCAAACAGCCTCTGATGTGAACACTCAGTGAAATGCTAATATTGATGTGCCTTGGTAATTTACTTACTGCTAAAAATAAAAATGCCTATTTTCCTTATCAATGATGAAAATGAGACAAAAGAGCCACAAGCCCTTTACTGTTAAGATGAGTTAGCCTTCGATGATGAAAAGACCTCTTAGTTTCCACTCGTTTTAGAAATGTTTGTAAAAAATATAGAAATGTATGTAAAGTAAATGAGGGGAATCAGTACATGGGTTGGAGAAGCCCAGAAAGGATGTTTCAAATCAAAAAAGAACCTAAACATCAGGAAGAACATAAAAATTTCTCATAACACATATAATATATTGTCACTGTAAGAAGACAAAAATATACAGAAGAAATATAAACTTATATATAATAATCACACTTTGCCCTCAGAGTTAGCTATTTCTTAATATTTTGAGCTATATCTTTCTAGACAGACAGTTGACAGAGGCCAATACAACTCAGCAGCCTTTCCTTCTGGAGGAAACAGGAGACCATGGAGCATGTGCCCAAGGTCCTGGCTTTTCAGGACATTGCCCAAGGGACTGGTTTCCATTCCACCAGTGGCAGAGTGCTGATGGGATTCTAAATGTCCTGGGCCACTAAGAACAAAAAAGAACTGAGTGGTACTGCTCCAGAGGACCCATGGTACAGCAGACAGACACCAACAGAACAAGAGATTATGAGATCCTGAAAAAAAAAAAAAAAAAAACAAAACACTAGAAACCAGAAAATCCCTCTAATTAGGAATCTGCATGCACAAGTGCAAAGAAGACATATCCACAGAAAAGGTTCGAGAGGCGCAAACATCAATAGCTGGGCATAATGTCTTTTTCCTTGTATGAAGCCCATCCCTAAAGACTGGGAGAGGTGGCTGTTTTTTTTCACATGTGTGGATACCAAACCCAAATTACAAGGAACACACACACACACCAGGGGAAAATAGCCCAATCAAAAGGGATAAGACAATCCCCAGCAACCAACCAAAAGAAATTGAGGTATATGAACCACGTAAAAAGAATTAAAAACTGTCATAAACACGCTCAGAGAGCTCTGGAAAATGATACATGAACAAAATGAGAATTTCAACAAAGAGAAAGAAAATATATTTTTTAAAGAATCAAACAGAAATTCTGTAGTTGAAGAACGCAATAAATGAACTGAAAAATTCACTAAAGGGGTACCACAGTAGACATGATCAAGCAGAAAAACAAATCAGCAAATTTGAAGATAAGTCATTTGAAATTATCCAGTAAGAGGAAGAAGAAAAAAAAAAAAAAGAATGTCAGAGTGAAGAAAGGCTAAGAGATGAATGGAATACCATGATATAGACCAATATATACATTCTGGGAGTCTCAGAAAGAGCAAAGAGAGAGAGAGAAAGAGACAGAAACCTTATGTAAAGAAATAATGGCTAAAAACTTCCCAAATCTAAAGAAGGATATGGACATAAGGATTTGAAATCTCCAACAAATCTCAAATAGGCTGATCCCAAAGACGTCCACACCAAAGCACATTATAATCAAATTGTCAGAATTATAAAAGCAAAATTATAAAAGAATCATAAAATTATAAGAAAAAAGTGCATACTAGGGAACCCTATAAGATTATCAGTGGATTTGTCAGCAGCAACTTTACAGGTCAGGAGATAGTGGGATGAGGGGTTCCTAGGTGGCTCAGTCAGTTAAGTGGCTGCCTTAGGCTCAGGTCCTGATCTCGGGGTCCTGGGATTGGTCAGGCTCCTTGCTCAGTGGGAAGTCTGCTTCTCCCTCTGCTCCTCCCCCCTGTTAGTGCTCTCTCTTTCTCTGTCTGAAATAAAATCTTTAAAAAAAGAGAGAATGGGATGATATATTTGAAGTGCTGAAATTAAAAAAAAAAAAACTGCCAACTAACAATACTAGGTGGAGCAAAACTGTCCTTCAAAAATGAAGGAGAACTGGACTTTCTTAGATAAATAAAATCTAAAGGAGTTTACCACAACAACTTACAAGAAATGCTAAAGGGAGTCCAAGTTGAAATGAAAAGATGCTAAGCAGCAATACAAAGCATACGAAAGTATAAAGTTTGTACATAATACTAAATATATTTATATATATATTAATATAACATAAATATATTTAGTATATATTTAGCAATATAGTAAATATTTTGGTAAATATATACAGTAAAGGAAAATATAAAAATGTATTCTGACAAGTCAGAAAACTATATTATTGTAATGGTAGTGCATAAATCACTTTTTTCTTTCTTTTCTTTTTACTTTTTTATTTAAATTCATTTTAATTAACATATACTGTATTATTAGTTTCATAGGTATTATTATTAGTGATTCATCAGTTGCATAAAACACCCAGTGCTCATTACTTCCAGTGCCCTCCATAATGCCCATTACCCAGTTACCCCATCCCCCCCAACCATCTCCCGTCCAGTAACCCTCAGTTTATTCTCTATAGTTAAGAGTCTCCTATGGTTTGCCTCCCTCTATTTTCATCTTATTTTATTTTTCCTTCCCTTCCCCTATGTTCATCTGTTTTGTTTCTTAAATTCCACATATTAGTGAAATCATATGGTATTTGTCTTTCTCTGACTGACTTATTTCATTTAGCATAATACACTCTAGTTCCATCCATGTCATTGCAAATGGCAATATTTCATCCTTTTTTGATTGCTGAGTAATATTCCATTGTGTGTGTGTGTGTGTGTGTGTGTATACACATACCACATCTTCTTTATCCATTCATCAGTTGATGTATATTTGGGCTTTTTTCATAATTTGGCTATTGTTGATAGTGCTGCTATAAACATTGTGGTGCGTGTGCCCCTTCGAATCACTATGTTTGTATCCTCTGGATAAATACCTAGTAGTGCAATTTCTGAATCATCAAGTAGCTCTATTTTTAACTTTTTGAGGAACCTCCATACTGTTTTTCAGAGTGGCTGTACCAGTTTGCATTCTCACCATCAGTGCAAGAGGGTCCCCCTTTTCTCTGTATCCTCACTAATATCTGTTGTTTCCTGAGTTGTTAATTTTAGCCATTCCGACTGGTGTGAGGTGGTATCTCATTGAGGTTTTGATTTGAATTTCCTTGATGCCAAGTAATGTTGAACATTTTTTCATGTGTCTGTTGGCTGTTTGTATGTCTTCCTTGGAGAAATGTCTGTTTTTGCCTTCTGTCCATTTCTTGACCAGATTTTCTGGCTTTTAGGTGTTAAGTTTGATAAGTTCTTGATAGATTTTGGATACTAGCCCTTTATCTGATAAGACATTTGCAAATATCTTCTCCTATTCTGTCAGTTCCTAAAAGGGAAGTTTTGTTGACTGTTTCCTTTGCTGTGCAAAAGCTTTTCATCTTGGTGAAGTCCCAATAGTTCATTTTTGCTTTTGTTTCTCTTGGCTTTGGAGACATGTCTAGCAAGAAGTTGCTATGGCTGAGGTCAAAGAGGTTGATGCCTGCATTCTCCTCTAGGATTTTGATGGATTCTTGTCTCACATTTAGGTCTTTCATCCATTTTGAGTTTATTTTTTGTGTCTGGTATAAAAAATGATCCAAATCAACAAGGAAGTCAAGCTTTCACTCTTCACATATGACATGATACACTATGTAGAAAACTCAAAAGACTCCAGCAAAAAATTGCTAGAACTGATACAGGAATTCAGCAAAGTCGCAGGATATAAAATCAATGCATAAAAGTCAGTTGCATTTCTATACACTAACAATAAAGCAGAAGAAAGAGAAATCAAGGAATTGATCCCATTTACAATTGCACCAAAAACCATAAGATACCTAGGAATAAACCTAACCAAAGAGGTAAAGGATCTGTACTCAGAAAACTATAGAACACTTATGAAAGAAACTGATGAAGAAACAAAGAAATGGAAAAACTTTCCATACTCATGGATTGGAAGAACAAATATTGTTAAAATGTCTATGTCACCCAAAGCAATCTACACATTCAATGCAATCCCTATCAAAATACCATCAACATTTTTCACAGAGCTGGAACAAACAGTCCTAAAATTTGTATAAAACCAGAAAAAACCCGAATAGCCAAAGGAATGTTGAAAAAGAAAACCAAAGCTGGAGGCATCACAATTACAGACTTCAAGCTGTATTACAGAACTGTACTCATCAAGACAGTACAGTACTGGTACAAAAAGACACATAGAGCAATGGAACAGAAAGAGAACCCAGAAATGGACCCTCAACTCTATGGTCATCTAATCTTTGACAAATCAGGAAAGAATATCCAATGGAAGAAAGACAGTCTCTTCAACAAATGGTGTTGGAAAATTGGACAGCCATATGCAGAAGAATTAATCACTTTTAGGGCGCCTGGGTGGCTCAGTTGGTTAAGCGACTGCCTTCGGCTCAGGTCATGATCCTGGAGTCCCTGGATTGGGTCCCACATCGGGCTCCCTGCTCGGCAGGGAGTCTGCTTCTCCCTCTGACACTCTCGACCCTCCCCCCTTTCATGCTCTCTCTCTCTCAGTCTCTCTCTCTCAAATAAATAAATAAAATCTTAAAAAAATCACTTTTAATTCGGTTATAAAAGTCAAAAGACAAAAGTATTTTAAAAAGCAGGTCATGATCCCAGGGTCCTGGGATTGAGCCCCACATCGGGATCCCTGCTCGTCAGGAAGCCTGTTTCTCCCTCTCTCACTCCCCCTGTTTGTGTTCCTTCTCTCACTGTGTCTCTCTCTGTCAAATACATAAATAAAAAATCTTAAAAAAAAAAAAAAAGCTATGTATGTGACTGAAGTTAAGTAGTTATCATCTTAAAACAGATGATTATAACTATTAAGGGATTTATGTAAGCCCCATGATTATTACAAAGAAAATACCCATAGAAGGTACACAAAAGAAAACTAGGAAGGAATCAAGGCGCTCCCTAAAAAATAATAATAGTAATAATAATAATAATAATAATAATAATAATAAATAAGTGAAACCCAAAGGAAAACAGTGAGAGGAAAAGAGGAATGAAAGAACTAGAAGACAAACAGAACAGTTAACAAAATGGCAATAGTAAGTCCTTCCAAATCAATACTTAAATTTAAATGGATTAACTCCCTAAACAAAAGACCTAGAGTGACTAAATATATATAAAATGCAAAATGAAAACAAAACAAAACAAAACAAAAAAAAACAGGATCCAACTATATACTGTCTACAAAACACTCACTTTTGATTTAAGGACACATATAGACTGAAAATGAAAAGACAAAAAAGATATTGCACTCAATTAATGACCAAAACAGGGTAGAGGTGGTCATACTTACATCAGACAATATAGACTTTACATCAAAAATTATCAAAAGACAAAGAAAAACATTATAAGATGCTAAAATAGTCAATTCATCATGAGAATGTTACAATTATAAATATATATGCACCCACCATCAAAGCACTTAAATATATGAAGCAAACATTAACAGAACTGAAAAGTAGAGAGCAACACAAAATAGTAAGCGATTTCAATACCCCACTTTGAATAACAGGTAGAACACCCAGACAGATCAATTAGAAAACAGTACAAATTAAATGGATCTAACAGACATATACAGAACATTCCACCCAGA
>NW_023270757.1:7419925-7439930 GCF_011800145.1 Mirounga leonina | reverse complement strand
ACAAATTAAATGGATCTAACAGACATATACAGAACATTCCACCCAGAAGCAACAAAAAACATACTCTTTTCAAGGCACATGGAATATCACCTAGGATAGATTACATGTTATGTCATACAGAACAAGTCATACCACATATGAGAAGATTGAAATCGTACCAAGTATCTTTCCTTACTAGAATGGAATGAAACTAGGAATCAACAGTTGAAAAAAATATTGGAAAATTCACAAATATGGGAAAATTGAAAACATACTCTTGGGCCCATGGGTCAAAAAAAATCAAAGGGAAAATTAAAATGTGTCAAAGAAGAAATCAAAATGAAAATTAGAAAATATCTTAGGACAAATCAAACAAAACACAACATACCAAAACAAAACTTAATGGATGCAACAAAAGAGTACTAAGAGGGAAGTTCATAGCATTACACCCCTAAGTATTAAAAAAAGAAGATATCAGCTAAACAACCTAACTTTACACTTCAATTAACCAGAAAAACAAACTGGGCCCAAAGTTAGCAGAATTAAGACATAATATAGACTAAAGTATAAATACACAAAATAAGAAGTAGAAAAAATAAATGAAACTAAGAATTGGTGTTTTGAGAAAATCAACAAAATTGACAAACTTTTTTTTAGGCTAATTTAGAAAAAAAATTAGATAAATAAAATAAGAAATTAAAGAGAATTTTCAATTGATGCACAGAAATAAAGCAGATTATAACAGACTACTATGAAAAATTATACACCAAAAAATGGGATAACCTAGAAAATATAATATCTTAGAAAGATGTACTCTACAAAGACTGAGCATGAAGAAATAGAAAACCTAAACAGAAGTATTAGTATAATTGGTCAGTAATAAAAACATTTCAACAAAGAAAAGCTCAGGGACAGAGGTCCTCAATGATGAATTCTAACATTTAAAGAATTGAGGAAGACACAAAGAAATGGAAAAACGTTCCATGCTCATGGATTGGAAGAACAAATATTGTGAAGATGTCTATGCTACCTAGAGCAATCTACACATTTAATGCAATCCCTATCAAAATACCATCCACTTTTTTCAAAGAAATGGAACAAATAATCCTAAAATTTGTATGGAACAAGAAAAGACCCCAAATAGCCAGAGGAATGTTGAAAAAGTAAAGCAAAGCTGGCCGCATCACAATTCCGGACTTCAAGCTCTATAACAAAGCTGTCATCATCAAGACAATATGGTACTGGCACAAAAACAGACACATAAATCAACGGAACAGAATAGAGAGCCCAGAAATGGACCCTCAACTCTATGGTCAACAAATCTTTGACAAAGCGGGAAGAAATGTCCAATGGAAAGAAGACAGTCTCTTCAACAAATGGTGTTGGGAAAATTGGACAGCCATGTGCATGAGAATGAAACTGGACCATTTCCTTACACCACACACAAAAATAGACTCCAAATGGACGAAAGACCTCAATGTGAGACAGGAGTCCATCAAAATCCTCAAGGAGAACAGAGGCAGCAACCTCTTCGACCTCAGCCGCAGCAACCTCTTCCTAGAAACATCACCAAAGGCAAGGGAAGCAAGGGCAAAAATGAACTATTGGTACTTCATCAAGATAAAAAGTTTTTGCACAGCAAAGGAAACAGTCAACAAAACAAAAGACAACCGACAGAATGAGAGAAGATATTTGCAAGTGACTTATCAGATAAAGGGCTAGTATCCAAAATCTATAAAGAACTTATCAAATTCAACATCCAAAGAACAAATGATCCAATGAAGAAACAGGCAGAAGACATGAACAGACATTTTTCCAAAGAAGACATCCAAATGGCCAACAGACACATGAAAAAGTGCTCAATATCACTCGGCATCAGGGAAATCCAAATCAAAACCTCAATGAGATACCACCTCACACCAGTCAGAATGGCTAAAATTAACAAGTCAGGAAACGACAGATGTTGGCGGGGATGCGGAGAAAGGGGAACCCTCTTACACTTTTGGTGGGAATGCAAGCTGGTGCAGCCACTCAGGAAACAGTTTGGAGGTTCCTCAAAAAGTTGAAAATAGAGCTACCCTATGACCCCGCAATTGCACTACTGGGTATTTACCCCAAAGATACAAATGTAGTGATCCAAAGGGGTACATGCACCCCGATGTTTATAGCAGCAATGTCCACAATAGCCAAACTATAGAAAGAGCCAAGATGTCCATTGACAGATGAATGGATAAAGATGATGTGGTATCTATATACAATGGAATATTATGCAGCTATCAAAAGAAATGAAATCTTGTCATTTGTAACAATGTGGATGGAACTGGAGGGTATTATGCCGAGCAAAATAAGTCAGTCAGAGAAAGACATGTATCATATGATCTCACTCACATATGAGGAATTCTTAATCTCAGGAAACAAACTGAGGGTTGCTGGAGTGGTGGGGGGTGGGAGGGATGGGGTGGCTGGATGATAGAAATTGGGGAGGGTATGTGCTATGGTGAGCACTGTGAATTGTGTAAGACTGTTGAATCACAGACCTGTACCTCTGAAACAAATAATACATTATATGTTTATAAAAAAAGAAGATAGTAGGAAGGGTAAAATGAAGGGGGGCAAATCGAAGGGGGAGACGAACCATGAGCGATGATGGACTCTGAGAAACAAACTGAGGATTCTAGAGGGGAAGGGGCTAGGAGGATGGGTTAGCCTGGTGATGGGTATTAAAGAGGGCACATATTGAATGGAGCACAGGGTGTTATATGCAAACAATGAATCATGGAACACTACATCAAAAACTAATGATGTAATGTATGGTGATTAACATAACATAATGAAATTTTAAAAAAAATTAACAAGTCAGGAAATGACAGATGTTGGTGAGGATGCAGAGAAAAGAGAACCCTCCTACACTGTTGGTGGGAATGCAAGCTGGTGCAGCCACTCTGGAAAACAGTATGGTAGTTCCTCAAAAAAGTTGAAAATAGAGCTATTCTATGACCCAGCAATTGCACTACTGGGTATTTATCCCAAAGATACAAATGTAGTGATCCGAAGGGGCACATGCACCCCAGTGTTTATAGCAGCAATGTTCACAATAGCCAAACTATGGAAAGAGCCTAGATGTCCATCAACAGATGAATGGATAAAGAAGATGAATGGAATATTATGCAGCCATCAAAAAAATATGAAATCTTGCCATTTGCAATGACACAGATGGATCTAGAGGGTATTATGCTAAGCGAAATAAGTCGATCAGAGAAAGACAAGTATCATATGATCTCACTGTTATGAGGAATTTGAGCAATAAGACAGAGGATCATAGAGAAAGGGAGAGAAAAATGAAACAGGACAAAACCAGAGAGGGAGATAAACCATAAGAGACTTTTAATCTCAGGAAACAAACTGAGGTTTCCTGAGTGGAGGTGGGTGGGAGGGATGGGGTGGCTGGGTGATGGACATTGGGGAGGGTATGTACTATGGTGAGCGCTGTGAATTGTGTAAGACTGATGAATCACAGACCTGTACCCCTGAAACAAATAATACATTATATGTTAATAAAAAAAAACAAAAAAATTAAAAAGTTTAAGAAAACCACTGAATCTTTTTGACCTCTTTCAAAAAATTGAAAAGGAGAAAACATTTCAAACTCATTTTATGAAGTCAGCCTTACCCTGATTACCAAAGCCAGAAAAATAATCACCACAAGAAAACTACAGGCTGATATCCCTGATGAACATGTAAAAATTTTCAACAAAATCTAGCAAATTGAATCAAACAGCACATTAAAGAGATCAAACAACATGGCCAATTAGGATTTATTCCTGTGATACAAAGATGGCTTAACACATGAAAATCAATGAATGTGATATACCGCAATAACTCAGTAAAGGATAAAATGCACAAGATCATCTCAATAGATGGGGAAAAGCATTTGAGAGAATTCAACACTCACTCATTCATGATTTAAAAAACTCACAAGCTAGTAACAAAAAAATTACTTCAACATAATAAAGGACATGAATGTAAAGCCTATAGTTAACATACTCAATGGTAAAAAAAACTGGAAGGTTTTCCTCTAAGATAGGAAACAAGGCAAGGATGACCTATTTTGAGTAATTTGGCAAGAAAAAGAAATGAAAGACATGCAAAATGAAAAAAAAAAAAAGAAGTATAATTATCTCTAGTTTCAGATCACATGATCTTATATGTAGTTACTACACACACACATAAACACACACACACACAAGGTTAAAACTAATAAATGAATTCAGTAAAGTTGCAAAACACAAAATCAACATACAAAAATCTGTTGTGTCTCTGTGTTTCTACATATTAACAACAAACTCAAAAAGCAAATAGTCTCATTTACAAAAATATCAAAAAGAATAAAATGAATAAACATTTATTCCTAAATAAAGTTAAGCAAAGAGCTGAAATACTTGTTCATTGAAAACTATAAAACATTGCTGTAAGAAGTAAAGAAGCACAAATAAATGGAAAGATAGCCCATGTTCATGGATTGGAGGACTTACTATTGTTAAAATGTCCATACTACCAAAGCAATCTCCATATTCAATGTACTCCCTAGCAAAAATCCAATGACATTTTTTACAGAAATAGAACAATCTAAAAATTCATATGAAAACACTAAGGATCCTGAATAGATAAAACAATCTTGAAGAAGAAGAGCAAAGTTGGAGGCTTTACATTTCCTGATCTCAAAACATGTTACAAAGCTATGTAATCAAAACAGTATGTTACTGGCTTAAAAACAGACATACAGAACAAAAGAACAGAATAGAGAGCCCTGAATAAATCCTCACATATATCAGCTTGTCCTTGACAAATGTGTCAAGAATACGCAATGGGAAAAGCATACTGCTTCAAAAAATGGTGTTGGGAAAACTGAATAGCCAAATGCAAAAGAGTGAAATTGGATCCCTATCTTACACTATATGTAAACATCAACTCAAAGTAGACCGAAGACTTAAAGATAAGACCTGAGACTGTAAAACCCCTAGAAGAAAACATTCATGACATTGGTCTTGGCAATGATCTCTTGAATATGGCAAAAGCACAGGCAACGAAAGAGAAATAGGCAAATGGGACTTCATCCAACTTAAGTGCTCTGAACAGCCAGTAAACAATCAACAGAATGAAAGGGCAACCAACGCTCTGTATGAAAATAGCTGCAAGCTATGTATTTATAAGGTGTTAATATCCAAAATACATAAGTAATTCCTATACCTCACTAGCAAAATATGAAATCACCCAATTAGAAAATGGGCAAGGCCTTGACTAGACATTTCTCCAAAGAAAACATACAAAAGGCAAATAAGCATAGGAAAAGATGCTCAAGATATCTAATCCTCGTGGAAATGCTAACCAAAACTACAATGAAATATCACCTCACACCTGTTGTATGGCCATTATCAAACAAGTGAAAATAAATAAATAGAAATCAATCAATCAATCAATCCCATTTTGGAAAGGATGTGGAGAAACTCTAACCCTTGTGCACTGTTGGTAGATACGTAAAATGGTGCAATGTGATGGCAAAACAGTAATGGAGGTTCCTCAAAAAAATTAAAAGTAAAGCTACTATACAATCCAGCAATCCTACCTCTGGGTTTTTATCCAAAAGAATTGAAATCAGGATCTCAAAGAGATATTTGCCCTCCCATGTTCACTGCAGTACTATTCACAACAGGCAAGAGATGGAAGCAACCTACAGAGGAATGGATAAAGACAATGTGATATATACATACAATGGAATATTCAGAAATACAAAAGAAAGAAATCCTATCATGCGCCACAGCATGGATTCACCTGAAGACACTACACTAAAGTAAAATAAGCCAGTCACAGAAGGACAGATACTGCATGATTCCTCTTGTATTTCTAACATAGTCAAACTTATCAAAGCAGAAGGTACAACAGGGTTGTCAGGGGACTGGGCTGGGGAAATGGGGAGATGTGGTTCAACGGATATCAAGTTTCAGTCATGCAAGATGAAAATGTTCTACAGACCTACTGTACAATATTGTGCCTATAGTAAACAATTCGATACTATACACTCAAAAATGTGTTGAGAGTAGATTTCCAGTTGCATGTTTTTTACCATAATAATAATAGTTCTGAAACTTTAAGACAAAAAAGAGTGATAATGCTCTTCTCTCCACTCTGAATTCCCAAGACAATGTCTATTCCATTCCTCCTGGTGTCTTATTATTGTTTTACTATGTATTCATTTTATAAATATTTTTAAAAGATTTTATTTATTATGTATTTGAGAGAGAGAGAGCTCGAGGCGGGGGTTGGGAGGGGGAGGAGCAGAGGGAGAGAATCTCAAGCAGACCCAGGGCAGAGTGCGGAGTTCCAGTCAGACTCGATCTTATCATCCTGAGACCATAACCTGAGCCAAAATCAAGAGTCGAACACTTAACTGACTGAGCCACCCAGGAGCCCCTCATTTTATAAATACTGATTAAACACTATGAGTATATTCTGTCCGTATCTCTCGTATTACCTCATAAAGTACAGGATTTTAGCACAGAAGACACTTAACAAATACTTGCTGAATAAATGCATTTAAGCATTTGTAAAGGACAAATCTATTAAAATTTTCTAAATGTTACAGGTTGTTTAACCTTTGAGAATTCACTTGTAAGGCTTATTTTTCCAAAATTTATAAAGCTATAAATTCACCAGGAAATCAAAGAAGATGACTGAAAGAAATAGTTGGGAAAGACTATATGGATGATACTGACCTTCATTTGTTCATGCATCAGATAGACTTAGGAACCTTTGCACCCCTAAGGGGATGAACATAGGTTTACAGACTAATGAGTAACCAGACCATATATAATGAAATACATAGAAAAAGAAGCAAATATAAGCAAGATTAGAGCAACTGGCAACCACTGATGTCCTTGGAGGTTGCTGAAGGTTTTCCATTAATATTGAGTTTTAAAGGAATAACACATACAGAGTAAGAGAAGAACACTCTAGGCAGAGGAAGCAGCACATATAAAGGTGAAAAAACATGAAAAAGTATGGCTAATTAGGGAATTTGTAAAATGTTCAGAAGATCTGGAGTATAGAGCATAAGTAGGAGAGTAAGAGAGATCATGTGGCAATCAGTTTGTGAAGGATTGTAAAATTATAAGGTCCAAATTAAGGAATTTAGTAGAAACTCACAGAAAGACTTAGAATTAGTCCCGCCTTCTCTTCAATTCCAGCTAAATGCGAAGACTGAAAAGCAACAACAAAAGATGTTGCTACTAGTGTCTAGACCAATGCTTGTGAAAATTGTAACCATTTGTTAAGTATTTGAACTTATCAAGCAGAAGTAATCTCTGCCCCTTTTTTTGTAGCACTTTTTACTATCTTACAGTATTGGTCTCATTAGACTTTATATTCCACATATAAGTGAATTTCACTATGCCCTCTAACTACAAGCCCCTTGCTTATCTCTGTATCTACCACTGAGACTCAGTTAAATTGAATGGCACCAAACGGAACTGAGCTCAAGCATTATTTCTTTCTCATAAACTTTACAATCTTTGATACTTACTGAATCACAGATTCAGTCAGAAAAGTTACATTTCACAATATAATTAGCTTAAATTAAAACAAAACAAAGCACCAACAACTAAAAAACAAGAATGAACACCGACACCGTGTTTGGTTACTAACACCTCACGCTTTGTTTTTGTTAGACTTGACTCAGCAGAAATCCGAAGCCTGCTAAGATTGTCTGTGTTTCCAGCTTTTGTAACCTTTGTTTATGCATTGTGAACTTTTGTGAACTTTGGCCCACTTACCTTCTTTTGCAACCTCTGTATCTGTGTCTCATCCACCTGCATGGTTGAGATACTCCCTGTTGGAAAGAATCTGTTCACAGTGATTTTGGAGGCATGTAAAGAAGAGGCTGGTCAACATATACATTTTGTGTTTCTTTATAGAATGACAGATTGATTTGTTTCAGGGTAATTTCAGCTCTAACTGCTAATTTGGATGGGAAGTGCTAAATCTTTGCAGATGTGCCGGAGTAAATGGGTATGTTTTTCTTTGCTTATCAGAGGCTCAATTAGAGGATAAGTCTCAAAGAAGTGTGTACCAAGTCACCCAAAGGGCTCAGTGTAAAAAAAATCTCTAAGGTTTTAAATATTAAGGGAATAGAGTAGTTATCTGAACTAAATAAAAAAATCAGGCTCTAGAGGAAATGTGTAAGTCAAGAGTAAAGGACACAATTTCTTACCTTTGTTTTCTAGAATTTTGATTCCCCTTTTGTAACTACTGCATCACATATTTCCTATTAGAGAAGCTTAAGCAAATTTACCCTGCTATAGTGGAAAGTCATTTTATGATTTTTTAAGTACTAAGTTTAAAAGTATATAAATTCTGTAATTTAAAATCTACATAGCTAATGATATTTAATTTCCTAGTCAGATATTTGTGCTAAATTCCTGATGATCATGTCTATGACTTCTATGCCATTATCTTATTTAGTACACAAATACATTAATTTAGTTAATGATGCTTTCATTTCCTGAGGGAATTAATATGCTTTCTAAAAGAAGTCATAGCTTCAAATGATTTTTATGATCCAAGGGAAAAATTGATCAACAAATAAAGTTAATGTCATCATTCTTGATGAACTTTAGAAGCAATCAAGAGTTCAATTGGAGGATCAGTTAACTATGTGATTCAGGGAAGGGGCAGGACCACGGGAGAGAGGTTGTCTCAGATAAATAAGGGGTTTCAAATTCCACAACTGCAAAGAATTTAGAAGAGTATTTCTTAAATCTCTGAGGCTTGTCTGTTACCTGTGGTAAGTTACATGAATAGATCTAATAGATATCTTTTGAAAAATGCTTCTTTCTGTCATCTTTTTGCTACCAGGAAACTCAATGTAATTTACATTTTAATCATGTCCACTCTTCTACATCAGATTAAAGGTAAAATTAACTCCCTTCCCTGGTTTCTGTATTTTTTTTTTAAGATTTTATTTATTTATTTGACGGAGACAGAGATAGCGAGAGCAGGAACACAAGCAGTGGGAGTGAGAGAGGGAGAAGCAGGCTTCCCGCAGAGCAGGGAGCCCGATGTGGGGCTCGATCCCAGGACCCTGGGATCATGACCTGAGCCGAAGGCAGACGCCTAACGACTGAGCCACCCAGGCGCCCTGGTTTCTGTATTTTTTAAAAACTGTCTCTGATCTTTTAAAAATTTCCTGTAACATTTACCCTGTCATTACAATATATAGTAGTTTTTTATAAAGGAGGCAAGTATGTAATATAAATTAAAAAAAATAATAAAAATAAAAAACATACTGAATTCATTGTTTTAAAATATTCTTTTTTTAAGATTTTATTTATTTATTTGAGAGAGAGAGAGAATGCATGCACACGTGCAAGTGGGGAAAGGGGCAGAGAGGGAGGGAGAGGGAAAGAATCTCAAGCAGACTCCACGCTGAGCATGGAGCCGGAGGCTGGGCTTGATCTCATGACCCTGAGATCATGACCTGAGCCAAAATCAAGAGTCAGATGCTTACCTGCCTGAGGCACCCAGGCACCCCAATATTCTTTTTTAATCATCTTGAAGATGGAATTTTTTGCAATGTTGTAACCTATTAGATAAATGTTTGGGAAGATTTGAGGTCCCTTTCCTTTTTGCTTTACTTTTTTTTCTTCTGTTTATATGAGAAATAGCTTTGTTATAGAAATCCTCTTTTCTTTCAGAGAAGACTTAATTCTCTTCTGATGAATTTTGTATTGAACAAGCCAATGGAAACAGATGACAGGAATAGAGTCCGAGAGGAAAAATGAACTAAGGGTAGAAATTCTTAGTAAGTGGGAAGAATCCATGATTCCCAGTTTTGAAAAGTTAATCGAAAATTGGTGCCACCAACTAAGACACAGACCACAGAATGGATAACAAGTTTGAAGAGGAACATTAAATGAGCTTAATGGTGTTGATACCGTGCATTAAAGCAATCAAAAACAAAAATAAAAACAAAACAAAAACAGAGGGACAATGTGTCTGTGGTAACTCACTGAACCCTACCACAAACTCACCTCCTCCAAACATTAGGTGGAAGACTGATTTCAGAGGTGAGGTTTCCAAGGCTAATCTGAAAGATGGACCTCTGTTCAGGGGAAGCATATAACACCTTATAACTTATATCATCCCCTGGGTTGAAAGGTAAAGGATAATGTAACATACGCCATAGCTGTAAGATAAATAGGCTTGGGTTACCAGTGCATTATTTGGTTGCCCTCATCAGAAACAGAAACCGTCGCAGCAAGTTTAAGATAAAACAGTAGAGGCCTGATCATTTGACTCAAACAAAACCATCTTAAGTGCAACGGCTATCTTCCCTCCTGATACGGCACATGAGTCAAGCGCAGCTGGAGACTGTATCTAGAAGGATTGCAGCGGAGGAGTTTCCTGAGGCTGCCCTTTTCCCTTACACACATTCATCCTAATAGGATCATCTTGTTTTTATTGAAACAACGTGATAAAAGTTGCATAAAATCTGTGCATGGTAATAGACATGGAGAAGCAGTACCACCCTGAAACAAGTCCTGAAAGGTAATAGCTTTGTGGTATTTGGCTGCCTGTAGATAATATTTCATGAAAGTTTCCACAGCCGAGAAGAAACAGATCAATCCAAAATATTTTTGTGGCCTTTTTCTTTTGTCCTTGTATTGTGAAAATACAAAGAAAAAAAGCACATAATACAGTCCTCTAATAAAACTTTGGGGATCATTTTTAATAAATGGCTACACAACTGTGAATATTAAAAATGAGCTTTAGCACTTTTGTTCCTTATCATAATATTAGCACCACTGTTTCCCTCCCTATGAATATTTCAAACCCCACCCATGCAATGACCCAAACCAGAATAAATCTACTGGAGGCAAACCATGTGTGCTTATCTAAACAATGCAAGCAAGTATGAAAGATTAAGACAAAGCTCCCGCTCCCACTAAAAACTGAGAATGTTAAAAAAAAAACTAAAGTTTCTTTTTTAACAATATATGTTTGCTTTCAATATTATTCTCCTAGATTCACCGTAAGCATTTGAGAGTTCAAGAAAAGAAGCATTCCCTTTTCAAAAGCTTAATATGCACAGAAATATATTTGTTATTTCAGAAACATGTATAGATCAGATACACACTAAAAAAGTTAAGCAAATTACATGTAAGATCAAAGAAAGATGATTTAATTTTTGTTATAGTGATAATTGCTTCAAATGTTTCCTGTCTAATTAACCAATTAATTGTTCAGCATCTATTATATTTCAGGCCTATGCTGGAAAGAATTATAAAAGTAAATGTATATTTATACACACACACCTGCAATGTATATAAATGTATGTAAGTGTGACGTACATGGTTTTAAGCATGAAAATGTAACAAATGGGACCAAGGGTTAAAAACAAATGTTGTAAAAGGAATGATCTGACCCACTTATGACTTTTGATGTTTAAGATTCACAGCCAAATACAGATTTCTGAGGAAGGCATTCCTTTGTGCAATGAAGCAGAGAAGGGAAGAGAGAGAATTCTGCTAAAAGTGACTCAGGTAATTAGATTGGGCATCCTCCACGGTCTTTCTACATTTACGGTTGAAAAGAAAAAACTCAACAAAAGTGAGGCAAATACTATTGATTTGGCCTTTTTCTCTTTGTGGAGACTGAGTCTGGTGCTATTTTGACATGAAAATAATAAATCAACTTTAATTAGTCCTATGAACCGGAATGCAACACTGCTTACGATGAGGTGAAGGGCTCCATTTCCCCAGATCCCCATTCTGATCCTTCAACCTGGAGTGTTGCAAAGCCTCTTGTCTTATCACCAGCTGCACTGGGGAAGGAGCTATTTGGAGTTCAATATGGCAATGACACCAGAGCTGGGGTGGGAGCTTGTGGAGTTTCACACTATGTCAGCCCACCCTTTCTCTGTGGAATAAGAAATGCTGGCCAAGTAGACATCCTCTAACAGAATAATCTCCCCTTTCTTCTTGGAAAATATACAGATAAATAGAAAGAACATGCAGCCATAAGGAATGTGCATTAGGATCCTGCTTAGAGGGATCAAAATCAGTATCTTGAATCAGCATTACTGACTGTCCTCTGTATGTCTTTCGTCACTAGTAGTTAGACAATCCTTTTCTTCATTTTTACTAATGACATTTGAAAGCCTGAGGCATTCCCCGCACTACATTAAGTAGCCAGTGAAAAGCAAAGCTGAATGGAATATTCCAAAGTTATCCAGTAAATTCATCCTCAGAAAATAAGCAACCTGAAAAATTCAAGTAAAAATAAATTCCATTACCACTCTTCTTTCTCATTAACAAGTTTGATTTGGCTGCATTATCCTAACGTCTACTGTATCATGATCAGAATATGTCAAAATGCAACTGTACTGAGGTTATATTTTTACTATGAAGAATAAAACTTAATAGAGTCTGCTTTCCTGTGTTAGTAAACTCATTCTGGACTTATTTTAATGAAGAGCCTATGCTTATATTCTCCTAATTTGCAAACCAAAGAAGTTCAACCACCTCAAAATTGTGCCAAATCAGGAGAGAAATAGTAAGGAGGAAATGTGAGGTTTCACAAATCCTTCCAGGGTTGCTAAGGTTTCTTTGATCGGCATTTGCCTACTATGTTACTTTCATCCCTCTAAACTGCTGCCACTCAACTGAGCAATTGTAAAGGGGATTTTTAGATGATTTTTCTGGGATAATCAATCATTTGATACTTGTAGATCATCAAGCGCAGCATACGACAACATTTTGGCATTGAGATCTAGGCGGTATTGCTAAGTTTTGTATTCTGTGCTGATACATGCCACTACATAAAGATGAAACTAAATTGCATTTTACACTAGGTGCACTGGAAGCTCATCCTTTTCAATAATGTAGGGGTGTTGACTATAGCTTTCTTCAGGAGTGGGAATACTGTGATGAAAAAATAATCTGCTACCCTAGCCTGTCACTGAAAGATATCTGGTTCACTCTGTATTGCATCACTCAGGGGTCAAGAGAAAAGAGATTTTCTCTGCCCCATATCTCTATCTTGCTATTTATTCTGACAATATTTTTTTCACCATATTTCCTAATGCAACACAGCATTGGCAAATGATTCCAGGACATAAACTATACAAGAAAAAGTAGTATGAACTCTACAGAATTAAGAAATATTTCATAGTATTTTACATTACTCAGTTCTTCATTTTTCCTGTCTCATACTCATCCTCCACTTACCCAAAAGCATAAATCCTTCTAAATGCAAATCTATGCTCTATTGCTTAAAACCTTCCAAGGGCAACACATTGCCATGAGACAAGCACAAATCCATTACAGAGCACACAAGCCCAACTATGACTTGGTTACTACTTATCTTCTCCATCTTTCACGTCTTATCTAGTAATACCAGATTACTATAGTTCTTCAAATGCACCTCATGATGAATCATGCATGCTGTTGCCCATAATGTTTCCTCTACCTTCAATCTTATAAACCTTGATCTTGCTGGCCCATACTTAAGACTTGGTTCATAGATATCTCCTCCAGAAAACTACCCATGAACCCTTCCTAAACTTTTCAGACTGAACAATTCTTGTTGATCCCATAGCACTCTCTGATGATTTCCATTGTAGAATATATCCTGGGGGGGGTTTCTCCATCTTTCTTTCTTAGGAGACTGTGAACTCTTCAAGGTCATAGACAGATGTGTCATCAATATTTTATTTTTCTTTCTGCTGCCCCCTCACCAAACCTCATCTCCACCTTCCAAGGTGGGAATGGGTGGAGAGAGAGAGATAAAAAATCAGGGACAGAGATAAGTATCTGGAGAGATAACAGTGACACCGAAGGAATTCTACAGCCAAATAACCTGCTCAAAATAAAAACAAACCCCATTACAGGAGACTGTCTGGGTATGTGTCTGTTTGCAATCTGAAAAGAATAAAATGAACACAACACTCAGTAAATGTTCATGGGATAGCTTCCTGGTGAAGGACAAATCTTTTTGTGTCCACGGCATGCTCTGTTTCCTCCTCCAATTGTTTTTCTCACCTGGACTATATTCCAACTCTCTAGGCCCATTCAGACCTAACTCTTAAAGCCTGGGTCAAATCCTATTGTGTTTATAAAGACTTTTCCAATTACCCCATGAAACACTATTTTTATCACCTCTGAAACTCTAGAATACTAACTTTTATTCTTACCATTCATAAATATTTTCGGACTTTCTTTCCTTCATATTTAATCTCAAAATTGTCTGATTGAATATATTCACAATTGTGTTGTAACAAAAATCACTGATACTCATAGTATTGACAATAAATAGAATTAGTGCTTAATTAAATGTTTTCCTCATTTCTTTGATTTTTCTTTCATTTAGAATATTCATAAATCTATGCAGAACAATTGATTTGAATGTATTTTAGACTTTTTTTATCCATTTATGTATTCTTGTAAAAAAAAAAACTGGAATTGCAAGTGTTTGAGGGTCGATAAAGGAGCTGTGTATAGGCTGGGGAAAGCTTACTTCCCTTAAACTAAATTATTTTATGTTCTAACTTGCCACAAATTCTTTAGATGACTTTGGGAAAGTATATTTCCTCCTTAGATTTTAGATTCCTCCTTGCAAAATTAAGCCCTAGATGATAGAGTAATCTCTCTAAATACAAATGACCATTGTGTGTAAACCTGTAATTACTTGATCTACGAAACTCGCCGTGTGTGTGTATATAAAACTCACAATAATTAAATATAAAAATATACATGTAAAGTGCCTAATTTGTGTGAAAGAATTTTAGAAACTTAGTACATGCTAAGCACTGCTGTTATTATTATTTTTACTTATTTAAATAGATGATGCAGTGACGTTGTTCAAAAATCATTCTCTTATGTATATAAACACACACGTATATATTATATATATAAACACATATGTATTATATACACATAAACAGACATATACATCATATATACATAAATATACATATATATAAACACACATGCATCATCTCAACTAGTTTTCTGGATCAATGTTTATAAAAACGGAAAGTGAATAATGATAAGACATGAACAAATAAATAAGATTACTGGTGAGTAAAAGAGAATAGAGCATATCATTTTTCTGTGATGGTGAGACAGACCTCTTGGGACATCTTTCATACATAAATTGGGTGCTTTGTTGCCACACGATGGGAAGAAGAAACTTTCTTAGATTTCTTTCGGGTTGTGCAAACTCTTTCTTAGTTAGATTTCCTTTCAGTGGTTGTAAGAGGTGATAAGGGCTATTGAATCTTATGGGAGATTCTCAGTGACACTCTTTTCAACAGTTAAGCTCACTTAGATCTATACTTTATATATGCACAGAACATACCTCATCAATTACACTTGCTTATATGCCTGTCTACTCCCTCAAACTCAGTTTATGTGTATTTGCAGTACCCAGTACCTTGCTAAACATATAATAGATATGTCAATATCTAAACATTTATCTAGTCAATAAATGCTTACTGAGAAAACATACTTGATGAGTTTGCGTATGCAAGGAGTTTGAATGGAACTTCAATTCAGAATGAAATAGAATGCACCATAGTTTAAGGAAAGTTAGCAATTGGAAATCATGATAAGTTGCATATATGATTTGCATGCTACTTCTTCATAGGACAAACAGGACTTGAGGCAATGTTGGAAACCGAGTAGTACTAAGAGCAGAAATTTTAAATTTGTTCTTAAAGGTGAGACCTAACAGAGAAGCATAATTTCAGAAAGGACTCTTATGTACACTCATATGTGGTACATAAGGAATAATGCGGAAGACCACAGGGGAAAGGAGGGAAAACTGAATGGGAAGAAATCAGAGAGGGAGACAAACCATGAGAGACTTTGGACTCCGGGAAACAAACTGAGAGTTACAGAGGGGAGGGAGGTGGGGGAATGGGGCAGCTGGGTGATGGGTATTAAGGAGGGCAAGTGTTGTGATGAGCACTGGGTGTTATAGGCAACTAATGAATCATTGAACACTACATCAAAAACTAATGATGTACCATATGTTGGCTAACTGAACATAATAAAAAAAAAAAAAAGAAAGAAAAGACTCTTACGTTCTTGGCCTGATCCTTTCATATTTTAAAAAATCTGAAGAAGGGCGCCTGGGTGGCTCAGTTGGTTAAGCGACTGCCTTCAGCTCAGGTCATGATCCCAGGGTCCTGGGATCGAGTCCCGCATCAGGCTCCCTGCTCTGCAGGGAGCCTGCTTCTCCCTCTCCCACTCCCCCTGCTTGTGTTCCCTCTCTCGCTGTGTCTCTCTCTGTCAAATAAATAAATAAAAATCTTTAAAAAAAAAAATCTGAAGAAAAACATACATTTTAATAAGTTGCTTTCACCCTAGATGCTACTATTAATAATTTAGATTTAATTATTACTTTATTATTATTAAACTATTCGCTACTAGTAAGATTTAATTCTTTTTTTTAGGTAAACTCTACCCCCAGCATGGGGCTCAAACTCACAACCCCAAGATCAACAGTTGCACACTCTACCGACTGAGCCAGCCAGGCACCCACGATTTAATTCTTATCTATAAAATTTGCTGTACTGTTCACCAGAAATGTCTTCAGAAAAATAGATTGTTACTTCCTGAGTGTTTTTAAGCCTTAATAGGTTTGTCGTCATGATCTGGATTACTTATAAAGTAGGAAGAGTAGACAAATTGAGAGTTCTCTGTATAATTTTTTCTTCTTTGATTTTGGCTCCTTTATAACTGCTTGGTGTAGTCTTAGGGTGACATTGCCAGATCTGAGCATCTTCACATGAAATGAAAATAGATTTCAATCAAAGTTAAAGCAGGAGGAAATGACTTTCCCTTAAGTCATTGCTTTTTACTTTCTGCGGCTGCATGTTTTCAACTTCCTTTGGGACTGGCAGTACAGTGCATGATGTTTATCCTTAGCTTCTTACATTTCTGAGAGCCTTATAAGGGTTTGCATAGAAATATACTTGGCTGGTTGGTTGGTTGGTTGATTATGAAGGAAACATACTCTTAAAAAGGCTAATTTACCATTTCTATCTGATCTTGAGTTGGTTGAAGTCATCCCTGCTATTTAGAGCAATACTTAGCCTTGCCAAACACAGGGCTTCTAATATTTTAATTGAAAGTTTAATGTTGCCTGACTTTGTTTTGATACCATTCAAGGATCCAGTCAAGGAAAATACATAATTCTTTTAGCTTCAAGACACAAGGCTTAGAAAAAAAAGACATTTAAATTATAACTATCTCGCAGGAAATTTAAATTCTTCTTTTGCATCAATCTCCAGTGTGTAAGTCAATTCAACTTTTTGTAAGGCATTGTTTTCTCATCCAGTAAGATTGTGCCCAGCTAGCTACCTTCAGAGAGGACGACAATAGCAGGTTTTACAGAGGAGTTCACATGACTGCTGCCTATGAGGAAATGCCTGGGCTTCTGCCCTCACTCAGAGTCCATTCACTGAAATGTTGATTCAGCTGGACTCTCTAAATACCTAATCCAATAGACTTCTGAATGTCAGAAGGGCTTTGGCTTTTTAGTCAAGAGAAACCTGAGAGTGAAGTAGGAAAAAACGTGCAGGATGGCTTAGGGAGCATTGTTTCCAGTCCCATCTTTATAGTGGGACATTTTTGTGGTTTACAAGAAAAGTCAAACCACTGGTCTGGCAGAGAATTGCCATTCTAGATTGATTTTTGCATTGGTAGTTTAGTTTATCTGGCACAGAAATAGTCATTTATATGGATTTTAATTTCCATATTCTTGAACATTACTCTGATTATTTATAGGAGTCTACCATAGTCTGTCCATAATTTTTGTTAGGCCATATTGTTTTGTTGGTCAAGTTTGTCTTTTCTGTCCTCTGTCCTTCCAAATTCTGTCCCCTCTGTGAGCATCTCAAGTTCTTCCCTAGGCTCTCAGACACTCCATTCTTTTATTTGTAGAGGAAGAACTTCAAGTTCTGTCGGTGTGGATGGATGAGGATATGAGGAAGCCAGAAGGGTTTTCATGCTAAGTTAATGGAATCCAAACAGTAGATGGGGGAGAATTTTCCTGCACTTATGACTCATTTTCTACATGTGCAAATATTTAAGTTATAGATGGTATTTTCAGAATTTACAACCAAAGGCAAAATCTAAATTTCCCGAGACCAGACTTCACCAAACTCAATGATTTAGGAGTGTGTACTTATCTAGTTAATTAGTTAGTTATATGTAAAACTAATACCTCACTTATCAAAAATTAGTGAGTAAACACATCTCAGAGGAAACAAACACAAACTGATGTCAGACAGACCTGGGCAAAACTTCTAGCACTGTCACTAACTAGCTTTTTTAATATAAGCAAGTTTAGCTTAGCACTTTAACATTCTGGGCCTCATTTTTCTCTTCTATAAAATGGGAAATAATTCTGCCCTCTTAGATGTGAGAGAAATCTAGAGATGACATCTATCAAGATATTGAAAGTTGATTTTTGGGGTCAGATTAACAAGGCAGGTACCTCTTCTACCCCTATGGCTCCATGTGGAAACTTAAACTTGGCTGATGGAAGCAACTTTCCAATTTAGAAGACTATTCTTTGAAAATTATAATATCACTTAGCAAGGTTGCTGTGAAGTACAGATAAGAACACAGATAAAGTACTTTACAGTGTACCTGAACAGTGGGCTCTCAGTTAATGTTAGTTAACCTTTCATCATTATGATGCTAATAATTGCAGCAATGAAAATAAGCTGTGAGGTAAAAATCTGGGTCATAATCCAAATGCAATTAAGGTTCGTGGTCAGATTGAACACCTGGGAACAGGATTTTGGTCAGATCACCATAGTTTGGAATTTGGCCCTACTATGTTGGCTCAGTAAACATACCACTGGTCACTGCTATGGTATGATTCACAAACACCAAACTCACAAGCAATAGATTTAACAGTTTACAAGGAGAAATGTAGTTATCATACACAAAGTCCTATTATTCATAGTTTAATTTGGGAGAAGAAATCAGGGTAAACTAAGGTTCATAATCAAAATCAAGGTAGGAAGCTGGCTAATGCCAAAAATGAGGGTTACCCTACTTTGTTAAGCTGATGAATCCATTGCCACTGTTGGAATTAACTAACTATGTGGAACATAAGGACAAGATATCACATAGGGGAGCCAGCATTTTCGATTGCCTAGACACTGTGGTAACACATTGCCACTGGGTATGACTATTCCCCCACCCCCTAATTTTTTTTTTCAAGAGAGAGAAAGAGAGAGAGAATGTGTGTGAGTGGGGGGTACAGAAGGAGAGGAAGAAAACGAATCTTAAGCAGGCTCCATGCCCAGATCAGAGCCTGATGTGGGGCTCTATCTCAGGACCCTGAGCTGAAATCAAGAGTTGGATGCTTAACGGACTGAGCCACCCATGCACCCCTCCCTCTGTTGTGTTCTTCAAGTTGACAAATTCTCTTCCATTGCCACTTTATTCTCTCTTCCTTTCTTTTATCCTTCCTTTCCTTTTGCTTTATGTGTTTTTCCTTCTTTAGTCTTTTTTCCTCTTTTTTTTCTACTTTTATTGAAATTTTATTTTTTGTTTTTATCCCAGTATAGTTAATGTACAGTGTTGTATTAGTTTCAGGTATGCAAATATAGAGATGCAACGATTCTATTCAGTACTCATCATGCGATATATACTCTTAAACCTCTTCACCTAGTTCACACCTCCTCCCTCCCACCTCCCCGCTAGAAACCATCAGTTTGTTCCCTATAGTTAAAGAGTCTGTTTTATGGTTTGTCTCTTCTTTCCTTTGTTCATTCGTTCTGTTTCTTAAATTCCATATCCGAGTGAAATCATATGGTATTCATCTTTCTCTGACTGATTTATTTCACTTAGCATTATACTCTCTACCTCCATCCATGTTGTTACAAATGGCAAGATTTCACTCTTTTTTATGACAGACTAATATTCCATTATGTATACACACACATATA
>NW_023270757.1:7370936-7419915 GCF_011800145.1 Mirounga leonina | reverse complement strand
TATATATATATATATATATATATATCAAGGAAGGGGGAGCACAAGATTTTGAGGACAGCTAGTGTTCTCTGCTACAAACATCTACAAATCTGCAGAAAAAAGACTACTGAATTTACAAATGTATTTAAATTTGAAAGTCAAAAGAAGGGCTGTGTTTTTCGTTGTGTTGAAAATGATGTGTGGAAAGCAGCAGTTCAGTTGGGATTAGAAAGTGAAAAACAAAGAAGGCCATGGAATCAATAGTACCTGCTGCGGACATGGCAGACATTTGGAATCTGGTCTTTTGAAATCTTGGTATCTTGGAATTGGGCTTTTCTAGCAATATCACCTATATAGGTATATA
This sequence comes from Mirounga leonina, assembly GCF_011800145.1. Lineage (NCBI taxonomy): Eukaryota > Metazoa > Chordata > Mammalia > Carnivora > Phocidae > Mirounga > Mirounga leonina. The sequence continues at coordinate 7,419,572 of NW_023270757.1, read as the reverse complement.
AACTGTTAAAATTCATCAGAATGAATACTGTGTGTGTAAATTGGGTCACAATTGATATTTTTTAAAAAATGGACATATGTTGTATTTAATCCTCAAAGTCATCCTACGGGAAAACCACAGGTCATCATATTTAAAAAATTTGCCACATTAGGCTGTGTTTGGAGCTTACAGTAACCTACATTTTTTAAAATGATAATTTTATATTATATCGATTCCCTCTCCTATAGGATATGAGCACAGATACCTTCAGATAATTGCTGTGGAAGAAAGGTAAGCAATCATGTATACGGAGTACTGGTATCTAGACTTGGACCCAGGAAAGAAGGTATTGAGGCAGCACAACTGTGGTTTATTCTTAAGAACAACGACCTAGCAGGCATATGAATCCAAGTCTTTTGATGTCTCAAGCATCAACCATCTTAGCTTATAATTCATCAGTACGATCAATATTTCTATTATTCAGCCTTCAGCTACATCTAGCTGACACAGGGAAAGTACTAAAGCCAAAGCTAAATTACAAGCACCACCATGGAGAGCCACAGCCCTTTATTTGAGGAAGAAACAAAATATCAGAGAGCCACTCGAGGATAATCCAGACTTCCAAAATTAGCAGGCAGTACACTGAAAAGTCCAGATAGTGTTCTCCATCATCTGTCAACAAGAACCACTTTCCTTTCTGTCTTTTCAAGTCTCTAATTTTCAAGGATTAGCATAAGATTACAGCGGTAGTGAGTTTTAATTAAAATAGACTGAATAGATTGGTAGATTGGAAAAAGGAACAGAGCAGCAATGATTAATAAAGTCAATTATTCCTGATATTTTCTTATGATTCTATAAACTTACACTGCTCTCTGGGTAAGTCTTACTTTTATTATCTTATACTTTTAATGGAATATATGTAGTTCTAAATATATTTCATGGACCCTTTCTATAATTACAGCCATTTAAATGATTTTTTAGAAGTCTATATTAAACAAAAATGTTATATATATATCTAAGTCTTGATAGTACATTGCTATTAACAAAAGTCACTAATGTTGTAGAAGGTTTACTATCTAATTAAGGAAAATAGTGTTTCAAGGAGGAAAGGCAATCACAAATTCAGATTATTTTGAAGCAACTGGACAGAAGGCCACTTTGGAAATGTGACTTATGAAGGAAAGAAAAGATCACACCAGTTCTCTCAAAAGGGAGCTATTTTGTGAAGATGGTAAAAGAGCCTACCTGCATCAAGAGGCAAGATCCAGGAGTTCACTTGGTGGTGATTAAACGTGGATTATTAAAGCATGTATAACATAAACATGTATATTAAAACCCCAAACGTGTATACTATAAACATGGTATTTAAAAACCAGAGCCCTAGCAGCTAAAAATAGCTGAGTATTTGAAGAACAGATGAGGTTAAAACTGTTATAAAAATTAAGTTAGAGATATGCAATTTCTCATTTGTCATTATTTTCTTTCCTTTTTCTATCATGTATTTTCCCCTTATTTTCCCTGTATGGAGTAGGCAAATCACCAATTATGGAATGCTTCTCCTAGGCAAGGCATTCTGCAAGCCACCCAAGAGCTCATCATAATGTTGGGGTTGGGAAATGGGAGAAAATCAATACATTAAAAAATGAGGGTCTAGACAAGATTTAAGAAGTTCAAGACTGTAGGTGAAATATCACGAGACGATCCTGCACCACTGTCTGAGGAATCCTTTATGTGTTGGTGCTGGCAGTTTGGAGGTACCAGTGATCACTCTGACCTTGGATGATTACAGAAGAGTTCATTTCATTTTTATTTTAATTTATTTGTATTGAAGCATAATGTAGATATAGAAAGATGAAAAAACTTTACTCAGTTCTGTGAGTTGCAATAATTGGATACACCCACAAAACCACGGGCAAAACCAGACATCGAGTACTTCCATCACCCTGGAAAGACCTCTCATGACCCCTCTAGCCAATTCCATCTCTTCCATCCTGTCTTCAGAGGCAGGGATTTTCAGATTTTTACCACCATAAATTAGTCTTGCCTGTTCTTGGACTTTACATAAATGGGATCACAGAACATGAACTCTTCTTTTTTTAAGATTGATTGATGATTGATTGATTTAGAGCATGAGCAGGGGGAGAGGTGAGAAGAAGAGAATCTCAAGCAGATTCCACGCTGAGCACGAGCCAGAGGGAGGAAACTCAATCTCATGACCCTGAGATCATGACCTGAGCCAAAACCAAGAGCTGGACGCTTAACTGACTGAGCCACCCAGTCACCCCAAACATGACCTCTTTTAATTCTGGCTTCTTTGTATCAACAAAATTTTCTTGGATTCACCCATGTTGCTGTGTGTATTAGTATTTTATTCCTTTCTAATACTGAGCAGTTATATTATTATTAGTTTCTTGGTTATCTGCCCAATGAAAGTACACACACTTAAATCTAACAATATTAATTTTCTATTGCAATAGAACAAATAACCACAAACTTTATTATTTCATGGTTCTTTAAGTCAGGGTTAGGCTCACATGGGCTTGATGGGAGTCCTTTGCTCAGGGTCTCAGAAAGCCTAAATCAAGGAGTAGACCTGCTGGATCCTCATTTGGAGGGACAGGGCAGAATCCACTCCCTTGGGTAATTGGAAGAATTCAATTCTTTGTGGCTGTGGGTCTGAGGTTCCCATTTCCCAGCTGTCAGTCAGCTGGGGACCTCTTTTAGGTCCTAGACAACATCTGCACTCCTCGTCATTTAACCACCATAAAGCCAAGAATGTTGCATCAAATCATTCCTGCGCTTAGATTCTGATTCTCCCTCTGCCTTCCTCTTCTGATGCCCAACTGGAGAAAGATCTCTGCTTGCAAAGTCTCATATGGCAATCTCCTCTTCTTAAGGACAATTTGTTCAATCATGGGAGTGATATCACAATCACAGGTTCTGGAAGTTAGGGGATGGTGAATCTCAGGGGCCCTTCCTAGAAATTCTGCCTACTATATTAACTAAAATCATCCTATCAACTTTATTTACATGTTGCAAAATGGTGAAGGAGTGAGGAGGAGGCAGCAAAGCTTGGAAGTATAGGCCAGAGAGCAGCCACTCTGCTGTGGACAGGAGTGGCAACTCCACACCCAAAAGAAACCCAGAAAATACCTGATACGTTTGGCCATTTGTAAAATAATAGAAAGATTTATAATTCTGTTGGAGACTTTTGGAATACTTAATTATAAAATGGTAAGAGCATAAAAAACTAAGCAAGCCAGAAGAGGAAGGAAAATACCAAACAAGTTTTACAGGAAATGATATCTAACCAGAGCACTATATCTAGCTAAGCTATAAACCACACTTACATAATCATATTATATAGATATTAAGTACTGATTACAGATTATGGACTATTTTTCTTGGAAAAATGGAAGAAGGGGAAAGGGCATGCATGCTAAAAGCTAATCTCCATAACTTTATCAAATAAACAGAAGTTGGTAAATAAAAAATGTGTGTAATTTAGAAATGTGAAGATAAATAACAGAAAAACTTAAAAGAATTTGATCAGGTGGTAATGAGGTAGGGCAGAGGTCTTTTCCTTTCCATTATAAAATTTATAGTATTTGAATCTTGAAGCTACAGAGGTCTTAAAATACAAACTATTCCAAAGGAACATAGTATTTATGCAAACGTTTTATTTTCTAACAGTTAGCCAAATACATTTCACTTAAATTCTAACCAAAGAGATGAATTTTTGTACTCAAAGATTTTAAAGAATTGATTAGTTTAAGCAATTTAATCTTACATTAAATTTTGCTGTTATTAATAATTTAACTAATTGTAAGTCACCTCAACAGAATCACCTCTTTTGACTTATTTCACTTCTTTGCAATTGTGTCAGCTTGCAGGGGGCTGAGTAAAGGAGGAGAGGTGCCTAAAAACAAAACAAAACAAAATAAACCTGCAGTGAAATTGTAGAAGAATCAGGTTATAAAGACAGCCAGTCATGTGAGGTTATCACCAAACTTTGGGAACAAAAGATGAAGTTTTTTTAGGCTCAATATTTAAAGTAGGCTGCTTCAGAAGTTACATACACTTTGAGCACTAAATTCTAGACTTTACCATCCTCTGTGCCAAGTTCCACCTATAACAACAAATACAGGGGTTCTTTAAATTGGGACTTCGTGAAGGCAACACAAGGATTTGTCTAGGGTGAGTAAACCTCCACACATTAAAGAGAACTACAGGTGGGGCTTACTAATATCTGTATATATGCAATGAAGAAGAATCCATTCATTAGTACAGGACACGCCAAAATCCAGTTTCACCTCACCACGTAACTGATGACAGCTCTCCACACTTTTCTGAGGGAGTAATTCTGCTCGCATCTGGATCCTCTTTGTTGTGTCCCAGGGTCCTGTCACAAACGCTCTTTCTGCACTAGGACGACTGCAACTAGCTTTACAATCCTTGTAATGATCAAAGTCAGTCTCTAACCTGAGTTCGCTAACCCTGGAGATGACTGCCTCTGTTCTAGGACTCCAGTCTCTAATCTTAGCACTCTGTGCAGCCTTATAAAATCTCTGTCTATTCTTTGGAATCATTATCACCATTAAGCTTTCCCTAAGCAAAATGACTTAGGACATTACCATTTAATCTTTTCTCATATGTTATCTTCTGGTAGCAGGAAGTTTCCTGATTATGTGATATGTATATAAATATATACTTATATATTTATCACATATACTTAGAATATACATGTATATGTATGTCTCATACAAATCAGTTTGTTTATAATTATATGTAGCTAATTTATATAACACATATATTTAATTTAATAAATATACATTGAGGAGCTATTTGATGTTAGGCTCTGTAATGATGAATAAGATGTAATTTCTGAAGTCAAGAAGCATAGAGCTGAGAGGAGAAAGACAAGCAAGGATGTAGTGTTTTTGTTTTACTTAGACAGAGAGAAAGTGCAAGCAAGGGGGAGGGAGAGGCACCAGCAGGCTCTACGCTCAGTGTGGAGCCCAAGGCAGGGCTCAATCTCATGATCCTGAAATCACAGCCTGAGCCAAAATCAAGAGTCGGATGCTTAACTGACTGAGCTACCCAACTGCCCCGAGGATGCAGTTTTACTACAGCTTCTCATGCACCAGATACTGAGGGCCAAAAAGGCTCAGGTACTGCCTAAGACAGGCACTTAACCCCCAGGTAAGAAGGGCCTGAGAGGCAGCTTTCTGACTAGGTCAAAGACTGACTCTGCTCATCGTTTCAAACAAAAGAAGTTTTTTGATTTAGGAGGGAAAACCCACATTATTTCTTTCTAGCTTCTTGCCCTCTCAAATAAGTTCCACAGAACTCTCAATTCACAAGCTTTTCTGCCTTCATTCTCGGCATGACATTTGAACCTAGATTCTTAGGAGGTTGGGGAGAGATTGTTCACTTTAGGGAACACCCATTTTCTCAGTCCTGAATCAGCTGTTCGGAAGACTGAATTTTGTGTAAATATTGAATCCAGCATTTGCTGGCCACTCCCAAGCAGCATTAAAATAAACAAACCAAATACCCCAGTGTCTGACTTTAGCATATGACACTGTAGACTTGCTTTCTTACGTTTGCTCTGAAGGCCTCAGTCACTACAGAAGTGACACAGTGTATCCGGAAAAGGTCTCATTTTCATTTTCTACCTTTCTTTAGCCCCTAGAAGGAAAGAATGGCATCCTTAAGGCTTTCATCACAAAACCTCGCATTCCTCAAGAACGAACTGAATTTTAAAAATTACTGCATATTTTACCAATATGTAAAAATAGAAAACATTCACTCTATAAACTCTAAAATACCAGAAATGCCTTTGGAGCAGTACATGGTTGTGAACACTTATTTTCCCAGGGCTGAATATTCTGCCAACTGGTGCCTGTCAAAAGAATTTCGTATAGCTCACTGGAAGATGATAAACAGAACTCACTTATCTTGCTCCCACCCAGCATAACAAGGATCAGGGAAGCTTGTATAAAATGAGTCTAAAGTTAAGGAAGATGAAAAAGGAGAAAGCTGACTACCTTACCTACACTCTGCTGTTCAATGAAATAGTGATAAATATAGTCCTATCCAAAGCAACTAGATCTCATTTATAAGATTTTATTTAAGAATTATCTCCATACTCCCACCCTATCACCTCATGCTCAGATGAATACACAGGACTTAAACTGGAAGGAGCAAAATCTCTAAAGCTTTATCTTGGTTTGCATCAAAAGTCTTAAATATTCTTCATGTCCTGGAGGCCAAGAGAAGCTCCTTTTGAAATGCATATGTACCTACCAAGGTGACTTGGATGCAACTGGACCACATCCCAGTGGCAACACTGAGGAACTAAGGAAGAGCACATAGGGCAGCAGTTCAGGGCAGGATGAATAGGGCAATGATAAACCTCGAGGGATGAGAGAAAAAGAAAGAGAAGAGCAGAAGTAGGGCATAGATCCTTTTTGAGGAGTCTGATGCTAACTCTGGCTGAGGAGAAAATCAAACAACCTCTCTGGAATGCTTATAGAGTAGAAAAGAAATAGATCCATGGCCAGGGAAAGATGAACCTGGATAAGAGATACCAGATAACAACAGACATACATATATATGTAATGTATGATTTACAGGAAGTTCTAGAACAGGCAAAACTAACATAAGGTAGGATTTGGCTATTCTAGAGCTATTCTACTATGGAACATAAATGGCACAGTTAAGAATCTATAAACCTTGTGGCAAAGAAGTACTGAAGCCATAACAGAAAGAACATTTCTTTTGCAAATGTATCTATGGCAAATCGGTCATGCATAATTATTAGAATATTTTGCTAAGCATAGGTACCCTCCAGTGAGGAGAAATAGGTAAGGTCTTAACCCCATTAAAAGATCTAAATTCTGTTATTTTACATTAAAGTCACTCATTAACAGTTGTCACCGTCAAAAAGGGTCTGCAGACAGTTCTATCAGCTAAATGAGGTCTCAACTTTCTCTGCTTTGGGTGTCCTTGAACACATCTTATAAAGATGTGACTGATGACTATAACAGTATGTGAGCATCAGGATTCAGCTGTTCCATCTTATACATGGATTCAAACAAGAATGTTCCAAATCAGTGTCATCAGACTCCAGAGAATTATGTCCTGGTGGTTTATAGGACCAGATGAGATTGGAATTTCCCACCTGTTTTGAAAGGACTCTGAATTCTTAGTTGGGTCCTTTACCCCACCACAGTATTTTAGATGTCTCTCTCCTTGCCTCCTTCATTAACCACTTCTAAAGGAAGGCTCCCTTGAACCAAACATGACTCTATCATATATGTCTTTTGAATGATTTCCTAATAACACGTGCCTTCCCTTTATTGTGTTTATTACATCTAAGATTTTGCACTTATCGTGCGATTCTTTTACAAATACCTTCCTCCTCCAATAAGCTCTAATCTTCTGAGAGCAGAGAAATGTTTATTTTTGTTCATTTGTATACTTCAGAGTGCTCAGTACATTTATTATTTGTTGAATAAATATGAATAAATTAATGATAGTAACATAAGGAGTAAATATATGAGTAAACAAGAATAAATGAACAAATGAATAGGTGAGCGAATGAATGAATGGCCTCCTCAAATCATATGGTCTTGAGATTAAAAATCTCTATCTTCTGTCTGAGGGAAGGCATGAGACAGCATTCAGTTCTGCTGAGAGATGTAAAGGCTGCATTTCCAGTACACAAGTCATGGCAAAGAATCCAGGCTCCTAGAGAACAGGTTGACGAAGATGTGGCAGTAATGATGGCTGATGAGAATGACTGGCAGGGATGCCAATGCACAGTAGCAACACGAGAGTGGTGTATGGACCAAGGAGAGAAGATGCCTGACATTTGAAATCGTATTTTTAGAGATTCATGTTCATAGGGTGGTGGAGGTGCTTCCCTGAGTTGGTGAGTCTCCAAGGTGTTGAGGTTCCAAAAGTTACACTAGTAGGGATCCAGCCAAAGATACAGACTTTGCCTCATTGCTATATGGAGTGCCATATGTGTGGTTATATACTCTATCAGTTTCATTTGTTGAGCTGTACTTTGCAGCAGGAATTTCCAAATTAAATTCAAGGAGGAGGTGAGAGTGAACAATGCAGATAGAAGAGGCAAAGTGTCTTAGCCTTTTGGCCTCAAAGTCATTGAAGTTTTTCAATAGTTTTATATTCTGTTATGTATCACTTTCAGCAGAGTATGTAAGCTCCATGAGAGCATAAATTTTTGTCTCTTTTGTTCAATGCTCTTTCCCCAACACACAAAACTGTGTCTGGTACATTGAGGATATTCAGTAAAATGTTTTGAGCACATGGTCAAGGTTTTACTGAAGAAAGGATTTCATTATTTCTTAATATAAAGCTTTGTTCATACAAAATATTCTCCAGAAAATATGGCTTATCATTTTTGAAGGATTAGTCCTCCAGCTGAATTATATTCATCAGTCTCACCACCAATTTTTAAGGACTCATATTGAGTCACTATTACTCAGTACAGCAAAATCTGTCAACAAAATCCATCTTCACAGTGTTTAGAATACCAATGTACTCTGCCTTTAGTTTCAATTTGCTGAAAAGATGAAGAGAGGTCATCTTCTGCTGTGTAGTCTAAATTATTGCCTTCATGGTAGAATCAAGTTTTAAATGAGAGCTTTGTTATTTCCTAGTAATTTGTGGAGTTAAGTAACTTAGTTGTTCATTTTCTGATATTTATTTTTTAAATTTATTTCTTTATTTTAGAGTAAGGGGGGTGGTGCAAAGAGAGAGAGAGTCTTAAGCAGACTCCGTGCTGAGCAAAGAGCCTGCCTGACACAGGGCTCAATCTCAGGACCCTGAGATCAGGACCTGAGCCAAAACCAAGAGTCAAACGCTTAACCAACTGTGCCACCGAGGTGCCCCGTTTTCTGATATTTATTTTAAAATCTATATAAAATAATTCCATCAGAATACAACAAGATGTGGCAAGTGCTAGCATTAATGGGAAGGAGATAGAGAAGGCATCTACTGAATACAATACATATGGGACACTGGTTTCATCTAATCTCCAATATAATTTTATCATCTACACAGAATTGTTACTAAATCTACCAGATATTAACAACAAAGCCACATAAAATTTCCCAGGTTGGCTCATTCAATCTTTTCCATACTCCTGTATCAGAGGAAGGAAAGGAGCCTGAAAAGCTGCTCAATTTTTATTACATCACAAGGACAATATTAAATAGATAAAAAGCATATTTACCTTTCCACTTAATAACAGTTAAAGTTAGAGTGATTAGTGAGTTTCTTAGTTCCAAATACTCATGTCCCAGTTTCATTCTTCTCTTAAAGTTTCTAGGCATACGAAAATACTAAATAGTATTGCATATTATATCATTTGTTGAACCTTAATTTAATGAGAAATCTCCATTGCTAGACCATACTTCTGAAACCAAGACGTGTAATAGCTTCAGTCTGATACTTAATACATGCAATCAAGTTAATAAATGGGGACACAAAATTCACAGTTAATAACCACCTAGGAACTTGAGTTAATGAACTGTTTCTGCATACATAAGTAAAAATAAGAAAGAAAGGGTTGTGGCAAGATGGGGTAGCCATGGTATGGCTTGTTCTTTCTTTCTTTAGTTCTCCTTCATAAACACAGAGTGGACATGATAGAAAAAAATTCCATGCTGAACATCTTCAACAAACCTCTGTGACAAGGAATGACCACAGACTACAAAAGACAAATAGAAGGGAACAAACCAGCGATAGATTGAAGATAGAGTATCAGTGACAGGAAAAAGTAGCAAAGAGAAGGCAAGGAAACTCAACAGGTCTGAGAGTCAGAGAACTGGCAAAATACCATCAGATACTGCTGGAATCTCACTGCCCATTCCGAGAAAAGCAGCAGTAATGAGAGAGGATACCAGGGCTCCAACTTGCAGGCTAGAGCAAGGGGGCTTTGGGAAATTCTGAAGGGTAGTCTGAGTCCGGAGCTGAAAACTTCCTAAAACTAATAAACTGATGCATCATCCCAGGATAACATCCCTTACACTGAAAAACTGCCAAGAACAAAGTCAAACTAAATGCTTACAAAGATGATGATATCAAAAGGGGAAAATAAATCCTAAATAAAAAGGGCAAGATAATAAAAAAAAAAATGAAGATTTCAGAAAATACAAGGTCATATATTTTATTACTTTGTGGATAGAAAACTCTAGAACTGCTCTGTCGATTATGTAATTTGAAGTATGGCTAGCCTGAATTGTAACGTGCTGTGTTTGTAAACTAAAAACTTATTTTGGGGGCACCCAGGTGGCTCAGTCAATTAAGCATCTGACTCTTGATCTCAGCTCAGGTCTTGATCTCAGGGTCCTGAGTTCAGGTCCCACATTGGGCTCCATGCTGGGCATGGAGCCTACTTTAAAAAAAAACAAAAAACAAATTTGTTTTAAAAACTTAGTGTGGGAAAAAATAAATATAAAACACTTGACTAATAACTTCATATCAATTTTATTGAATAATTGTTATATTTATTAACAAGTTTTATATTGATAGTATATTGTTTTTAATAATTTATATTATTTTATATTATATAATCAATATTTCAATATTTAAATAACAATTTTACATTGTGTTCAGATGATAATATGTGGCTATTTATATTTTTAAATATATTTTAAAATAAAATATATGTTTAAATTATTTTTACCAATTTTATTTTTAATGTGGCTACTTGAAAATTTGAAATTATGTATATGCTTCATTCTAATAGAATACAAATGACAGGAAACAAAGAAACAAATGAGGGAGATATGGGCTGAGAGCCCACAGAATTCAAGCCAATAGGAGACATCGGTCAATCACATTACCATGTTTGGGTCACATTACAAATAAATATCATTAGAAAGTAATGTGGACATGTAAACACTGAATAAAGATTTGACATTAAGGGGGGCTGGTTACTACCGTGGTGTTGATTAGAACAGAATGCTTGTCTTTTTCAGGTACATATGGAAATATTTATAGATGAAATGACATGATATCTAGAGGGGTTGAGAGAAGTGGAAGGGAGTCCAGAAGAAACCAGACCGGCCATGAGCTCATGATGCTCAAGTGAGTGGTGGATACACAGAGATTTGCTATACTCTTCTAATTTGAATGATGTTTTAAATTTTCCATAATAACAAGGTAAAGCACAAAGAAAAAGAAACAAATCTACTGTAGATTGAAAAACACTAAAGAGAGATAAAGGTGTCTCTAGAAGGTGTAAAACAGGAAAAATGTCAAAAGGAAGCCTCCTTTTCTGTAACATTAGTACTAAGATGAGTCCTGCAGGAGGCTTCACTATAGCTGGTCAGTTTTTCCATTTATGGAACGTTCCAAATCTTTATAAACCATCTGGAGAGCAAGGATTTGGCTAGATTTCCATCCCACTGTAATAATGAGACATTTATTGAGAAAGAATGTCAAAAGAACAGCTTTTAATGTGGCTATATGCATACACCAGAAACTGAACCACTTAATGTGATCTTTATCTCAATTTACAAAAAACAAATACATAAAAATAATGCCAACAACAATGTCCAATTATTCTAGTCAAACATTATAGTGTAAAACCAAAATTGTCACCCTGGGAGCATCTTGGTTTAGGTTATGCTATAATATTGCCAACTATTTACTTTTTAGTAATCAGAGAACCTAAGAAGGAATATTAGTAATGATGACTCATTTTTAATATTCAGTAATATAAGAGGAAACAGGAATAAGACAATTTGAAAACAGTATTTTGAAAAGGGGACATTTTATGAAAGACTGTAATAAACAGAGTAGATTTCAAAGTTTTCACTCTTTGAATTTTCATTTTTTTATAAATCCACAGAAATTCTAATATAGAAGCTTGCGATGTTATAAATTAGAGTCAAATAGCATAGTTTGCTCTCGCCTCTCTTTTTATTACACTCCAACTCCATTTTAAAAATGGACTATGGCCACCAAATAATCAGGAAAGGTAGGTAAGAATGGGAGAGGATATAAAAATAACATTTAGTGCCCATATGGTCAGACAATATGTCATGTTCCTCATGTAGATTATATATATAAGATTCATTTTAACAAACTTATGAGTTATGTAAGTATTTATTTATATTTTATTGGCCAGGAAATCATAGAATAATGTTCTCTTGGTACTTCAATTACCTTAAGAAATCTTTAACAAGTACTTACTACTTGTGGGCACTGCCGATGATGCTGAAGATTCAAAGAATATGACTTTTTTTTTTTTTTAAGATTTTATTTATTTGACAGAGAGAGATACAGCGAGAGAGGGAACACAAGCAGGGGGAGTGGAAGAAGCAGGCTTCCCGCGGAGCAAGGAGTCTGATGCGGGGCTGGATCCCAGGACCCTGGAATCATGACCTGAGCCGAAGGCAGACACTTAACGACTGAGCCACCCAGGCGCCCCTCAAAGAATATGACATTGTACCTGCTTTCAATTTGCTCACTGTTTATTGGGGAAGGCAAGCCAAAGAGGAACTGATAAGAGAATACAGCATGATAAGTCTTGGGGAACCACAGATGACACCTGCTGGCCCTTCCATGGACCAGGAAGACTTCTGAAGTAAGGCGAGACATCCAGTTGGGCTATGGAGAGCAGGCAAGGGGTCTCTTGGTAGAGAAGGGAAAATGGCCAGGTCTAAGCAAAAAGAACAGTGTGTCTACTAAAGAAAGAAATCAATGAAAATAAGAACCCAAGGAAAAAAGTGGAAAACAGAAAGGGATACAGAACAAGAAATACAGATAAATAAAAGATACAGAAAGCTCAGAAAGAAGGAGTCCCTTATGCTCATCTCATGAACATTTGGCATGGCCTGATTCTTTAATCAAAGGGAAAATTAAAAAAAGCAAAACTCTTTTGCACCAGCCTTGGCTTCGTTAAGTGTGCCTGATCACTAAATGATAAGCCATTTTCATAATAAGCAATATCTCTCCATCCTTCCAAACATTACAGGCATAGCTAGGGTGTTACGGAAAGGGATGAAAGAGCTGTTTGCTCGGTGTGATTCGCCGCCAGTGAACAGTGTTCTCGTGTGTGCAGCTACATGTGTGGAGGCCAGACGCCTTCCTTGTTCTCACTGCAAGTGTTCCACGGCGTCTCTGTGCCTTTCCACCTTATCAGCTCCACGCAAAGCAAATGAAACAGACTGTGCCTCCTATTGGCTACAGTTGTTTTTACCAATCTCTTCGCCTTACGTGCATTCTACCAAATGCTAGAGGAATGAAGCAGTAGTGGAAAGAATGATGGCAATATTAGAGCAAGTACAGTTGTCACTGCCAACTTGACTCCCTTAATAATAATGGAAAGAAAAGCAGTTGGCTGAGAAGCCAGGTGAGAACACTTTAGAGACGCCTGAGCCCCTTCAGAGCCTCCTGTGACTCAGGACAGAGAACGATTCTGCCAGGACCCACATGTGCTGCTCTCAGAAAGGCGCACACGCTCTCAGGAAGAGCCAACGGGAAAAGCAAAGCAAGTTTGACAGCATGTACATTCCTCTTCTCTCTTAAAAATACACTGGGTTCCACAGGCTTAGTTCCATCATTTGGAGTTAGAGTCTGGGATGTTGTAATTTTTAAGCAAATTCACTGAGGGCTGATTAGAGACAACATCAAGTGAAATGTGCATCTGCATAATGAGATATTAATGAAGGAGATTCAGCATGTTTAATATCACCAAGTGCTAGTGTAGAATGTTATATCAGTTTGTTTTTTCAACTGGGTGGGTGAGTATCAGCAACACTTCGGCATTATGTAAGGAGCAGCGATTCAGGGAACGTGACATCAAGGTGGAGCTCCTTGCTCTTCCTCTCTCACGTTCTCGGAGAAGGTAGTGGGCTCAGTGAGGCCCTGACCCCGCACAGTGCCCCCGAGACCTGGTCCAGGCCAGGGAGGACGGGCTGCTGCCGGCAAGCATCAGGCAAGTGAGCTCCCAGACTCGCCCTTCTTTCCAGGGTGTGCAGATCAGAGTCAGGAAAACAGTCTGCATTCCCGTTAAGGGCGGGGGGTGGTAGTGGTTGGGGGCTCTGAGGATAACAAGCCAAACCAAGCAGAAAACCAGGACAGCTAACAAAGATGAAGGCTTGAAGCAGACAGTGGTGAACAGGATCTGGAGACAGTTCTGAGATGAAGAACAAACAGCTGATTGTATGCGGTTTTGACAGTTATGGCCCTGGAGGCACTGAGATCCCTCCAGATAGGAAAAAAAAAAAAAATCAACTACCCATGATTTAAACTAACATTCTCAGATGATAAAAATTCTGGAAGCAAGCAGAATTCTGGCTTCGGTCTCGCTGCTCAGCCATGGCAGGACTCCCGGTCCATGCGTCTAACGGTCGTCTGGACCTTCTTCTCATGCTCACAGATTACTGCAGCAGCAACAGTCACACCATCGCATGACCACGCTTCAAGCCCATCAGCGGGATGGTCCATCGCAGAGTCTTTACCCTCAAACCAGTTGTTCAAAAGCTAGGAAGGAATAAAACCTGTCTCAGAAATGTGTAACTCGTCTATAAGATCACGATCCAGGGCAAACAACTAGATCTTGTTCACCTAGGACTTTCTCATGTTTAGTATTGAAAGTCCCAAGTCTGTAGAACCCTCTCAGTCCTGGGCAACCAAGGATGGTTGGTCACTGGGCCAGTGTCCCAGGGCCATCTTTGATCAACTTTCCTGAGAAGGTCTCTTCACCTAATATTTGAATTGGAGTCTCTTAAGCACAAAGAGGGGAGGAGGAGGATTTTTTTTTTTTTTTTTTTGGTTATGATAGATTCCTTCATTCCTTGGCTGTGCTTTAGAATAACCAGGAACTTTTATAAAAGTGCCAATGCCTGGGCCCTACTCATAGTGATTCTAAATTAATCTGGGATATTTCTTGAACAGTAATACCTTTAAAAAGCTACCGAGGTGATTCTAGTGTGTAGCCATAGTTGAAAAGTAAACTATACAGAAGTCAATACTGAACACCTAATAAAACAACCCCAGAACAAAGACTATAATTTAATATGATTGGAAACACAATAAATTTTTAAATCAATGTGTTCGGTTTTCTAAAAATCTTTGTATTTTTTTTTTTTACTAACAATGAAACATAAGCAAGGTAGATGTTATTTCCATTTATAGATTAGAAAGTTAAAGCTCAAAAATTTTGTTACTCACACTTGAGAGGTCCTTCCCATCTACATTATATTTAATGTATCCTGCATTGTCAGATTTCCATTTTTCAGTGCAGGTACACTAAATACTAAGTCAGCACATGCTCTAAAACACCCTAATGTATACAGTAGTCACTTACAACCTGTTATTTAACTATCATGCCTATAACAATGGTAGAATGGATTTAACTCAGTGTGTCCTAACCAAAATCATTCTTTGCACAGGAAAATCTTTAAAATCATATACCATGAGTCCCAGCAACGAGATAAAAGTGAAAGGGGTAGAAAAATATGGGGAAAATATGAAAGTCACACTAAAATTATATCGTTCTATGTTGGTGAGGGAGTAGATGAGTAGAGAGGACATTGTTATGTGCATTAAAAGTTTGCTACTTCAATCTCTGAGTTTCTCAGTTGAACTGGTAGATCAGCTGTAGTGTCCTTTCCATTTATGACAATTAGGTAACAACTAAATAATCTATTTGCTTATTTTGCTTTTTCCTCCTTACCTAACCCTCTCCCCACTTGCTCCCTGGATCCCTCTATTAGCATTAATACTGCTCTTGGATGGAACTGAGTGAAAGTTGCCCCTGCCCAAGAGAATGAGGGGTGTCGGAGATGATGTGTGATGCTAAGAACAAACCTATAGATTCTATGGTAGGATCACAGTCTCCAGGCTCTCTCCTTTCTTTAATCTCTGGGCAGTAGAAATATGTTAATCCTTGTAGACTGAGTGACAGAGAATTATATGAGTTTGGGTTTCACATGCAGATTTGGGATACATGTGATGAATGTGTATCCACTACAGTCTGTGAAGTAGGAGTAACTTACATAGATTTATCCAGAACTCTACAAAAGCAACATAGCCAGAGAGAGAATCCATACAGTGGTTTGGCAAAAGGCTGTGGCTGGAAAAGTGTCCCAAGCATCAGAACTGGGAAGTGAGACTAGACCACAAACGGAAATATCAGCTACAATTTGGGATATAAAATGTATGACGGGTCAAAGCAAGTGGTTAAAAATAATGATACAGTGAGTTTTGCCAACGACTATACAGCAGGCACTATGCTAAACACATTAATTACATTATTTCATTTAATTCTCACAGTAGTCTCATGATACTGATAGCATAAACGTCCCACATAATAGAAAAACTGAGCCTCAGGGAATTAGAGTTGTCCAGCATCACACGACCAGTAAATGGTAGAGCTAGGATACACACCCAGGCAGTTGAGTCCATAACATTACAGAGGCCAAAGGGCATTTCAGGATCTTGTGGCAGTGTCCTCATCATCAGACCTTCCCCCCAAATTCAGGTCTGTTCCTTCATTTCCTCGGGAAAGGACTAATAATCAAGCATGGTGGTTGGCCATGCTTTAGTGTGACCGTTTGCAATGATAAGACAGAAGAGATAACTTCTGAAGATATTCCTGTTCTAACTATTCACTCTGCTCTTTGCTGGATAATACACATTTGTGGCAGGATAATTTAGCAAGCAGTTAATTGCTCTGCCTACCTCCTGTTAGAAGAGACTAGCAGAAAGATGAAAAATAACTTTGCCCTCCACCCTTCCAAGAAATTCTGAGTTTCTGATTTCTCTCAAGGTTTGGCAGCAGCTTTTGTGCTGCCCTTCCCAACACAGTTGCTGCTAGGTTCAAGGTGTCCAATGTTACCAAGGCTCGTTTGTGGGAGGGGAATTTAGCTCTGTGCTCCTCAGAGGAAGGAGAAGGGGACTGGGTTGAAAGCGGGGTGTGGTCCAAATACAGCCGTGGCTCCTGGGACTGAAGGAGAGGGCTGGGTCCTATGTGGAAGTTCCCAAGGAGGCTGCAGAACTCCTGATGGGGGCAGCTGGTGTGTTTTCAGAGGCGGGGGGCTGCTAAACAGCCAGCACCATAGTCGTGGTATTTGAAGCAAAAGACGTTGTGGCCTCACTGTTAGAGTGGCCATGCCTTTCAATGGACCATATTGTCTTCTACAGTGAGCATCTTGGGGGCAACCCTGAAGGACCAAAGACCAGAGGTTATTTTGCTTTGTGTTTTTTTCCCCCTCTGAGAGTGTATATCATACTAAGGAGGGAACAAAACTTCCAGCAATAAATTGTATCAAGTATCTTCCCATCTTTGTAAATGGGGCTTAGGGCCAGATATAATTTAATTTATAAAAATTAAACGTCGTCTTACTTGCTTCTTACGTTTGGCAGATGTCTGAGACACTGCCCAGAGCTCTGGACTCCCAAAAGGACCTAGATTTCTGGCAGCGCCTGCGCAGTTCACTACCCTATTCAGGCCTTGGGCGGTCCACAGCTCACAGCCTTTGGCCAGAGCCCACTCCCAGCATCTTGCCTGCTGTGGTGCAGAACCACAGAGTCCGGAGGGGACTTCCACGGGCACAGCCTCCGTGGGGGGCGGGAGCAACTCCTTCCTCGAGAGTAAGTTGGGGGAGGGGCCCCTGGCATGAGGCGCGCTGGTCTTGTAATCTCAGGAACCTCAGGGGCTTCCGTAGATCTCGCGAGATCTGGCTTCCTCTGGGAGGAGCGGCGGCAGGACGGCCTCAGGCCTGACTCCACTAACCTCCCAGTGGCCCCTGAGGCTCCCGCAGCTCTCCCGCCAGTCCTCTCCCTGCCTGGCATCTGGAGCCCCGCTGACTCCCCACACCGCGCACAGCCCCGGGCCGCACAGCGCACCCTGCGGGCACCAACAACAGTTTCCCTTTCGGGGGTTAAAATTAAATACAAAATGGAACCTAGACTTGGAAATTGACTTCGTATTCAGAACCATTGAAGTGCCACCAGTGGGGGTGAAAAAAAAAACAAAACTCTCTGCTGGTGTGATTAAGGATATTGAGATGAAGAGATTATTCTGGATTATCTGGGTGGACCCTGAATTCAACTACAGGTGAAAAAGAGACTTGAATCCATAAATTGTTTTGGCGAGGGAGGCCCAATCCTAGCTCCTTCTGTGGTCTGCCATTCTCTCCTCAGTCACTATCTGTCAAGGGTTGTGTTCAAAGCTGAGTCTCCAAACTCCTTGGAAGAAACCCTCAATCAGATCAGGAAGACAGATGACCACAGAAAATGTCACCCTGGGTAGTCCTCCATCTGTCCCCTCACATGTGGGAGAGGAAGGGCCGAGAGCCCCGATATGGCCCTTCTTTGGTATTGGCTATCGATTCATGGACCGCCCTTGGGGAAGAAGAGCAGACTTTCATGTCCTCACACCCACCATTGCTGCCAAAACACAACACAGTGGGACTATGCAGGGGGGCACCAGAGGCAGTTCAGAACTGCCTACAAGTCAAGCAGTAGCAGGAAATGAGGCAGGGAATGAGCATGAGGGACTTCACGGGGGACTCTGGTGATAGAATAGCAAGGTTCCCAGTGGATGAGGATATGAGAGATGAAATTAAGAATTCCTTCAAGGGTCATGGGGTCAAGGGAGATAGTCAAGGCTGAGGAGTTCCCAGCTCCTTAATGCAATCAAGAGACATCCTGAGAGCTAGTGAACCAGGAAACTCCCAAAATCTAAATGGAAATCTGAATAGTCTAGTGGCTCAGGAGTTTAAGAATGCTCCCTTTTACCAAGAATATCTAACAAAGCCATCTCTTACAGAACATCTTGCTGAGAAATTAAAGCTGCCACCGTACCTTTGAAGAGCTCTGTTGCTTTAGACAGCTTTGCTTCCAGTGTCTCAGAGTGCCATCCCTCACACTGTGTCCACCGGGACTTGGCAGGTTCCCAGATACTGTAGCCCCATATAGAGAACAGCAGAAGCACTGATGAACGCCGGGAACCCTGGATTCCTAAGTTTCAGGCCACAGGGAAGACCCAGGACAATAACTTAGATCCAACTGAAGAAAGAGAGTGCTCTTTCCCCCAGATCATGAAAGCACTGAGTCACAGGTGCAGATCAAAACCCTCCTACACCAGAGTGAAGAGCCACTCTGCCCAGTGAATGAGGTTAACAGTGGCCCTTTCTAATAAGCATACCCCCAGTACCTGACACAGAAGGAACAGACTCCTCCAAAAAGTAAACTCCCAAAGAGAATGAGTATGTGTTTCAGTGACTTTGTCACAGGAATAAAGTGAAAAGGCAGGAAGACTCTCTACATAAAGCAGGCCCAGTAGAAAGCAGAGCTGCCTTGATGGAGATAGGGTAACCTGAAGTGCGGGAACACAGGACAGTCAGGGGTCTTATCACAGAACAGGAACTGGGATTACATGTAGACTTTGTGGGTGGGAGGAAAGTTAGTTCAAGGAGGAACTCCAGGCCCAAGCAGAGCAGTAATTAGACATTCTTGTAACGAGAGGGCTCCTCCCCAGCTGAGCAAAGCTAGAAATTAAGCTTGCTTCTCTGCTCTGGAGAGAGACATTATCTCTATCTCCCATGGCTATCTGCCAAACACAAGAACAGTTATATAATATAATATAATATTTATAATATAATATATAATTAATAACATAAAATACATATATCATGTAATAAATTCTTTTGAATAAGTATAAATGTATCAGTGAAGTTAACTTGCTCTGTTTTGAAGAAAAATCTTGTTTTTCTCAAACATAGGCACATACTTTCAGTCATGGATTAACTTAGATCAAATCTTGTAAAAAATGGTAGGCATGGGGCGCCTGGGTGGCTCAGTCCTTAAGCGTCTGCCTTCGGCTCAGGTCATGATCCCAGGGTCCTGGGATCAAGCCCCACATCAGGGTCCCTGCTCCGTGGGAAACCTGCTTCTCCCTCTCCCACTCCCCCTGCTTGTGTTCCCTCTCTCGCTGTGTCTCTCTCTGTCAAATAAATAAAAAAATCTTAAAAAAAAAAATGGCAGGCGGGTGACTAGTAAAAAAATAGGGTGCTCTGAGAACAGCATGGGTAAAATTATTAACAGGCTGCTTGGCATATTGGAAAGAGCCCAAATTTTGTAGTCTCAGACTATGTGAACCAGCCTTGCCACTTATTACTCATGTCACTGAGATGAAACTAGGGCTTGTATTTGCCATCTTTTAAAATAAGACTGACACTTAGTTTATAGTGTTACTGAAAGAAATAAAAATAAATAGTATGTATAAGTTTCCAGGTACCTATTGAGGGCATAACAAATTTTAGATTGCCCCTTCTTTTGAAATATACTTGTGGCAGAGAACATAGTAGGAATATTCTAGAAGACAACAATATAGATTTTATATTATTTTACTTTAAATCCTAATTCTCAAGGACTTATGCCAGACACACTGTTTTACAATCTTCCTAATCTACTTTTTACAGATTTCTAATCTACCTATTACTGATTTAAATGAAGCTCTTCTTTAAAATTTACTTTAATGTTGCCTCTTAGATTTTATTTAGTGGTTTTGTACATAATGTACTTAAACTAAAAAAAATGTACTTTAATTACAGGGACGTTACAAAGAAAATAGTAATTGTAAGGAAAGATTTAATTTAGATCTTGGAGCTTCGAAACTCTCTAGAGAAGAAAATATGGTTAAATATATTTATACTATATTTTCTTACCAATTTTATAGGAGGGCTCCTTGGCCTGCATTAAGCAGCCTTACAAGAACAGACCTGTGAGACTCATAGCTATACCAGGTGAAAGGGAATTTATTATTATTATTATTATTATTATTATTATTATTATTATTATTATTATTTGGGGGAGGAGGAGCAGGGAGAGAAGGAGAGGGGGAAATCTCAAGCAGACTCCCCAGTGAGTGTGGAGCCCAATGTGGGGCTTGATCCCATTACTATGAGATCATGACGCAAGCCAAAACCAAGAGTCAGACCCTCGACCAACTGAGTCAGTGGGTAAGGAGCTCCAGTTGAAGGAAATTATTGAGAGCATTGTTCATTACAGGGTGTCCTCTTCAGGGTGAACCCTCAGGGAAAATTCCTTTCTGGTCTTGGCAGAACATGTGTGCTTCATGGGAGTAGTCAATACGCTTTTGACTGACAAAAACTAGAAACTGGGTAACTGTCCAGGTTTTCCTTATTACATTCACTGATAGACACTTAAAGCCCAAGTGGTGGCCTACCCAAAGAAAGCAGTTATACCACCAATACTTAATGGTAAATGTAAAGGATTCTGTTATGCTCTGAAAGTTTGTGTCCCCTGCAAATTCCTATGATGAAATCCTAACCCCCAAGGTGATGGCATTAGGAGGTGGGGGGTTGGGAAGTGATT
This sequence comes from Mirounga leonina, assembly GCF_011800145.1. Taxonomy (NCBI): domain Eukaryota; kingdom Metazoa; phylum Chordata; class Mammalia; order Carnivora; family Phocidae; genus Mirounga; species Mirounga leonina. The sequence continues at coordinate 7,398,197 of NW_023270757.1, read as the reverse complement.
ATTAATTCTCATGAATGGGATTAGTGCGCCTAAAAAAGATGCCATGGGGGCCCCCTAACCATTCTACCTTGTGAGGTAATAGTGAGAAGATAACTGTCAATGAGGAATTGGGGCCCTTACCTCACCAGACCCCATGATCTTGGACTTCCCAGCCTCCAGGACTGTGAAAAATAAATGTTTGTTGTTTATAAGCCACTTAGTTTATGGTATTTTTTTCTTTTCTTTCTTTTTTTTTAAGTAGGCTCCATCCAGCATGTAGCTGAAGGCAGAGCTCGAACTCATGACCCCAAGATCAAGACCTGAGCTGAGACTGAGTCAGATGCTTACCCATCTGAGCCACCCAGGTTATCTTTATTATAGTAGCCGGGACAGACTAAAAGAGACTCTGTGGTATTTATTTTTATATAAACCTTGGATGTTGGTTAAATATACATCCTATTCCTTGTTTTATTTTATATGTATATTTTTCACCAATTTTAAAATATGGAGAGAGCATTTTTTTTGTTTCTATTTTTTTTCTTTTCAGAAGTTAGATTTTACTACCTAAACTCATGACTCTGAAATATTTTTTCACTCAAGTATAATTCAGGTACATAGTTCAAAGTCAATACCTAAAAACTTAACATAAGCTTAGAGATTTCTAAATAATCTTTAACAGCCACTTCATATAGTCTTAATAAGATAGAGCATAAGTTAACTGATTAATATTATTAAAATATGTTATTTATGCCATTAAATCTGTCCATTTCGTCCTCTCTGATTTCTTCTAAATTTATCACATTATCATCTCTCCAGAGACTTGATATTCAAATATCTTTTCTCATTTTAACAGAATTGACTTTTAAATGTTTATCTTTTTAACTTACATGTGATTTATTTTTTTTTTTAAGATTTTATTTATTTGACAGAGAGAAACACAGCGAGAGAGGGAACACAAGCCAGGGGGAGTGGGAGAGGGAGAAGCAGGCTTCCCGCCGAGCAGAGAGCCCAATGCGGGGCTCGATCCCAGGACCCTGGGATCATGACCTTAGCTGAAGGCAGACGCTTAACGACTGAGCCACCCAGGCGCCCCACATGTGATTTATTTTGGCCTACAAATGATAAATGAAAAATGAGATGATTAAGTGGGAAATGTTCTGTGGAATTATGAAGGTAATGACAAGGAGGTCATTGGTGATCTTGACAAAAAACCCTTCAGTTGTGTGATGCAGCAGAAGCTAGGTGAGAGGCATCATAATGGTTTCTTGTAGCTCTTGGCATTTCTATGGTGGTAAGGGTCTCTAAAGAGAAAGTATGGTGAAACCGATCACATTGCCAAGCAATGCCCATAGTAGAAATCGATTATGACAATAAACCTGACATTTTTGGCCCCCACTGTTAAAAAGAGCTTATTTTACTAATAAAAAACGATTGTATTAATAGTAAAATGATTAATGTAATGAAGTTAATACACTACAAATGCAGTTGAGAAAAAGAGAAATAAATGGAAAGAAAGACCAGTGACATTAAATTAATAAAAATGTATGTGATACCACAGTCATTAGATTTGAATGGTAAAAGCTGGTGCTAGCTAAATATCCTATCAAAGTCAGAATTTATCTTCTACTTGTCATAATATCAAAAGCAGAGATCTGTATGGTTATCATAGAATAGTTCTACTGAAATAATCAACTGGAAAGAACCTGTGATCATTCAGGATAAGAGTTACCTGAGAAATAGTGGTAATTCTCTTTCCAGGATTCCCATGAAGTCTTGAGTCTCAGAATAAATTATTGCTTGTCAAACTGTATATGACTTATGTTGTCAAACACAGTAGGCCATCACAGTACATCCGTTGTTCTGTCTGACTTTTCCAAGGGCCTTTGAGTCCCAGAATTAAGAGAGAATAGTTATCCTGAATTCATTTTATTGTCACAGAATAGACTATGTAATGTTGAATTAATTTTTAAAAATTAAAAATTAAAATTAAAAATTAAAATTAAAATTAAAAAAATATCCTAATCATCTTGTTATCTGTATTAAGAGTTTAAGTGGTTATTCCTAACAAACCTTGGATTGAACCAGAGGTCAAAATTAACCACAATTTTGAGTTATTTTTCCAAAAAAAAAAAAAATCATTATTTACATTCTAATTTCTTGGAAGAATTCTAATGGTAATTCATTTCAGTCCCATGCTCAACCAAAAATGAGGTTGTAAATTCAAGTTTGAATGAGATTTATGAGTGGTTCAATTATGCTTGTAAATAAGCCTAGATCACTAAATTTTTAGGGGTTCTGATTAATGGATTTGTAGCAGTCTGTTCATATTGTCTAACTTTGATGACTTCTTTTATTTATTTTCTTTTCTTGACATGATTATTGGTTGTCCAGGTGTTTTGATGTTATTGCTAACTTTAGATTTATAGTCACAGCAGATGGTTGGGAAAAAAAGGTAAATTCAACAATTCTAAAAATTTGATGTCTTACAGTGCTTTGTAAAACTATCAAACCAAAGTTACTTTATCAGTGTTTACCTTTGGTCACATATAATTTATCTAGAAGTAATCATACCTATAATGAATCCATTATTAACAATTTTGGCTAGCATTTAAGATCATACAGAAGGTCAAGTTAACTTCTCTTTCAAGTCTGATCCCTCACCACTCTGGTGTGTGTAGATTGCCCTTGAGTTAACTGAATAACTCATTATGCTCTGACTTTGCTTCACAATTTCCTCTTTACACGGTCCTTTGTTCATTCAGCCAATATTCATTTATTAAGTACCAAGTATTGTGTTCCCTGCTGGAGCTGCAGCAAAGAGCAAGGTAATCAAAATTCTTGTTCAGATATTTTAGTGCACTTTCAAACAAGGAAGTAGCTAATTACAACAATGTGATATGCTTTTTCTCTCTTCTAAGATGCTCTCCCCTTGCTCCATTTCAGTAGCAAAAATATTAAGCATTTCTCAGAATCAACCTCAAATGGAATTTATACAGAAAGCCTTGCCATAGAATACCTTTTGTTATTGCTAATTTGTAGAATCACTAAATTATTGTCGGAGGGCATTCCGTACCAGATATTGCATCCTCAACAGTGCCATGACACTTTGAAACGGTGCGCTTTGAAAATGTTCAAATATTTGTGTGGCTCTTCTTTATTTTTTTTCTTTTTTAATCTTGTAATAGTGAGAGCTAGATTTCAGCAATCTCTCCCTTTAGAAATGTCCATATACTTGCATTTCAGTGCAATAGCCATTCGATTTTAGGGAGAAAAGCATATCTTCGAAACTTTAAGTCAAAGTTTAAAGCATGTTTGCAGGTAAATTAAAAAATTCACCTGTCTTGTAAAGTTTGTACTGGTCCAGAATATTTGTTAGTTTCACTTTTTTCTCCAAATCCCAACTGTGTATGTGGTATTTATGTTTTAATTCCACCTTTCTCTCCATTTACAGTAGTTGTGCTGCTGCAGGCTTCTTAGGGAATCTTTCTGAGCACAGACAGCAACGTAGGTTTTATCTTGGGATTCGTTGTCTTGTACAAGTATCTTGTACCCCCACAGTGTGATACAGACTGCTGCTTAGAGAAATCCATGTCGCACCTTAATCCTGCTTTACCCACCTCCATGAGGAAGTTGAACATTCTGGTTCATGTCTTGATTAAGCACTTTAATTTTAAGGAATACTGATATTCCACTGATACTAAGTCTTGTCTCTACATGAAGGAGTACTAACCTGAGTACCTGCTCTTAGTGCTGGTGGATTACTTCACTTCATTTTCTTAACTAAGAGAATAACCTTGAATTATCTTGAGTAACCTCAATAACTCAGAAATGGACAACGTTATTCCTGGAGGCTTTTCCAAAGAATATGGAATCATCTAGTCTTGACTTTTATCTTTGAGCAACCCAAACAGAGAATTCTAGAATTTCCTTTATTTGAACTACGCTTCATCATTGGCCGCATTGAATAATACAAAAAGTCTTCAGAAAATTGCTTTATAACATGCTTTATGGATATCAGTGAAGGATGACACTGTTGTCCTGCCTATGTTTTATGAGGACTCATGACAGCATTATCCCACTGGTCAGTAAATCTATGTGTCTTCTAAGCAACAATTTTTCTTTTATTGAATAGAGGTAATAAAGCCCAATAGTCAAGGGTGGATTCTTCTCAGTTAGAGAGCCTGGGTTCAAATCTTATATGCTGATGACTTTATTTCCTCCTTTGTGAAATGAATGGAAAAGTAATTCTTACATTGGACAATTACTGAAAATATGAAATGATATTAAACTATAAAAATCTTTTGACACAGAGTGGGTACTCCCTGTTAGCTATGATTCTTTAGAGGATGATATATTTTGAAAGTGATTCTGTTTTCTTTTCTACTTTCTGGCTTCTGGGAAGAGTAAAGCCAAAACGTGTTGCCTTTCTGACACTTTATGAAAGGATATAAAAACTTACATTCCTACCTTTATCCTCACTGAATCTGTAATTCTCTAATTTAGTTCTATGTTGTATTGCATACAATTGCATGGAACTGTATGCTCCAAATATCTCTGGTGAAATCAGGGAGTTTAAAAATGTGTGTATGGGGGATGGGGGAGGGAGCAAGATGGCGGAGGAGTAGGAGACCTAAATTTCGTCTGTTACCAGGAATTCAGCTGGATAGGGATCAAAACATTCTGAACACCTACGAACTCAACAGGAGATCGAAGAAAAGAATAGCAGCAAATCTCTGACCAGAAAAGCGACCACTTTCTGGAAGGTAGGATGTGCGGAGAAGTGAATCCAAGTCAGGAAGATAGACAGCGGGGGAGGAGGCCTCCGTCGGCTGCTTCTGGCAAGTGATAGAGCCGCAGAACACAAAATCAGAACTTTTAGAAGTCTGCTCTGCTGAGGGACATTGCTCCCGTGGCTGAGCAGGGGGTGGAACCCTCGCGGGACAGTGTGGTCCCAGGACCCTCGAGGTCACAGAAAGACTGGGGAGCCTGAGTGCAGCAGAGCTCCCAGGTATCGGAGCAGGGAAGCCAGCTGCAGAGGCGGAGCCCAGGCGCGGGCTCTCAGCTGGGGGTTGCCATAAACCACGATCTGTGGCACAGTCGGGCCACTGCTCCTCCAGCAGGCACCCAACAAGTGGCAGATCCGGGGAGACTCCCCTTCCTCCCCCGGAAGGAGTGGCACGGGAGCACACTGCAGGGATCTGCTGGGTTTGGAGACTCCACACGGGCTCGGGTGCCAGAGATAGAAATGCTCGGTCACAGGCCGGGTGAGCACGGAGTGTGGCCGGAGACCGGGGAGACGGAAGTGACTGACTGCTTTTCTCTGGGGGCATACTGAGGAGTGGAGCCCCGAGTTCTCAGCTTCTCCAGGGCAGAGATTGGGAGGCTGCCGTTTTCACTCTCGTGCCCCCAAAGTTGAATGGAAAGCTTGGAACAAAAGCTCCCGAGAACAAACCCGAGCAGATTACTTAGCCCGGACCTGGCAAGGGCGGGGCAATTCTGCCTCCAGCAAAGACATTCAGGAACCACAGCAACAGGCCCCTGCCCCAGAAGATCAGCAACAACAGCCAGCCAAGACCAAGTTTACTGATCAATGATCAGTAATGATCAATGAGAACAGCAGAACTCCAGCGCTAGGGGAATAATGCACATAGAATCCATGGCTTTTTTACCATGATTCTTTAGTCTTTCAAAGTTAATTTTTTTAATTTTCTTTTTCTTTTTCTTTTTTTTTTGAATTTTTCTTTTTCCCTTTTTCACCCAACATCTTATCAATCCCCTTTTTAAAAAAATTTTATTTTTCATTTTTAGAGTCATATTCTATCCCTTCATAGTAGTTAACCTTATTTTTGGTATATATATAAGTTGTTCTCACTTTCAAATTCTGGGATACAGTTTCTTCTAACAGACCAAAATATACCCTAAAACTCGTGTATGGCTTTGTTCGAGTCTCTTGCCTGATCACATTCTCTCCCTTTCTTTTTTTTCCAATTCCTCTTCCTTCTTTTTTCAACCAACTTCTTATCAATTCCTTTATAAAATCTTTTATAATTTTTATCTTTACAGTCATATTCCATCCCTTCATTGTATTTACCCTTATCTTTTTACATATATAAGCTTTTCTTTCTTTAAAATTTTGGGAGGCAGTTTCTTCTAACACACCAAAATATGCTCAAAATATAGTGTGTGACACTGATCTATTCACCAGCCTGATCATATTTGATCATATTGTTTATTTTTTTAATCTTTTTCTTTTTTTTTTTTTCCTTTTTCTTTCTTTCCTGTTCTTTTCCCCTGGGACAGGTCTCTTCTGATTTGTTTAGTGTATATTTTTCTGGGATTGTTGTTACCCTGTTAGCATTTAGTTCTCTCATTCATCTATTCTCCTCTGGACAAAATGACAAGACAGAGAAAATCACCTCAACAAAAAGACAAGATGCAGTACCGACTGCCAGGGACCTAATCAATACGGACATTAGTAAGATGTCAGAACTAGAGTTCAGAATGACAATTATAAAGATACTAGCTGGGCTTGAAAAAAGCATGGAACATAATAGAGACAAATAAAAGAACTATAATCAAGTCAAAATCAAAAAGGCTATTAATAAGGTGCAATCAAAAATGGAGGCTCTAACTGCTAGGATAAATGAGGCAGAAGAGAGAACTGGTGATATAAAAAGACCAAGTGATGGAAAATAAAGAAGCTGAGAAAAAGAGAGATAAACAACTACTGGATCACGAGGGCAGAATTCGAGAGATAAGTGATACCATAAGATGAAACAACATTAGAATAATTGGGATCCCAGAAGAAGAAGAAAGAGAGAGGGGCAGAAGGTATATTGGAGCAAATTATAGCAGAGAACTTCCCTAATTTGGGGAAGGAAACAGGCATCAAAATCCTGGAGGCATAGAGAACCCCCCTCAAAATCACTAAAAATAGGTTAACACCCCAATATCTAATAGTAAAACTTACGAGTCTCAGAGACAAAGAGAAAATCCTGAAAGCAGCTCGGGAGAAGAGATCTGTAACCTACAATGTTAGAAACATTAGATTGGCAACAGACCTGCCCACAGAGACCTGGTAGACCAGAAAGAACTGGCATGATATATTCAGAGCACTAAATGAGAAAAATATGCAGCCAAGAATACTATATCCAGCTAGGCTGTCACTGAAAATAGAAGGAGAGATATAAAGTTTCTAGGATATACAAAACTAAGGAACTTGCAAACACGAAACCAGCCCTACAAGAAATCTTGAAAGGGGTCCTCTAAGCAAAGAGAGAGCCTAAGAGCAACATAGACCAGAAAGGAACACAGACAATATACAGTAACAGTCACCTTACAGGCAATACAATGGCACTAAATTCATATCTTTCAATAGTTACCATGATTGTAAATGGGTTAAATGTCCTGATCAAAAGACACAGGCTATCAGATTGGATAAAAAAAACAAGACCCATCAATATGCTGTCTGTAGGTGACTCATTTAAGATGCAAAGACACCTCCAGATTAAAAGTGAGGGGGTGGAAAACCATTTACCATGCTAATGGACACCAAAAGAAAGCTGGGGTGGCAATCCTTATATCAGGCAAATTAGATTTTAAACCAAAGACTATAATAAGAGAAGAGGAAAGACACTATATCATACTTAAAGGGTCTATCCAACATCCTTTCTTGATTAAAACTCTTCAATGTGTAGGGATAGAGGGTACATACCTCAATATCATAAAAGCCATCTATGAAAAACCCACAGTGAATATCATTGTCAATGGGAAAAAACAGAGATCTTTCCCCCTAAGGTTAGGAACATGGCAGTGATGTCCACTATCACCACTGCTATTCAACATAGTATTAGAAGTCCTAGCCACAGCAATCAGACAACAAAGAGAAATCAAAGGCATCCGAATTGGCAGTGAAGAAGTCAAACCCTCACTCTTTGCAGGTGATATGATACTTTATGTGGAAAACCCAAAAGACTCCACCCCAAAACTCCTAGATCTCATACAGGAATTCAGTGGCATCCCTATACACCAACAACAAGACAAATGAAAGAGAATTTAAGGAGTCAATCTCATTTAAAATTGCACCCAAACCATAACATACCTAGGAATAAATCTAACCAAAGAGGTAAAGACTCTGTACTCAGAAAGCTATAAAATACTCATGAAAGAAATTGAGGAAGACACAAAGAAATGGAAAAACATTCCATACTCATGGATGGGAAGAACAAATATCTGAAGATGTCAGGGCTACCTAGAGCAATCTACACATTCAATGCAATCCCCATTAAAATACCATCCACTTTTTTCAAAGAAATGGAACAAATAATCCTAAAATTTGTATGGAACCAGAAAAGACCCCAAATAGCCAGAGGAATGTTGAAAAAGATAAGCAAAGCCGGCAGCATCACAATTCCGGACTTCCAGCTCTATTACAAAGCTGTCATCATCAAGACAGTATGGTACTGGCACAAAAACAGACACATAGATCAATGGAACAGAATAGACAGCCCAGAAATGGACCCTCAACTCTATGGTCAACAAATCTTTGACAAAGCAGGAAAGGATTTCCAATGGAAAAAAGACAGTCTCTTCAACAAATGGTGTTGGGAAAATTGGACAGACACATGCAGAAGAATGAAACTGGACCATTTCCTTACACCACACACAAAAATAGACTCCAAATGGTTGAAAGACCTCAATGTGAGACAGGAGTCCATCAAAATCCTAAAGGAGAACACAGGCAGCAACCTCTTTGACCTCAGCTGCAGCAACTTCTTCCTAGAAACATCGCCAAAGGCAAGGGAAGCAAGGGCAAAAATGAACTATTGGGACTTCATCAAGATAAAAAGCTTTTGCACAGCAAAAGAAACAGTCAACAAAACCAAAAGACAACTGACAGAATGGGAGAAGATATTTGCAAATGACATATCAGATAAAGGGCTAGTATCCAAAATCTATAAAGAACTTCTTAAACTCAGCACCCGAGGAACAAAGAATCCAATCAAGAACTGGACAGAAGACATGAACAGACATTTTTCCAAAGAAGACATCCAAATGGCCAACAGACACATGAAAAAGTGTTCAACGTCACTCAGCATCAGGGAAATCCAAATCAAAACCTCAATGAGATACCATCTCACACCAGTCAGAATAGCTAAAATTAACAAGTCAGGAAACGACAGATGTTGGTGGGGATGCAGAGAAAGTGGAACCCTCCTACACTGTTGGTGGGAATGCAAGCTGGTGCAGCCACTCTGGAAAACTGTATGGAGGTTCCTCAAAAAGTTGAAAATAGAGCTGCGCTATGACCCAGCAATTGCACTACTGGGTATTTACCCCAAAGATACAAATGTAGTGATCCAAAGGGGTATGTGCACCCTGATGTTTATAGCAGCAATGTCCACAATAGCTGAACTATGGAAAGAGCCAAGATATCCATCGACAGATGAATGGATAAAGAAGATGTGGTATAGAGAGATGATGGACTCTGAAAAACAAACAGGGTTCTAGAGGGGAGGGGGGTGGGAGGATGGGTTAGCCTGGTGGTGGGTATTGAGGAGGGCACATTCTGCATGGAGCACTGGGTGTTATGCACAAACAATGAATCATGGAACACTTCATCTAAAACTAATGATGTAATGTATGGGGATTAACATAAGAATAAAAAAAATAAAAAAATAAAGATTGAAGAAGATGTGGTATATATATACAATGGAATATTATGCAGCCATCAAAAGGAATTAAATCTTGCCATTTGCAATGACATGGATAGAACTGGAGAGTATTATGCTGAGCGAAATAAGTCAATCAGAGAAAGACATGTATCATATGATCTCACTGATATGAGGAATTCTTTTTTTTTTTTTTTTAAGATTTTATTTATTTATTTAACAGAGAGAGACACAGCAAGAGAGGGAGCACAAGCAGGCTGAGTGGTATAGGGAGAAGCAGGCTTCCCGCTGAGCAGGGAGCCCGATGCGGGGCTCGATCCCAGGACCCTGGGATCATGACCTGAGCCGAAGGCAGACGCTTAACCATCTGAGCCACCCAGGCGCCCTGATATGAGGAATTCTTAATCTCAGGAAACAAACTGAGGGCTGCTGGAGTGGTGGGGGATTGGGAGGGATGAGGTAGCTGGGTGATAGACATTGGGGAGGGTATGTGCTATGGTGAGCACTGTGAATTGTGCAAGACTGTTGAATCACAGACCTGTACCTCTGAAACAAATAATACATTATATGTTAAAAAAAAGAAGATAGTAGGAAGGATAAAATGAAGGGGGGGAAATCTAAGGAGAAGAGGAACCATGAGAGACGATGGACTCTGAGAAATAAACTGAGGGTTCTAGAGGAGAGGGGGTGGAGGGATGTGTTAGCCTGGTGGTGTGTATTAAAGAGGGCATGTATTGAATGGAGCACTGGGTGTTACACCCAAACAATGAATCATGGAACATTACATCAAAAACTAATGATGTAATGTATGGTGATTAATGTTACATAATAAAATAAAATAAATATAAATAAAAGGGGTTATCAGAATTCTGTCATGGCATTCCCCTTCTCCCTGGTAGTTTCTATGTACTGCCACACACTGTAGACATTTAGGTATATAATTTAATGTTCTCTTCAGCTAAAATACCCAAGTGGGGAACAGGAGAACTTCTCAAGTCTACACCAATTCCTAGCAAATGGACAACCAAGCTTGATAAATCACTTCACATTTTTCTTGTAATTTTTTCTATATGTAAATGCTTTTTAATTTGAGCAAATTGCTAGGCCATTTCATATTGGTTTATGACAAAGATCTGGAAACAAACTGAGTACTTAATAATTTCTTTTTTTTAACCTTTTATTTTATTTTTCTCCAAGTTTTTATTTAAGTTTCAGTGAGTTAACATACATTATAATATTAGTTTCAGGTATAGAATTTAATGATTCATCACTTACATACAACACCTGGTGTTCATCACAAAAAATGCCCTCCTTAATACCTGGGGCCTACTTAACCCATCCCCCCCGCTCATCTCCCCTCCAGTAACCCTCAGTTTATTCTCTATAGTAATTTCTAGAGTAGAAATCTTGAGGCATGTTGCTCAATATATATTATGAGAGAAAGGGAAACAAATACCTCCTGAATGTTGATATATAAGGACAGGCATTTTAGAATTCATCATAATTTAAACTCTGATCATCAATATAAAATAACTAGTAAGTAAAAACTTTTAAAAGTTGGTATCTCATATGTAGAAAAACATAGTTCATTGAAAATGCAGACCTTTAGCATATCGGTGCTGTGATACTTCACAACTTGTTCAATGTTTAACAATAATGACTTTGATTTTGTGTTCACCATTGGATTGTGGAATGATCTTGAGAAAAACACTTAACTTTCAGAGAAATCAAGGAACAACAAAGGCCATTCAGAGCTAGAGGAACCATCCTACCAGAAGATAAATGGTACTAGGTAGAAAATGGTAGAGAGGTCAAAGGTTAAAGTTTTATGCTTTTCCAGTTTCATTGTAATTCTATTTACTATTACACCTCTGTGATATTAGTCAACTCTTGGCATTAACAAATACTGAACTCTGCTCATTGGGACTGAGATATTAAGTGGTCCTAGGCAGATGTAGCATGCCAGTTTTAGATGATGTGAGAGGACACATCTCTACCGGTCCCTTTGGTAGTGTGATGCCTTACTAAATTGCTGTATCTATTTATTACCAGGTAAAATTAATCACTTTTGCCAGTATTGAACTGGAAAGCAATAGAAACAAGACCACTGAACTTAGCTGCTTTGAAGGCAAATTATGACAAAGAGGAGAGTTGTAAAATTGGTCCTTGGTATCCTAGGACAGTCACTTTCACTGATCTGCTCCAACTGGTTGAAATTTATAATAATACCAAATTTGTTTCTATAACAAGAGTGGATGTATGACAGGAGGTAAAACCAGTACCTTTATTGAATGTCAGGTATCATGTTGGTTCAGGTAATACAGATGCAGCTCTTGACTAAGATTATTGCCCTGGACTCAATGAGTTCACTGTTTAGTGAGGAGTGTAGTAAGTGTGTGGTGGAGGTGTGCCTAAATGCTATTTTATCAATCAAACAGGCAGGAATAAACCTCACAAAGGTAAATTTCCATAAATGGTCCTACTCAACTGGATTGGCTCACTTAAGACAATAATTCTTGATTTTATTTGACAATGATCATGACAAAAATCATATACAATTCTGTATAAATTGTCAGGGATAATAAACAAAAGGAAGAATAGGGAAGACAGGGAGATGTACTATTTAAGGCTCTTCTTCCTCCAGAAAGGGGTGATGTTTGAGATGATTTGACTTCTGTTTACTTGTTACCAACAATATTTAATATGTAATAAGAACTCTCATTTATTTGGTCTTACTATGTGCTGCCAGGCATGGTTTAGAAAAATCAACTCATTAATTCTTACAACAAACAACGAGGCAGATTCTATTATTATATCAATTGTTCAATGGGGAAACTGAGGCACTAAAAGCTTAAATAACTTCTCTGAGGCCACAAAGATAAAAGATGGCAGAGCTGGGATTCAAAACTGGGCGGTTTGATTGTAGAGGATCTTTTGGTAGCCCCTAAGTCATATCTTAAATTGCTTTTCAAGGAAGAGTTCATTTTCTGGCTTTTGGTAATGTTCTGGCGTGTTCTGTCTTTCTCTGTCCCTTCTGGGATATTGGCATCTTGCCTTGAGACCTTCTTTGAAACCCCAGGAGATCCTTTCGTTTTGACTTTGCAACTGTCCCCTAAGTACACTCTTTATTTAAGGAGCCTTTACCAGTGATGTGTGCAGGAGGATTTTCTTCCTTTTACTATGTTCTGTTGAATAATGAATGCTTCCTAAATTTGTTAATAATGTCCACAGGGGCTGCAGTTCTCTGGCCTCCCAACCTTATTAGAGTTCTGTGTGCATAAGTTTTAGCTCTCACACAGAGACATTTCCCCAGCAGGGTTTGTTCTCTGTATTCTTGGCTGATTATTTTGGTGGGTGGAGTAAATTCCTGTTGGGAACCTGAGTTAAAAATAAAGTCCTGCCATTATACAGGGTCATAGTGCTTGCTGTGTGTTATCACTATAATATAAAGGTTTGTCTTATAGCTAGCCTGCCCCCAAATAAGGCCTGAGCCTCTGCAGAGGAGACCACCAGGGAACCCCTCATATGTGCCCATAGATCATTCTGTTCGCTGCAGTCACATAGCCATGTCTTCTTCTTCTTTCCCTTTAGCTCCAGTTTCCAATAGTCCCTGTCCTTTACCTATAAAATTACTTGAAAAAGCCTCATCCATCATGAAAATACCAGTGTTCAGGTCATGGTGCTGTCTTTCCATGTTCCTGACTTACTCTCTTCATGATGCCAGCAGGGTCCTGGTTTCTATCTGGACATACAAGAAAGGTCCTTCATCCCCTCTGTGTCACTTACTTCCTCATTTGTACCCACCTTGTTCCTAGTGACCCAAATACCTTTTATTGAAATGTTCCAAAAATTTATGCATTTCTGCACTTAATAATAGTTGACATGCTCTGACCAGAGGGCTGAAGAGGAAACAGATAACAGAGCCTTCTACTCATTCTTTTTTTTTCTTTTTTCTGTGCCTTTCCTTTTCTTTCATTGCTCACATACAAAACAGAAACTTTTAGGCATATGCATGGAGGTGAAAAGATGCAGCAGGATTGCTGGAAGAGGAGGTGTACTCTAATACCACTAGTACCTAGCCTGACATGTCTGGTTACATCATTCAAAATTTCCCCAGCAACAGTAGCTGGAAATACAGTTTGAATCACTTTGCTTCATGTCCAATATCACATGGACTATATCATGAGATGACAAAGGTCCCCAAGGGTAGAGACAAAGGGGGAATGAGAAGAAGATATGGGTCTTCATTTATGGCCTTTTGTAGTAAATTATGTTGGAGATCGTTCTTGAAAAATGGCTGAAATTTAGCTAGATACAGAAGTAATAAATGAAAATATGGAAACATACTTTTCCTTCTTTTCTCCTTTTTCTTTTTTCCCCCTCATTCTTCTTTGTTTCCATCTGTTTATCCACTTTTCATTACAAAAGTAAAAGCTTAATACTCATGCTATAAATAACAACATAAAGTGAGACTATCCTAAGGCATAAAATTTTGCCAATTCAGAAAGAACCCCCACAGTGTGTGGCATCTTTATCAAATTTCCAAGTATTACTAATACTTTATACAAAATTACTATATACCAAATCAAATTATTTTAAGAGTTCAGAAAAAAATCTTATTGGGTATTATTTCTATTTTATCATACTCTTTTATGTTGGAAGATTTTAACCCAACAGAGAAGTTGAAAGAATAATACAAAGAATACCTGTATATCATCCTTCACCTAGATTCATTTGTTACCTTCTTGCCATATTTGCTTTCTTTTTTTCTCCATATACACACTCATGGGCACCCAAACACACACGTGCATGTCTCTACCTATGGAACATATCTATATAGTTTTTACTGAAATAATTTACAGACGTTGTGATGCTTTACCTCTTAAATGTCAACATATATCTTCTAAAGGCATTCTTCTACATACTATTATCACTCTCAGGCAATGTGACACTACTACAGTAATATCAAATGTAAATTCCCTATTCAAATTTCTTCAAGTGTCCCAACAATTTTTTCCTACTTGTTCCAAAACCCAGTAGCCTTTGGTTGTCATCACTCTTTTTTCTCCAAATCCTTTTTCTGCCATATTTCTTTTAATCCAAAACAGTCACCTCCTTTCATAGCCTTTAATGACACTGACAGTTTTGATGAGTCCTGGACAGCTATTTTGAAAAATGCTCCATATACAAGTTATGAATTGAGTCACAATTGGTTAAGAACTGAATGTATGTGGTGCTCTGTGGAGATTTTCATTTTAAGTTGGGGATTTTGATTCAGTTTTTGTGTCTCTGTTGTTGAAATGAGAGATATAATCAAAAACACCAAATCACTCTTTAATGAATTACTTCTCAACATAGAAGCAGAGAAGACTCAGAGATATGTCTTTTCTGCCAACCCAAAACTTAGGTCAATCAAATAATTAAACCCTCAAGATCAGAGAGTATGGCTCAATTTTTTCCCATCTGTATACAATGGAATCAACCCTACTTCTCCTATCCATAGGGTTATCATAATGGTGAAATGACATAGATGTGTGGAAGTGCTTCATGGACTATACAGCATGAACTATTGGACTATACAAATGAACTATTTGCTATTACCAAAAAAAAAAGAAAAAAAAAGCCCCCTAAACAAAACAACCCACTGTACAATTGAAGTGTGACTTTGCCTTTATGCCCATATGATGAAAAACATTTCCAGAAAGGACCTCAATTTCCTGGTAGTTGACCAAGAGAACACTTCACTGCCCAGAAGATCATGCAAACATATCTTACTATTTATTTCTTTCTGCTTTGCAGTCAAAGACTTGTCTACATTCTTGACAGACTCCCTACTCCCACCATCTATCTGGTAGGCTTTTCTTTGAAATTGTACAAGCTCTATTTCACTAGCAAGTTGTACCCTTATTCTTCAGAGTGAAATGCTATAATACAAATTATTGTCTTGCTAATATACCAATACAGAAGCTTCTCATAATACGACTCTGATATGTTAGTATGCTAACAAATTGCCTTCCACCAGGGATAAATGTAGGGAGGGACAAACCTGAGAACCTTGTTCTGGCATGCAAGGCATTATTATTAAAAAATGTAAAGTAAGCAGGTAATTTGTCAAGATATTCCAACTATGGTCACACTATTGAGAATGCTTTTGAGTTATGAGAAACAGAGCATGAGAAAGTAAACTTGCTGGCATTGTTACTTCTCTTGCACTTAATGTGGAAATTCCACTTTTCTTACCACTTAGAAAACAGTTTTAGAAATTGCTGATTATCATGGTGTTCCAAAGTAAAGTAGAGATGGAATTATAGGAAGTTATGTCAGCACATCCTGGACTGAAAGCAGTCAGAAGACATTCAATAAGTGCTCCATTAGATTACACTATGTAGGTACCAAATGTCTGTAGAGGTTGGTATTCCAAAGAAACAGGCAAAAGTCATATTAATTTAAATAAGGTTTTGCTAAATAGAAATGAGGAGTTACATAATTATGAGATCAACTGTTTCAACATTCTTCCAACAGAAACATTTTCTGCCTGAAGTGAATTCCCCAATGTTCATTCAAACTTTAATGACTCAAGTAATGGTTTTTATACTTCTCAGATAATTGAAGAACAATATGAAAATCATCACATGTTATTGCTTATTCAAAACTGTCAAATATACTGTTCCTAGTAGGCTGTTTCTATGCAAATCCCTTTTTTACAAGGCAACCAGGCACTCAGTTTTTTTTTTTTTTTCTGCTATTAAAGGATGCATGCAATGTATATAATGTAAAGGAAAAAGGAAATGGAGGAGGTGAAAGTATTGGAAACATCTAAAAATATACGAACTGTGTTAAAAACTGAAATTGAGCAATCATTAAACTAAAGATGACAATATCAGAAATATGTTTATGTCATCTTCAACTAAAGAAAAATTCCTATTGACTACTAAATGGAACCCACACTCCTTCCTCTGTTAACCATAGCCCTTCACACTTTGGTCCAATTGATTTGTTTCCCACTTATACCCTCTATACTCTGGCATCTTTCATTTATACCTTTTTGTTGCATTTTAATTCCATCCCAAATGAACTATTCACTATTACAAAAAAACAAAAAACAAAACAAAAACCCACTAAACAAATAAAAAACGTATGCTTTTCTACCTCTATGCCATGTTATCCTTCATTTAAAAAACTTTTTAAAAAATTAAAAATGTATGCTTTTCTACATCTATGCCATGTTATTCTTCATTTAAAAACATTTTAAAAACGTTTTCTACATCTATGTCATGTTATCCTTCATTTAAAAAACTATCCTTCATTTAAAAAACTCCTCTTAACTTCATGGTACTTTAACTGTAGAGTACATAGTACAGTGGATGAAGAGGTTGACTACCCAGATCTATCTCCTCCCCCTACTTCCAAGGAGCTCTCATTCCCTCAGATGCTGCATGTATTGCTAAAGACAACTCACACGTGAGACCTTCTTCAGGATTTCTCTACTTAAAGAACCCCCATAACAAAGGTTGGGCCCCTTGCAGGGCCAGGTCAGCCCATGTCACTGACTGGTTGAATAGGGGTACAGACTAAACTCCCTTGCCTCAGTTCAGGATGATTTAGAATGTCTATTCCAGCTCCAGAGCTCCCTGAGGGGATGGATAAGGTCTCTGTTACAACAGCTTTGCAGGTCAATCTCTCCCTTCACTCAGTTCTATTTCCCTCATGTTCTTGCAGATAGCGGGTTCCTAAAAGAACTCCCAAGAATCTACATCATGCAAATCTATGCTTCAGTCAGTTTCCTAGGGAAAATCGCCTTAGCACATTTGGCACCACAAGTTGTTTGAGGAAGCATATTCTACAATCACACTGCAGCTAGATTGCCCACTAGTTGGCCAGAAGTGACAATCATATCACCTGTGCTGTGCCCGAGCAATTGCTCAGTTTTCATCAGTGCTGAAAAGCGATGGGATACAAGTATACAAATGAATGCAATGGGGTGCCTGGGTGGCTCAGTTGGTTAAGTGGTTGCCTCGGCTCAGGTCATGATCCCAGGGTCCTGGGATCGAGTCCCACATTGGGCTCCCCCTGCTCTGTGGGGAGTCTGCTTCTCCCTCTCCCTCTGCCTGCTGCCCCCCCCGCTTGTTTTCTCCCCCCTCCCTGTGTCAAATAAATAAATAAAATATTTTTAAAAATCAATGCAATGGCAGGTGGAATAGCTTACCTTGAAAGGTTTGGGGTAAGTAGTATTTATAAGGATTATAAATATGAATGGATATTACTAAAGGCAATTGAGCATTGGAAAAAGTTAATGAATATCTGAGGGTGATTAATCACCAATTTAAGGCCGAGTGTGGAAGCTGGAGGACCTCTTGGACAGCACAAATATTCTTTCAACTTCCACAACCCAGGTAGAAAAAGCTGAATGCCAGGCCCAGATATTAATTAAAAGGGAAAAGAGATATAAAGTAGGTTGAGAATTTAAGTCGGCACTGTCAAGTTCTGGTCCACTGTTGGGTATGAAGGGAGCCCTGAGATTTGGGATGGAGACATCTGGATTGATACATTGAAAAACTTAAATCCCCATCTTCCCCTGAATCCTCTAGGCCTGCAGAAGTAGCCCTGTCCTCTCAGATTAAAACTAATATTCCTCCTTCATCTGAAGAGAAGGCAGAGGCCTCCGCCTTGCAAGACCCCTAACCCCTCAGGCCCTACTGTCCTCTCCACTCCTGGCTACCAGACCATTAATGAAGGTAAACTCACAAAAAAATACTTGAGCAGGGATATTATGGGCATTCCAAGGGGAGGAAAGGTATCTCATGTTAAAGAAGACTGTGACCTGTCCCAGAGCAGAAGATATATGAGTCTGGATCTTAAGAATGTTGGATCAAGGAAAACAAAAAGTTAGATTACAGAGATTGTATCAGTATAGAGGCACTTTCATATGATATGAGATTTAATGCCCTGACAAGGATTCTGGGAGATACAACTAACATACTGCTAGGATAAACTTGGTAGATTCCAAGTTATTGGATGCTGGGTACAAGTAAAGACTTACACTAACTAAAACTGAAAAACCAGAAACTATGGCAGATAAAGGAGGAAGAGAGCAAGTGGCTTAGAAAATCTGACACGTTAGAGTGGATATACTACGTAAAGCTAGAAAACCTGCTAGCCAGTTATGTTCTGAAGAGGGTCTGGAGGAGACACTATCACAGAACTAAGCTCCTTGATACTGTGGGGGATGAAAGGACCTGAAACAACAAAGTACAGGTCTTAAGCAAAACATGTGCAGTTGCTGTTATGAGTGGCAAAGTTTGGAGTTTCAACGGGAGTCAGACCTGCAGAGAGCTTAAAAATGGTTAAAAGAAAAAAAAAATGTCCCCTGGGCCAACAAGCAAGTGGCTTAATTTGTAGGACCAAAATACTTGTGGAGGCTGAGGGCAGTGGAAATCTCAGCCTCAGAAATGCTAACCTTGTAACCTTCTGTTGGGCATGTCCACTGAAATCTTGGTCCCCAGGGAAAGGGAGGAGAGGGGGAAGAGGAGAAAGGGGGTGAGAAAGTGAGAGCAAGAAGGATGAAATGATAGAATTCTCTACCAGGAACATACTCCTCCCTCCCTCTGACCACAGCTACCACTGGAAAGTCTCATTCAGGTAACTCTTTATCTGTTGTGTCATCTATGTATTCACCATCAAATGATTTGTCTTCTCATGGCAGATATTTTAAACTCTGGGAAGTAAAAGAGAGGCATAGAGAATTGAATGGATCCAATGCTCTTTCGGTATTCTGAAGATGGAGAGGAAACAGATGTGCAGTTTTTTCCCCTTACCACTTGCAAATAAAAGCAGATAAATGAACTAATAAAGAAGTTTATTCCAAAATGTCCTTTTGGAGTCTAAGTATTCTCATAGAATGCATGTTATCATTTGATGGTTTCACTCTAATAGCATACTTAATGAAGCTGAAATACTGTGCATTTATGTTAAGTAAAAAATAATATTATTTTAACATTATCCATATGTGCTGGTCTTAAAATATGTCTACAAATTCTTTGATGCTTCTCCTTTGAAAATGTAAAGCTTAATGCAACCCCCTTGCATGTATAATGGCCTTAGTGACTTGCATCTAATGAATAGCATATAGTCCAAATAACTATATGCCATTTTCTATTATAGGTCATAAAAGAGATTTTGCTTCCTCTTGCATCACTTACTCTGAGGGAGTATCTTAAGGACCCTAGAGCAGTCCAGTGAAGAGGTCTATGTGACAAGGAATTGAGGCCTCCTGCAAATAGCCAGCAAGGGACTGCTTTTTGGCCTTCTGCCAAAAGTATGCAAGTGAGCCATTTTAGTAACGGATCCTATGTCCCCAGTCAAGCCTTCAGATAATTGCAGCCCAAGCTGACATGTTGCCATGGGAACTCAGGAGAGATGCTGAGCCAGTACCATTTTGGTAAGCCACTTCCAATTTTTTTAATGCACAGAAACAGTAAGTTAAAAAAATATATATTTGTTGTTTTAAGCTGTAAGCTTGGGGTATTTTTTTTTTTTTACAGCAATAGATACCTAATGCACTAATAAAAGGATCTAATATTTGCATTTTATCATCAAGGGTGGTACTTAAGAAAGAGTAAGGTTAATCAGAAATGATTAAAGAAGTAGAATACAAATGATACTCCTGGATACCACTGGGGCATTTGTAATTAGTTGGAACTTTTGTACTGGAAAATTATTTTTAATCATTTTTGGAAATTGTGATTTTCATCAATTGATTCATCGATTTCCTTATTATGAAGAGTGAGGCAAGTTTTGGAATACTGACTGTTTCTCTAAATAGTATCATGTCTCCCTCTAGGCTGATGGTTGGTAGGGGAACAACTGGGCATAAAGTCCATGGCTATCCATGGGTTGCATCCTTTAACTGTGCTCTTCCTAGAATTTTGGTATGCTATTAGGTTTTGTCCCATTGGAACAGGGAAGTGAACTAGCACCACTCACAAAATGGTACTGGTTCTTTCACTGTACAGGAGAATTGCATCTGCTAGTTGGATATGATTCATTGCAGGGAACCTCATAGCCTGGATGAAGAGAACTTCCTTCCATTCTTCATATCACGATTCATTCCTTTGAATCCTTTCTGTTATATTCACCCTAGGAAATTATGGCTTTCTCGGTTGCAATATAGTTTTATAACTTATGGGTCACTTAGCAACCCATGGCATTGATACAATTCCCTTTTTTTTCCTCTCACCCTTCCTGCCTTTTTCCCTTTCAGAATAGTTGATATCTGATATGTATCAAGTTCTATTGTTGGGGATGTGTGTGTGAAGTATAGATAGACAGTTTCTGCTTATAAGAAACTTGCAGTCCACGGTGGAAACAAGCAAGTAAATGGGTTGTTTTCAGAGTATAACAAGTGCTAATGGAAGTACTACTGAGTGCTATGTATCTAGCTCAGACTCAGGAGTCAAGGAAAGATTCTAGGAAGAAGTGTATTTGGGTGGGTTCTGAAAGACAAAGATGGATGAAGTAATAATGTTTGGGGAAGGGCAAACTGAGAAGAGAGAAATTCGTATGTAAAGACCAAGAAGCAGAAGAGCTTGACCCATTCAGAGAAATACAAAGAGCCTAGGATAGCTGGATTGCTGGTACAAATAGCTTGAGCGCATTATGATGAGAGATTAGATGGAGAGACAGGCTTCATGAAAGGTCCTTTATGCTACACTAAGAAGAATGGACTTTATTCTGCAGCTTAGGGAGCTATTAGAATATTTAGTTAATGAGGGGGTGGAGTTAATATGATCAGATTTGCTTCTTTTCCTAAGTTTGCTCTGTTGTCCATAAAGAATGCATTGGAGACGGGGGCTGGAGCAAGATGACAGAGGACTGGGAGACCTGGATTACGTCTCCTCTCAGGAATTCAGCTGGATAGAGATCAAACCATTCTGAACGCCTACAAACTCAACAGGAGATCGAAGAAAAGAAGAGCAACAACTCTCTCATCAGAAAAGCGACCACCTTCTGGAAGGTAGGACGTGCGGAGAAGTGAATCCGAGGCGATATTCGGGAGGATAGACGGCGGGGGAGGGGCCTCCGTCACCCGATTCTGGCAAGTGATAGAACCACGGAGCACAAAATCGGAACTTTTAAAAGTCTGCTCCGCCGAGGGACGTCACTCTGGTGGCTAAGCAGGGGGTGGAACCCTCCGGGACAGTGTGGTCTCAGGACCCTCAGGGTCACAGAAAGACCGGGGGTGCCTGAGTGAGGCAGAGCTCCCAGGTAACGGAGCAGGGAAGCCGGCTACAGAGGCGGAGCCCAGGCGCGGGCTCTCAGCTCGGGGTTGCCATAAACCGTGATCCGCGGCACAGTCGGGCCCCTGCTCCTCCAGCAGGGACCCAACAAGCGGCAGATCCGGGGAGACTCACCTTCCTCCCCCGGGAGGAGCCGCGCGGGAGTGCACCGCAGGGATCTGCTGGGTTTGGAGACTCCACCCGGGGACGAGTGCCAGAGATAGAAACGCGCGGTCACAGGCCGGGTGAGCACGGAGTGCGGCCGGAGACCGGGGAGACGGGAGTGACTGATGGCTTTTCTCTGGGGGCTCACTGAGGAGCGGGGCCCCGAGTTCTCGGCTCCTCCGGGGCAGAGATTCGGAGGCCGCCATTTTCACTCTCCACCTCCAAAGCTGTAAGGAAAGCTCGCAGGGAACAAAAGCCCCGGAGAGCAAACCCGAGCAGATTACTTAGCCGGGAGGGGGCAAGGGCAGGGCAATTCCGCCTCTGGCAGAGACATTTGGAAACCACGGCAACAGGCCCCTCCCCAGAAGATCAGCGAGAACAGCCAGCCAAGACCAAGTTTACCGATCAATGAGAACGGCAGAACTCCAGCGCTAGGGGACCACTGCACATAGAATTCAGGGCTTTTTTACCATGATTCTTTAGTCTTTCAAAGTTAATTTTTTTTAACGGTCTTTTTTTCGTTTTTTTTCTTTTTGAATTTTTCTTTTTCCCTTTTTCAACCAACATCTTATCAATCCCTGTTTTTTAAAAAAAAAATTTTATTTTTCATTTTTAGAGTCATATTCTATCCCTTCATAGTAGTTACCCGTATTTTTGGCTTATATATATAAGTTGTTCTCTCTTTAAAATTTTGAGATAGTTTCTTCTATCAGATTACAATATACCCTAAATCTCTAGTATATGGTGTTTTCTATTCCCCTGCCTGATCACATCCTCTCCATTTTTTTTCTTTTTCTTTTTTCCTTTTTTAAATCCTCTTCTTTTTTTTTTCAAACAACTTCTTATCAATTCCTTTTATAAAAATTTTATAATTTCCATCTTTACAGTCATATTCCATCCCTTCATCATATCAACCCTTATTTTTGTACATATATAAGTTTTTCTTTCTTTAAAATTTTGGGAGGCACTTTCTTCTAAAAGACCAAAATACATCACAAATCTAGTGTGTGGCACTGATCTATATCCCGGCCTGATCATATTTGATCACATTCTGGTTTTTGTTGTTGTTGTTTTGTTTTGTTTGTTTTTGTTTTTGTTTTTATCTTCATCTTTTTCTTTTTTTTCTTTTTCTTTTTTCTCTCTTTCCCTTTCTTTTCCCACTGCTTCAGGTCTTTTCTGATTTGTTTAGAGTATATTTTCTGGGGACGTTGTTACTCTGCTAGCATTTTGTTCTCTCATTAATCTATTCTCCTCTGCACAAAATGACGAGACGGAAAAAATCACCTCAACAAAAAGAACAAGAGGTAGTACCGACTGCCAGGGACCTACTCAATACGGACATTAGTACGATGTCAGATCTAGAGTTCAGAATCATCACTTTAAAGATACCAGCGGGACTTGAAAAAAATATGGAAGTTATTAGAGAAACCCTTTCTGGAGAAGTAAAAGAACTAAAATCCAACCAAGTAGAAATCAAAAAGGCTATTAATGAGGTGCAATCAAAAATGTGGGCGCTAACTGCTAGAATAAATGAGGCAGAAGAGAGAATCAGTAATATAGAAGATGAAATGATGGAAAATAAAGAAGCTGAGAAAAAGAGAGATAAACAACTACTGGATCATGAGGGCAGAATTCGAGAGATAAGCAATACCAGAAGACGAAACAACATTAGAATAATTGGGGTCCCAGAAGAAGAAGAAAGAGAGAGAGGGGCAGAAGGTATAATGGAGCAAATTATAGCAAAGAACTTCCCTAATTTGGGAAAGGAAACAGGCATGATAATCCAGGAAGCACAGAGAACCCCTCTCAAAATCAATAAAAATAGGTCAACACTCCGACATCTAATAGTAATACTTACAAGTCTCATAGACAAAGAGAAAATCCTGAAAGCAGCTCGGGAGAAGAGATCTGTAACCTACAAGGGTAGAAACATTAGATTGGCAACAGACCTATCCACAGAGACCTGGCAGGCTGGAAAGGACTGGCAGGATATATTCAGAGCACTAAATGAGAAAAATATGCAGCCAAAAATACTATATCCAGCTAGGTTGGCACTGAAAATAGAAGGAGAGATAAAAAGCTTCCAGGACAAACAAAACTAAAGAAACTTGCAAACACAAAACCAGCCCTACAGGAAATCTTGAAAGGGGTCCTCTAAGCAAAGAGAGAGCCTAAAAGCAACATAGACCAGAAAGGAACACAGACTATATACGGTAACAGTCACCTTACAGGCAATACAGTGGCACTAAATTCCTATCTTTCAATAGTTACCCTGAATGTAAATGGGCTCAATGCCCCAATCAAAAGACACAGGCTATCAGACTGGAATAAAAAACAAGACCCATCGATATGCTGTCTGCAAGAGACTCATTTTAGAACCAAAGACACCCCCAGATTGAAAGTGAGGTGGTGGAAAACCATTTACCATGCTAATGGATGCCAAAAGAAAGCTGGGGTGGCAATCCTTATATCAGACAAATTAGATTTTAAACCAAAGACTGTAATAAGAGATGAGGAAGGACACTATATCCTACTTAAAGGATCTATCCAACAAGAAGATCTAACAATTGTAAATATCTATGCCCCTAACATAGGAGCAGCCAATTATATAAGGTAATTAATAACAAAAGCAAAGAAACACATTGACAACAATACAATAATAGTGGAGGATTTTAACACCCCCCTCACTGAAATGGACAGATCGTCTAAGCAAAAGATCAACAACGAAATAAAGACTTTAAATGATACACTGGACCCAATGGACTTTACAGACATATTCAGAACATTCCACCCCAAAGCAACGGAATACACATTCTTCTCTAGTGCCCATGGAACATTCTCCAGAAAGATCACATCCTAGGTCATAAATCAGGTCACAACCGGTACCAAAAGATTGGGATCATTCCCTGCCTATTTTCAGACCACAATGCTTTGAAACTAGAACTCAATCACAAGAGGAAAGTCAGAAAGAACTCAAATACATGGAGGCTAAAGAGCATCCTACTGAAGAATGAATGGGTCAACCAGGAAATTAAAGAAGAATTAAAAAAATACATGGAAACCAATGAAAATGAAAACACAACTATTCAAACTCTTTGGGATGCAGCAAAGGCAGTCCTAAGAGGAAAGTATATAGCAATACAAGCCTTTCTTAAGAAACAAGAAAGGTCTCAAGTACACAACCTAACCCTCCACCTAAAGGAGCTGGAGAAAGAACAGCAAATAAAGCCTAAACCCAGCAGGAGAAGAGAAATCATAAAGATCAGAGCAGAAATCAATGAAATAGAAACGAAAAGAACAGTAGAACAGATCAACGAAACTAGGAGCTGGTTGTTTGAAAGAATTAACAAGATTGATAAACCCCTGGCCAGACTTATCAAAAAGAAAAGAGAAATGACCCAAATCAACAAAATCATGAATGAAAGAGGAGAGATCACAACCAACACCAAAGAAATACAAACAATTATAAGAACATATTATGAGCAACTCTATGCCAGCAAATTAGATAACCTGGAAGAGATGGATGCATTCCTAGAGATGTATCAACTACCAAAACTGAACCAGGATGAAATAGAAAACCTGAACAGACCTATAACCACTAAGGAAATTGAAGCAGTCATCCAAAATCTCCCAACAAACAAAAGCCCAGGGCCAGATGGCTTCCCAGGGGAATTCTACCAAACATTTCAAGAAGAATTAATCCCTATTCTTCTAAAACTGTTCCAAAAAATAGAAATGGAAGGAAAACTTCCAAACTCATTTTATGAGGCCAGCATTACCTTGATCCCAAAACCAGACAAAGACCCCATCCAAAAGGAGAATTACAGACCAATATCCCTGATGAACATGGATGCAAAAATTCTCACCAAAATACTAGCCAATAGGATCCAACAGTACATTAAAAGGATTATTCACCACGACCAAGTGGGATTTATCCCTGGGCTGCAAGGTTGGTTCAACATCCGCAAATCAATCAATGTGATACAATACATTAACAAAAGAAAGAACAAGAATCATATGATCCTCTCAATAGATGCAGAAAAAGCTTTTGACAAAGTACAGCATCCTTTCTTGATCAAAACTCTTCAGAGTATAGGGATCGAGGGTACATACCTCAATATCATAAAAGCCATCTATGAAAAACCTACAGTGAATATCATACTCAATGGGGAAAAACTGAGAGCTCTCCCCCTAAGGTCCGGAATGTGGCAGGGATGTCCACTATCACCACTGCTATTCAACATAGTATTGGAAGTCCTATCCACAGCAATCAGACAACAAAAAGAAATCAAAGGCATCCAAATTGGCAAAGAAGAAGTCAAACTCTCACTCTTTGCAGATGATATGATACTCTATGTGGAAAACCCAAAAGATGCCACCACAAAACTGCTAGAAATCATACAGGAATTCAGTAAAGTGGCAGGATATAAAATCAATGCACAGAAGTCAGTGGCATTCCTATACACCAACAACAAGACAGAAGAAAGAGAAATTAAGGAGTCAATCCCATTTACAGTTGCACCCAAAACCATAAGATACCTAGGAATAAATCTAACCAAAGAGACAAAGGATCTGTACTCAGAAAACTATAAAATACTCATGAAAGTAATTGAGGAAGACACAAAGAAATGGAAAACCGTTCCATGCTCATGGATTGGAAGAACAAATATTGTGAAGATGTCAATACTACCTAGAGCAATCTACACATTCAATGCAATCCCCATCAAAATACCATCCACTTTTTTCAAAGAAATGGAACAAATAATCCTAAAATTTGTATGGAACCAGAAAAGACCTTGCATAGCCAGAGGAATGTTGAAAAGGGAAAGCAAAGCCGGTGGCATCACAATTCCGGACTTCCAGCTCTATTACAAAGCTGTCATCATCAAGACAGCATGGTACTGTCACAAAAACAGACACATAGATCAATGGAACAGAATAGAGAGCCCAGAAATGGACCCTCAACCCTATGGTCAACTCATCTTTGGCAAAGCAGGAAAGAATGTCCAATGGAAAAAAGACAGTCTCTTCAACAAATGGTGTTGAGAAAATTGGATAGCCACATGCAGAAGAATGAAACTGGACCATTTCCTTACACCACACACAAAAATAGACTCCAAATGGTTGAAAGACCTCAATGTGAGACAGGAGTCCATCAAAATCCTAAAGGA